>NW_011494695.1:682780-684823 GCF_000754665.1 Bison bison bison | reverse complement strand
CCTAGGACTGTTGTGATCCCTCGCTGCACCAGGTAATTTGCAGTCACTCACTGTGAATGGATTAGGCTGGCCAAAAAGTGCATTTGGCAGAGGGGAGGATGGGGGAAGGGATAGTTAGGGCGTTTGGGATAGACATGTACACACTGCTATATTTAAAATGAATAACCAACAAGGACCCCCTGTGTAGCCCAGGGAACTCTGCTCAATGTTATGTGGCAGCCTGGATGGGACGGGAGTTTGGGGGAGAGTGGATACATGTGTATGTATGGCTGAATCCCTTTGCTGTCCACCTAAAACTATCAAACATTGTTAATCAGCTACACTCCAATACAAAATAAAGTCTTTTAAAAACTTTATAATGCCTTATGGGTAGTGTAAACACCTTTAATAACAAAATAATTCTAATTCCTTTCTCCTCTCCCTTGTATTGCTGTCATTTCATTTATATATACATTATATATGTATGCACATAAGATATATATACATATATATGTATATAAGCATACATAATTGTAAAAAAAAGGTTCATTCAGGCTTTTCTATAAGGTGTTATGGAAAAACCTGAATAAATTTTTTGGTCAACCCAATACTTGACAGGGGCTTCCCTGCTGACTCAGACAGTAAAGACTCTGCCTGCAATGTGGGAGACTCAGGTTCGATCCCTGGGTCAGAAAGATCCCCTGGAGAAGGGAATGGCAACCCACTCCAGTATTCTTGCCTGGAGAATTCCATGGAGCCTGGAATTCCAGAGGAGCCTGGCTGGCTATGGTCCATAGGGTCACAAAGAGTTGGACAGGACTGAGCAACTAACACATACATAATACTTGAAAAGTCAGTGTCTTCTCTATGAGTTCATTTCCTCTTCCTTCCTTCCTTCATTTTTAGGTTCAACTTGATTATATTGTCTCTCTCAGCAAGAGCTGATCAATTACATTTTTCTAGTTATGTAATAAAGAGTTGCTTATGGAAATCTAGGTTAATAGGAACTATATTTTCAATGTATTATAACTTCATTTTAGCATTTCATGCTGAAGCCCAGGATGCTTCCCCCTCACCTGCTCATCTCACTTCTGAGGCAGGACTCAGTAATAGGGTGGAAATATCCATTCTTACATTACCAATTTTTTCTTAAACTGAAATTTTAATTGTTGTAGTACCCAAGAAAAATGTTCCTGGCTTCAATGTGGATAGATCACAGTGGCTAAATAAGAATAACTTGATCTTTATGTTAAATACCTGCCCCAAACTAGAGCAGTATAATTGCAAGATAGAAACACTGGTGTCCAGACACACAGGGATGATCCAGCTTCCACCCTGCTATGTGTGCTTCCTGAAGGTCGTGGAGGAAAATATTTCATGAGATGCCCTTTGGGATCTTCCTCTACCCCAACATACCAACATACCTCACATACCTCACCCCCAGACAACTCCAATCCTGAGATCTGAAGGGAAGACTTATATGGGGCTAGAATTCTGGAAGTCCAAGTTGAAAAGATCAAGACATAGGTAATGCCCTATTCTAACTGCACTCCAAATTAGCGCTACTGGGTGGTCCCACCAGAATAGTTACAAGGCGATAAGTGATTAAGTGTCAGATGGATTGCATTTTTGATCTTTGTTCAGCCATTTGGGTAACAACTTCACAGTCTTTACCAGAGTCTTCTACAACCTGCACTTTTTCTCTCTCTCTTTTAAAAATATTCATCCTTGGAGAAGGAAATGGCAACCCACTCCAGTATACTTGCCTGGGAAATCCCATGGACAGAGGAACTTGGCAGGCCACAGTCCATGGGGTCAGAAAAAAAAAGAAAAAAAATATTCATCTTATTTTTGGCTGCATCGGGTCTTAGTTGTGGCACATGGAAACTTCATTGCACCACGCAGGCTTCTCTCCAGCTGTGGCGCTGGGGCTCAGGAGGTGCCACACACAGGCTTAGTTGCTGTAGGATCTTAGTTCCCCTCAGTTCAGTTTAGTTCAGTTGCTCAGTCGTGTCTGACTCTTTGCGACCCCATGAATTGCAGCACGCCAGGCCTCCCTGTCCA
>NW_011494695.1:680833-682680 GCF_000754665.1 Bison bison bison | reverse complement strand
AATATCATGTATGAAATGAGTCACCAGTCCAGGTTCAATGCACGATACTGGATGCTTGGGGCTGGTGCACTGGGATGACCCAGAGGGAGGGTATGGGGAGGGAGGAGGGAGGAGGGTTCAGGATGGGAAACACAGGTATACCTGTGGCGGATTCATTTCGATATTTGGCAAAACTAATACAATATTGTAAAGTTTAAAAATAAAATAAAATTTAAAAAAATAAAATAAAAAAATAGAAAATACATGATTACAATTTGATATGCTCTACCTCTAATGGCGTGCACAAAGAGTGGACTCCTAAAAGAGGAGCAGAGAACTCTGCTGGGGAAAAGTCCAGGGACCTGTTCACCGAGGAGGTTTGGTAGCGTGGGTTTTGAAGGATGAGAAGTGTTGCTGCAGGCTGAGGGGAGAGCAGTGCAGAGTAACAACAGGGAGGGCGGCAGCATGACGTATGGAAGGTGGTCGTGGTTCCGTGAGGCCAGGGCGGTCATTCTCCATCTTGCTGTGTATTCACCTAATCACAAGATTGTATTCATAAAAGTCACCTGGGGAGCTTTTAAAACGACAGATACCTTGTCCCTTTGAACATTTTGATGAAATCAGCATCTTTAGGGGTGGAGCACGGGCCTCCATGAAATTTTAAAATTAAGATTGTGAAGCTGTCCAGGTGATTCTAAGGTGTAGCCAGAGTACAGAACTATTAGGCCAGAACAGTACATCTCAGATTTTAATGTCAGATGAATCACAGGAGGCTCTTTTTCATGCAGACTCTGATTCTGTAGGTCTGGTGTGGGTCAGACTACCTGCATATCTAAGTATTAAGAGCTCCCAGGCGACGCTGCTGCTGCTGCTGGCTCAGGGAACAATCAAGCGCGTGGCTGGAACAGTAGTGTTCAAAATATAGTGCCCAGACCATCAGGCTCCCCTGGGAACAAGGGAGAAATACAGAATTTCAGGTCCCACCCCAGATGTACTGAATTAAGACTCTGAGAATGGACATTGATATATATATATACACTATCATGTGCAAAATAAATAGCTGGTGAGAAGTTGTGTAACACAGGGAGCCCAGCCAGGTGCTCTGTGATGGTCTAGAGATGACGGATGGGGGAAGGGGAGGGAGGCTCAACAGGGAGGGGATATGTGTATAATTATGGCTGATTCACATTGTTGTGAGGCAGAAACCAACACAACATTGTAAAGTAAGTTTCCTCCAATTAAAAAATTAAAGAAAAAAAAGAAACTCTGAGGATGGGGATCTAGAAATCTGTTTTTTCAAGCCCTCTAGACAACTGTAATACACATTCATTCAAGTTACAATACTGTTGGAAAACCGCTGGGCTAGAGTATGAAAAAGTTGGGTAATGGTGTTGAAAAATACTAGAAATGCACAGGGGGCACAGTTACAAAGAAGGGTTAGGGGGCTTCCCTGGTGGGCCAGTGGCTAATACTCCAAGACCCCAATGCACGGGGACCAGGTTCGACCCCTGATCGGGGAACTAGATCTGGCAGGACAACTAAAGACCCTGCATGCCACAATTAAGACCTGGTGCAGCCAAATAAATCCATATTTTAATAAACAAAGAGTTAGAACTTTGTCCCATAGGCAACAGGAAGCCCTTGGACAGTTTTAAGGGATTAATATAATTTGAAACCATGTTTTAAGAAAGATCTCTCAGGTAAAAAGTGTCCCAATTACAGTACAAAATGTCCCAGTTGCCTTGATGTCCCTGACGCCTTGATGTCACTGGTGGGTCTTTCCACCCACCCACCCACGGTCTCAAGCCCCTCCAGAAAGCCCAGCCCAAACTCCTGGTTTTTGACCTGCTGCTTGTCCATGGATTCTC
>NW_011494695.1:678312-680733 GCF_000754665.1 Bison bison bison | reverse complement strand
CTCTTGAGAGTCCCTTGGACAGCAAGGAGATCAAACCAGCCAATCATAAAGGAAATCAGTCCTGAATATTCATTGGAAGGACAGATGCTGAAGCTGAAGCTCCAATACTTTGGCCACCTGATGCGAAGAGTCTGCTCACTGGAAGAGGCCCAGAAGCTGGGAAAGATTGAAGGCAGGAAGAGAGGGGAGTGATAGAGAATAAGATGGTTGGATGGTATCACCAACTCAACGGACATGAGTTTGAGTAAACTCCGGGAGTTGGTGATGGACAGGGAAGCCTGGTGTGCTGCCGTCCGTGGGGTCTCAAAGATCTGGACATGACTGAGCAACTGAACAACAACAACTAGAACTCAGGACACCAACTAATGCTCTTATTCAGCAACAAATGAGCTGTGTTACTTTAGCCAAGTGACATGTCTCTGGACCTCAGCCTCCTCAATCCATCAAACACGTGAGGTTAAACCAAATGATCTCCAAGATCCCTTCCAGTTCTAAAATTCTGTCATTCTCTTGTCAGTGATTCAGCAAAACAAGCTGTCATCAAGAAATGGTCAAATTCACTGCTGATTCAGCCCACAGGGCAGTAAATACTTCTGAGTTCTTAAGGGCAGAGCACAGTGTGGAGACCTGGTGTGCCACTGATGCTCAATGTACAACAGCTCGGTATAACTTGAGCTCTTCCCTTGGGCATGTGTGTGTTCCTGTGAACACTGGGGTGAGGGTGAATAATGAAGAAGTTAGGGTCTTACAACTATATGATATTCAGTCGTTCCAAAAGATTACCATGTCTCTAAAAGCATGTAGGATATTACCAGAGGTTGATTCACACTTTGCCTGCAAAAACAATGGTTGGAGTCAGCAAATTTCCAAAGCGAGAGCATCTTGGGCGGGGCTCCTGGTAATCTTGACTTGGGATAAGCTACAGCATTCAAAACAGAGCTTAGAGTCCCTGGTGTGAATGATCCATGGGAAAGGAGAAGGAGGAAAGCAAGCTGCCTTGCAGTAACCACTTGTTCAACATCCATTCCATGTAGTTCTTCCCAGGCATGGGGGATAGAGTAAGGAACAAAACCAACAAAACTTCCTGCCCTTACAACCTGTTCCCAACTATTCCTTCTGAAGCAAACAAGACATGTATATTATGCACATATCTGTTCTGGGGTGTTTGTTGTTTCACACTTTTGCTTTCTTTTGTTTTCTTTTGGTGGACAGTAAAGTTTTGGCAGGGTTGTAGGTGTTTCCAGTGGGGCTGATTGAGGGACTGAGAACGTCTGAAGGATACTTACTTGATTCTCAAAGCTTGACTCAACTCATCTGAGTTTAATCACTGACAGAAACAGAGAACCAGGTACAAAGAACCAACTATAACAAAGCTAGGCGACTCATTGGAAGAGATCCTGAGGCTAGGAAAGACTGAAGGCAGGAGGAGAAGGGGACAACAGAAGATGAGACAGTTGGATGGCATCACCAACTCAATGGACATGAGTTTGAGCAAGCTCTGGGAGATGGTGATGGACAGTGAAGCCTGGTGTGTTGCAGTCCGTGAGGCTGCAAACAGTTGGATACGACTGAGCAACTGAACAAAAACAGTTTAAAAAAAGCAAATGAACCAGATTCCTTGCCCCAAAGATATTCACAACATAGTTTTCTCTGGTGAGAGAAAGAGATATGAAAATACATGATTATTATAAACAGTGCTGCGATGAACATTGGGGTACACGTGTCTCTTTCCCTTCTGGTTTCCTCAGTGTGTATGCCCAGCAGTGGGATTGCTGGGTCATAAGGCGTTCTATTTCCAGTTTTTTAAGGAATCTCCACACTGTTCTCCATAGTGACTGTACTAGTTTGCATTCCCACCAACAGTGTAAGAGTTCCCTTTTCTCCACACCCTCTCCAGCATTTATTGCTTGTAGACTTTTGGATCACAGCCATTCTTCTGACTGGCGTGAAATGGTACCTCACAGTGGTTTTGATTTGCATTTCTCTGATAATGAGTGATGTTGAGCATCTCTTCATGTGTTTGTTAGCCATCTGTATGTCTTCTTTGGAGAAATGTCTATTTAGTTCTTTGGCCCATTTTTTGATTGGGTCATTTATTTTTCTGGAGTTGAGCTGTAGGAGTTGCTTGTATATTTTTGAGATGAGTTGTTTGTCAGTTGCTTCATTTGCTATTATTTTCTCCCATTCTGAAGGCTGCCTTTTCACGTTGCTAATAGTTTCCTTTGTTGTGCAGAAGCTTTTAAGTTTAATTAGGTTCCATTTGTTTATTTTTGCTTTTATTTCCAATATTCTGGGAGGTGGGTCATAGAGGATCCTGCTGTGATATATGTCGGAGAGTGTTTTGCCTATGTTCTCCTCTAGGAGTTTTATAGTTTCTGGTCTTACGTTGAGATCTTTAATCCTTTTTGAGTTTATTTTTGT
>NW_011494695.1:677108-678212 GCF_000754665.1 Bison bison bison | reverse complement strand
ATAGGCAACAGGAAGCCCTTGGACAGTTTTAAGGGATTAATATAATTTGAAACCATGTTTTAAGAAAGATCTCTCAGGTAAAAAGTGTCCCAATTACAGTACAAAATGTCCCAGTTGCCTTGATGTCCCTGACGCCTTGATGTCACTGGTGGGTCTTTCCACCCACCCACCCACGGTCTCAAGCCCCTCCAGAAAGCCCAGCCCAAACTCCTGGTTTTTGACCTGCTGCTTGTCCATGGATTCTCCCTCTCTCCCGAGTCCCTTTTGATGATCACGGCCTCTGGTTTCCACCCACCTTAACTTGACTTCTCCTGGGGGCCGGGCCTCCTGGGTCTTCCCTCCTTGAGTTGAGCACTCCATTTCAGCACCCACACCCTCCTCCCACCCCAAGCAGAGCACAATGTCCACCAGGGCCCTGGTTTGTCTGGCAGGAGGTGCTAAACAGAAAGAGCTGAGAGTCAGCGACTGTGAGTCCGGCTGGCTGTGACTTGCTAGGTGGCCAAGGCGAAGTCACTTATTTCTAGGCTTCAGGTGTCACTTTTATTTAATCCAGTCTCAAGAACTAAAATTAAATGGTCACTAAGGACACCCAATAGAAAGCTGTGTAATTCCACTCAAAGTATTTGCTGGGTGGGCTCACATTACCAAAAATATATTGTGCAATGATGAGCCTTTTTTCCTGGACATAAAAGAAGTTTACCTTTATGAAATAGAGACCCCATGTTAAAAGCTCAGTATCAAGGTAAAGAAGGATAATACTTTAGAAATATAATGTTTTGCCCCCAAATTTCTCCCTTTTGCCCTTCTTTCCTGTTCTAGTAGGTAGGCAATCAATCCTGTGTTTATTGCTCTGGGGAGAGCAGTGACATATCCAAGAACAGAAGGAAAAAAAGAGGCAGGGGCGTTACCCTTGCTTTGGTTTGCATAAGTCTAAGCCTTCTTGATGAAAACGAAAGAGGAGAGTGAAAAAGTTGGCTTAATGCTCAACATTCAGAAAACGAAGATCATGGCATCTGGTCCCATCACTTCATGGGAAATAGATGGGGAAACTGTGGAAACAGTGTCAGACTTTATTTTTTGGGGTTCCAAAATCACTGCAGATGG
>NW_011494695.1:676513-677008 GCF_000754665.1 Bison bison bison | reverse complement strand
GGTCATAGAGGATCCTGCTGTGATATATGTCGGAGAGTGTTTTGCCTATGTTCTCCTCTAGGAGTTTTATAGTTTCTGGTCTTACGTTGAGATCTTTAATCCATTTTGAGTTTATTTTTGTAAATGGTGTTAGAAAGTGTTCTAGTTTCATTCTTTTACAAGTGGTTGACCAGTTTTCCCAGCACCACTTGTTAAAGAGATTGTCTTTAATCCATTGTATATTCTTGCCTCCTTTGTCAAAGATACGGTGTCCATATGTGCGTGGATTTATCTCTGGGCTTTCTACTTTGTTCCATTGATCATCAGCAGATGAATGGATAAGAAAGCTGTGGTACATATACACAATGGAGTATTACTCAGCCATTAAAAAGAATACATTTGAATCAGTTCTAATGAGATGGATGAAACTGGAGCCTATTATACAGAGTGAAGTAAGCCAGAAAGAAAAACACCAAATACAGTATACTAACG
Organism: Bison bison bison; assembly: GCF_000754665.1. Lineage (NCBI taxonomy): Eukaryota > Metazoa > Chordata > Mammalia > Artiodactyla > Bovidae > Bison > Bison bison. The sequence goes on along the minus strand of NW_011494695.1, from coordinate 676,537 downwards.
CATATATATGGTAATTTAGAAAGA
>NW_011494695.1:671497-676413 GCF_000754665.1 Bison bison bison | reverse complement strand
GGTCGCAAAGAATTGGACACGACTGAGCCACTGAACTGAACTGAAGCTTTAGGGTGGAGGTGCAAAGTGGCAGCCCTGGGGATGAAGCTGGGCTACAGATGTTTTTTCATTTGACCTGGAGTGATCTTTTTCCAAAGCACATTTAATTTTCACCATTTAAAAATCAGAACAGTTTACATAAAGTGAAAATTTCCAGTTTCTTCTGGAAAAACAAATTGGAAAATTTGGTAACTTTGGACCTCAAAGAGAGATCCAAAGCACCCTCTTTCCTGGACCAGTGAACCCTGGAGAGAAGCCAGACCACAGAGCCTCAGCTTGAGGAGGGCAGAGCCATGAGCAGCTCCAAGGATTCATCATAAAGACAGCAGGGAAGGGGGCTTCCCTAGTGGTCCAGTGGTTAAGAGTCTGCCTGCCAGTGCAGGGCACATGGGTTCAATTCCTGGTCTGGGAACAAGATCCCACATGTGGTGGGCAACTGAAGCCCATGCATGCCCTAGAGCCCATGCTCCATAACAAGAGAAGCACCGCAAAGAGAAACCCAGGCACTAAATCTAAAAGAGTAGACCCTTCTTGCTGCAACTAGAGAAAGCCCTCTTGCAGCAACGAAGAGTCCCATGCACCCCAATGAAGACCTAGCACAGCCAAAAAACAAAAAAGATAGCAGGGAGGTCTGCCGAGGCCAGGACTAGAAGATGGACAGCTCAGGGTCGGCACATGTGGTCCCATGGCCGAGGATTCAATGGGACAAGAGGTGGATCTCAGCAGATGCCTTTGTGGACAGATGACATGGAGGATAGATGCCTCCTGCTGCGCTCCATGCCTTGGTCCTATCTGGGCACCTCATACTAGGTGAGCACCCAGAGTTGAGACATAATCCCCTGGGGCAGAGAAACAGAAAATCTCAAACATACAGATTAAGTCTCTGACACAAGGACGGAATGAGGGCTCATGACAGAAGTTAATTTCCATTTTAGAAAAGTGAAAGAAATGTATATGTTCTGCCTGCCTCAGTTTGGGACTTGGATATGTACCCATTGTAAAAGAATGAAAGATTTCACTTACAGACTTGTTTTTGTGTGTACACATCCTTTTAAAAATGACAGCAGGTCTGAGTGAGAAGGGTGGTAAGAGAAAGCAACACTCGTGGCTGAATCTTCCAGAATGGGATGAAAAATTGGATCATTCTGAAGAGTTTGGAGATGGATTTGATATTTACACCAGGGGTTCTTGACATGTTTGGGTCATGAACTCCTCTGAGGAGCTGATAAAAGAGAGAAACTCTTTGTCCCAGAAAACATACACAGACACAAAATCTGTGTGTGTAATTCTAGAGGCTTCGGAACGCATCCCACTTGGAAGCCCTCTGGGGAACCCCAGGATAAGAAACCTTCGCTATGGGGGCTGCCTCTGCCTGCCACTCTTCCTGTCCCCATTTTCTCCCAGGGGATTTCAGCGAGAAAAAGAAAGTCCTCAGCTTATTTGGAGTACACAGGGGAAAAAAAAAAATCTGCCATCCACAGTCTGCCACCCTGGCACCCTCGCCGTCTGCAGCCTTCCAAGCCTTTGCCCACTCCCACCCCCCGTGGAGCTGTTCGGCCCAGGCCTCTTCCTGCGGGTCTGCTGTGCTCTGCACTCTGCCCTAAGCACCGTCTTTGGGACTGCCTGAAGCAGACACCCGTTATAAATAGACGGGGATGAGGTCCGAGCAGTCACCTTACTTCTGGAAGCAGATGCTTAGATTTGCTGTCTGTCCGGAAGCTCACTCTGAACACAAAAGAGTCCTGGAAAAGAGACGCTCAACCAGAAGGGATGCAGAAGTGTGCAGGAGGAGGGGCAGCCAGCTCACCCCGCCAACCGCAAGCCAAGCACACCGTTCAGTGGGTTCGACTAAAGCAGGCGCTTGTCCAGCCACCGACCACATTGATGGAGCCTCTATGTGTGGAGAAGTGCTTTGGCTTGATGGCACTGTGGGGAAAAACAATGGAGGCTGGTGACACGAGTATGCAGGAACCACTCATCCATGACACACGCACAGAGTGCAGTGTGTCAGGCACACGGCCAGACTTTCTGGAGTCTCAGGTGAGCCCAACACCTCCCCTTCCCCCAGAAGTCCTTGCCCTTCTGCAAGAGGGTATGCTAAGTCACTTTAGCTGTGTCCAACCCTTTTCGACCCCATGGACTCTAGCCTGCCAGGCCTCTTTGTCCATGGGATTTCCTAGGCAAGAATACTTGAGTGGGTTGCCATTTCCTCCCCTAGGAGATCTTCCTGACCCAGGGACTGAACCTCATCTTTTCCATCTCCTGCACTGACAGGCAGGTTCTTTCCCGGTAGCGCCACCTGGGAAGCTCTGCAAGAGGGTGGGACCAGACAAAGCTCACGTTGTTGACTTTTCCCATGTGATTCCACTAACCTGTGAGGCCTTCAGCAAGTTGCTTCCTTCTCTGCTGCCTCGCTTTTCTCATCCAACGTGTGGATCCAGCAGGTTCTCTTCCAGGTGGTAAAAATTCTTTGGTTCCACTGGCCTACCAACAGAGCTTCTACAGGAAGTTTTCTTTCAAAGTTCTTTATTTATTCATCTGGCTGTTAGGGTCTTAGTTGCAGCACACAGGATCTTTAATTGTGTGATTTTTTCATTGTGGCGTATAAGCGTAGTTGCTCTAAGGCATGTGGGAACTAGTTCCCTGACCAGGGATCGAACTCATGTGCTCTGCATTGCAAGGCAGATTCTTAACCACTGGATCACCAGGGAAGTCCCAACAGGAAACTTTATTATGATCCTCAAGCCGCTAGGTGGCGACTACACTTAGTTTAGGAGGAATGCTGACTTAGATTACTGGTTTAAAAAAAAAAAAAAGATGACCCAAAAAAGTGAGTTGCTTAAAGTAGCAGGGAATTATGTAGACTCAGACGGAGGAAGTCGAAATGCAAAGCATCTGGTAGTGTCTGCTTCCTGTATGATAAAATACGCTTAAACGGCTACAGGGCCAGTCTATCGCTAGCTCATCTGTGCTGACTCAGCAGGAACCTTTCTGTTAGCTGGTTCTGGAGCAGGCAGCAGCGTGTTCTGCAACAAGGTCAGGAGACCTACTTCTAGTTCCACTTCTTCCTCCATGAGGCCCTGGGACTTGGTGAATCGTCTGCCTTCCCTCTGTCTTGGTTTCACCATCTTTTAAATAGGGAGGGGCTCAACCATACTCTCTGAATTAGCCTCTGCTGGAGAAGGCAATGGCACCCCACTCCAGTACTCTTGCCTGGAAAATCCCATGGGTGGAGGACCCTGTTAGGCAGCAGTCCATGGGGTCCCTACGAGTCAGACACGACTGAGCGACTTCACTTTCACGCATTGGAGAAGGAAATGGCAACCCACTCCAGTGTTCTTGCCTGGAGAATCCCAGGGACAGGGGAGCCTGGTGGGCTGCCGTCTATGGGGTCACACAACTGAAGTGACTTAGCAGCAGCAGCAGCTAGCATCCTATGGGGCTTCACTGGTGGTTCAAACAGTGAAGAATCTGCCTACAGTGCAGAAGACCAGGATTTGATCCCCGGGTTGGGAAGATCTCCTGGAGATGGGATGGCTACCCACTCCTGTATTCTTGCCTGGAGAATTCCATGGAAAGAAGAGCCTGGTGGACTATGGCCCATAGAGTTGCAAAGAGTCAGACATGACTGAGCAACTAACACTAGCATCCTGTGGTTCCCTGGCTGAGACTGCCAAATGCCAATAAATAAAGATTTCCAGCACTAAATTTGGAGGAGAGTTCCAGTGCTGTTGACCTCTAGAACAAAGAGAAAGAAGCTTCTTAGAGTGCCAATTACACACTTACAACACAGCATGCTGCCACCATTATTATCTGCCCTTTGCGAAATTAAAGGAAACATCCCTTTAAACCTGAAATATGCTTCTGAGTGAGGGGGTGTGGCAACAGGACCAATCTGTCAGGCAGACAAATTGTCTCACTCCATGATGGGGACTGGGCTCAGGCAAACAGCTTGAGTTCCAGTAGAAAGTCTCCCAGCTCCTTTGCCAGGTTGCCACCATTTCTTTCTCCCTGTTGTTACTCTACACTGGCTTCTTTTCCTCCCACTTCCCTTCCTCTGGGTGCATCAAGCTTCACTCTTCGGGGGAAGAACTCATGGCACTCGGAACAGAAAATATCCCTTGCTACGGTGCATAGTCACAAATGAGCTAGAACCGTGATCTAAAGCCATTTGTTTCAAAGTGTAGTCCATTGACTATGTGTATCAGACTCAGTTGTGCTTAAAAATGCAGACTCTGTTTCTACCTGTATCTACAGAGGTAGGATCTCTATGGGGAGAGCCAGGAATATGAATTTTTACAAGCATTCAGCTAAGACTGGAGTTTGAGCCCCATGGCCTCACCACAAGGCTCCTCATCATGGTGAAGATTAACTGAGTTACAGGCAATTTATTGGAATTCTAGGCACTGAAACCTATCAGTGTATGATTTGAGAAGGCATGCATAGCATTTGTTGAAACAGAAAAAATGTCAAAGAGAGAAGTTCACAGTAGATCACCTGGGGTTTCTGAGTGCCAGTGCTTTGTAGAATCTGGGCCTGTTTATCATCTTTAAAGGTGGAGAATTTTACATTTTTTCCCCCAAATTCATTGGAACCAGGGGCAGCAACTCATTCTAATTAGCCATCTCACAAGAGACTGGTAAATACAACTAGAATATTATTCCATTAATTACAAGGAAAGACAAAACTGCTAAGCAAACTAGAATATTCATGTCAGCATTCCAGGCAGTTGATCTTTTTCAGAAAAGTCTACGTAGGAAGGCAAATTACCATTAGCAGGTGGTTTGATGAGCACGGACTAAGAGCATGGGAATTAGATGGTGTTAACGCCTTGAGACGGAGAAGGCAATGGCACCCCATTCCAGTACTTTTGCCTA
>NW_011494695.1:665572-671397 GCF_000754665.1 Bison bison bison | reverse complement strand
TCAGACACGACTGAGCGACTTCACTTTCACGCATTGGAGAAGGAAATGGCAACCCACTCCAGTGTTCTTGCCTGGAGAATCCCAGGGACAGGGGAGCCTGGTGGGCTGCAGTCCATGGGGTCGATAGAGTCAGACACGACTGAGCGACTTCACTTTCACTTTTTACTTTCATGCATTGGAGAAGGAAATGGCAACCCACTCCAGTGTTCTTGCCTGGAGAATCCCAGGGACGGGGAAGCCTGGTGGGCTGCCATCTATGGGGTCGCACAGAGTCGGACACGACTGAAGCGACTTAGCAGCAGCAGCAGCAGCAACGCCTTGAGACGCAGGGACCAGCAACACCACCTCTACCGAAGACAGGGGGGTGAGAACAGGAAGTGAAAGTGTTAGTCACTCAGTCCTGTCTGACTTTTTGTGACCCCATGGACTGTAGCCCATCAGGCTCCTCTGTCCATTGGATTTCCCAGGCAAGAATACTGGAGTGGGTTGCCATTTCTTTCTCCAGGGGATCTTCCTGACTCAGGGATCGAACCTGGGTCTCCCTCATTGAAGGCAAATTCTTTACTGTCTGAACCACCTGCCATCTAACTAAGCGCCTATTATGGACCAGACACTGTCCCTATTTTTAAACTTGCAGGGATAAGCTTGGCAAAGGAACCAGAACCTTACTGCTAGCTGTCTGAGCACCCTGAGTGTGGTGACCCAAAGATAAATCCTTGCTTGCCTTTTTACTTTTGCTATCTTTTTCATAGACCCTGGTGGCCCTTACATGTGTCAACTCCACCTTTATTCTGTCCAGCTATAAAGCAACCGAACAGGATTCTTTTTTAAAATTGAGATATAATTCACATATACCATTATCTTCTGCCAATAATATTAGTTTCAGGTGTTCAACATAATAATTTGATTTGTATATATTGTGAAATGACCACTACAATAAATCTAGTTAGCATCCATCACCACACTTAATTACAATTTTTTTCCTTGTGATGAGAACCTTTAAGGTCTATTTTCTTGGCAACTTTCAGATTTTCGATATAGTGTTAAGTATAGTCACCACACTATATATTACATCCACATGACCTTGACTCAATAATAAGAAAATCATTGCAACACAAAACTATATAGTGCTTATGATTTCAATTATCTGTTTATATACATTTTGATATGCCTTCGTAAGCCTTTTTAAATTAATTTTTATTGCAGTATAGTTGCTTTACAAGGGCGTGCTAGCTTCTTGCTATATGGCAAAGTGAATCAGTTCTATACATATATATATATCTCCACTATTTTATGGATTTCCTTCCCATTTAGGTCACCACAGAGCACTGAGTAGAGTTCCTTGTCCTATGCAGTAGGCTCTTATTAGTTATCCATTTTACATATAGTTGTGTGGAACAGGATTCTTGAAACGTACCTTAGTCCTACTAACTAACACAATTAGGTTAATTTGCTCTGCAAATGGAAGTCTAATTCATTACCCGAAATTCTGTTTGCTTTTTCAACCTAATCTGCATACTTGCTAGGTACATATTTTAGCAAATTGAGGCATAACAAAGGAAATATTTATGTTCCTATTGAACTTGTTTAAATTATGTACACACTTAATTCTAAACATCTCTTCCAGAAGCATAAAGGAAGCAACCTTAATGGAACGGAGGCAACCTGTACCTTATCAACCTGAGATGCCCATCTAGCCTGTGTATATCCAACTAGGGTTCTGGCTCAGCTCCAAAATAGGTCACAATGATGTGCACAGCCTTTCTGACATTTTCCGTCATCCCATGGGTCCAGTTTGTTACCATCAGTCACTTGTCATGTGGCCTCTATTGATGTGATCTGTCCTCTTGAGATCTGTAAGTTAAAATTTTCTTATAATCAACTTAAATTTAGGGAAATGACAAAGCAAGAGATAGCAGATGTATTGAAGTCTTGCTTATCCTTATAACAGCTGCTGGGTGAAATGGAAAACACTGGCTTCTTTCCCAAGATTATACATTTAAAATACAAATATAATAATGATATAAAATGGTCAAAGCATCAGAGAAATAAGACTTGGTCCACATTTTTCTCCATCAATGAAAAGGGAACTGAATTATCACGTGGAAGAGAGCCAAAGGCACATGAAACAAAATAACAATTTATCAGACGTTTATCTTTTCATTTGTAACACACTTTTAGATTTCACAGTACAATGTGGAAATAGAGGTAGAGTGTTTTGGAAAACATATTTTAGTGTAGGCATTCTCTGATCACACTTCCCTATCTTTCCCGACCTGCTTTCCAGCTGTCCTCTGAGGAACTTGTTCTTTGTCTTCACAAGCTCTTCATCAACTTGAGTGCTCCCTTTTGTCTCAGTCCTTCACTTTGCATCAGTTCTTTCCTGCTTCATCTTTTCCCTCTCTTGCCCAGATCCCGTGATCCATCACTTCAACTTTCTGCCCAGAAAAACCCAGATTCCCCATCCCTTTGTTCTGCTGTTTCTCCTGTCTTATAAATCTTCAACCCTGAACTAACCCAGATGGATCTGCCTTCTCCAGCTCTACACATTGGTAGCGAAGCATTAGAGAGACACACACAGCTGGGTAGGATGGTGCATACATTAGGATATACACTTAGGATATCCCGTCTCAACTGGACGCCCAGTGCCTCAAGCCAATCTTGTCTATTTCACTGGTCAGTTTTCCTTTTCCTCTCTTCTCCATGGTAGGGTCAAAGTTTTGCCACTTTCCTTATGCAGCCTAGCTCACCTCAAGTGTCCCACTCTCTTTAACTGATAAAATGAGATGACCCAGCATGGACTCCCTCAGAACCCTGTCCCCAACTCACAAGTTTATCTGTACCCATATCCTTTCCTCCCTGAGGTCTTGGAGGATGGTTGCTTCATGGCCAGTATCACCACAGTGTCCTGAATTGACTCCATTGCCATCCAGAAATGTGTTTGATCAATGATTCATTTGTTCTCCTCTTCTGGTTCAAGTTTTCCCTCCTTCTGGTTTCTTTTCATTATCACTTGGCCGTGTTCAAGTCTCCTCAAACCTAAAAACTAATTAAAACTTCCACCATCCTCCACGCTGCCTCTATCTATCACTGTATGTTTTTTCTTTATTTATGCGGACTTCTGGAGTCACCTCCATTCCACTTTGACACTTTTTGCTGTCCATCCAATCTTCCAACAGATAGAATTTGGCTTCTGTCATACAAATCCACAGAAACTGCTTATCCTAAAGCTGTCAATGACTTCCTCACTGTTAAAGCCAGTGGACAGTTGGTTCTTTCTTACTTGACTTCTCTAAGATATTTGACATCATTGTCTGCTTTCCTTTTTTGAGATCCTCTTCTCTAACTTGCTGTAGGTGTGTAGGCTACCGGTATCCTAATGCCTTTCAAATCGTATCTCCAGCCCAGTGCTCTCCTTAGAGCTTCAGATCCTCATATCAAGCTGCACACCAAATTCTCCACCTAGATCCAATGCAATATATCCAACATAGGTCTCATTTATTTCTCCCCTCCACTCTCCTTTCTGTGTGCCCCAATTGCCAAGTCAGAAGTCTGGGAGTCATCCTTAACTTCTCCCCCACCCCTGCCCTAACAGCCAGTGGTGGCCAAGTTCTTTCTACTCTACTTCTTAACAGGAAGGCTTCCTTTCTGACCTATCTACTAAAAGAATCAGCTGACTGTTCTCCTGCTTCCCATCTCACCTTAGAGGAATCTTATGTAAAAATTAGAGTCCTGAGGTTTCCTTACCCTGCTCTTCATAAAGAATGTCCAGGACTTCCTGGAGGCGCAGTGGATAAGAATTCACCTGCCAACGTAGGGGACACGGGTTCAATCCCTGGTCCAGGAAGATTCCACATGCTGCAGAGCAACGAAGCCCATGGTCCACAACGGTTGAGCCTGAGTTCTAGAGCCTGCGGACTGCCAACTACTGAGCCTGTGTGCTGCAACTCCTGAAGCCCGTGAACCCTAGAGCCTGTGCTCCACAAGAGGAGCCACCGCACTGAGAAGCCCACACACTGCAATGAAGAGCAGCCCCTTCTTGCTGCAACTAGAGAAAGCCCTGGCAAAGCAACGAAGACCCAGTGCAGCCAAAAATAAATGAAATGTTAAAATAACTTCCATTTACCAGATGAAACCCCTGGACTTGGGAAGAGTGAACCCAGCTGCAGTGAAGGGTGCCAAGTGTCAAGGTGATTTCTCTCTTCAATATTTGTGTTGGACAAATGAAACTTTTTTCAAATGATGATCATCTTAAATTATGTATCTTTGAGCTGCTTTAACCAGAAAAGTAAAAGAAATAAATGTGTGAGTGTTCTGGAGAGGACTGGGACATGAAAATCGTGAAGTCTTTTGGTGGGACTATGCCTGGTAATTCTAGTAAGAATGAATCTTATCAGTTCCTTCGGAAATGGAGGAGCTTGGGGTTCTAAACCATGAAGTCCCATCTTTGTGCTCCAAGTAGGATGTGAAAATAAACCAGAAGACAGGACGGGAATGTTCCTGCCACCCCCTCATCCATCCTTCTGGCACATATGGGTGAACAATCGTTCCGCTACTCACAGCTCTGCTCTAGGTCACCATGACGCAGTTCCCTAGACCCATTTGGAAGGTGTTTTGGAAGAGAAAGGCCAACAGGACTTCCATATTTATGAAACATTTCATGTTAATCAGACAAGTTTTTATACAGAAAAAAATTCAAAGGAACAAAAATGAACTAAGTATCACCCTCAAGATTCCTTTCAGCTCAAAATTCTGTTAATATAAGTCAATTACATATATATACCACCCTGTGTAAGATAGCCAGCTAGCAGGAAGCTGCTGAATAGCACAGGGAGCTCAGCTCGGTGCTCTGTGGTGACCTTAGATGGGTGGAATGGGGGCATAGGGTGGGAAGGAGGTCCAAGAGGGAGGGGATATACGTGTATATATCATTGATTCACTTTGTTGTACAGCAGAAACTAGCACATTGTAAGTGTGCTTGGTCGCTCAGTTGTGTCTGACTCTTAGCAACTTCATGGACTGCAGCACTCCAGGCTCTTCTGTCCATGGAATTCTCCAGGCAAGTATACTGAAGTGTGTTTCCATTCCCTTCTCCAGGGGAATCTTCCCAACCCAGGGATTGAACCTGGGTCTTCTGCATTGCTGGCAGATTCTTTACCAACTGAGCCACCAGGGAAGCCCCCAAATTGTAAAGCAACTATATTGCTTTGATAGTAATTTAATATTTACTTAATATAGTTGCTTTGCTTTGCAATATTATAAAGCAACTATATTAAATGAATGTTAAATTACTATCAAAGCAACTATATTAATTAATATTAAAATATGCCAATTACACAGTAAGTTTAAAAATCTGTAAGATTAAACTTGAGAAAAAAAAATTCTATGGTCTCTAAGTCACTCAACCAGAAGGGATGCAGAAGTCACTGGTTTTTAACTTTGGTGACAGTGGGCATGGGGGAGCAGACTCCTTTGAGAATACAATGGAAGATACTGTTTCTCTTTTCTGGAAAACGCTTACACACACACATGCACAACTTTATGTACAATTTTAGAGGTTTCATGTATCCCAGTTTAAGACTGTCTGTCTGTATCTGGGCACTGATTAGGCATGGATTTGAATGTGATTGAAACTTTTTTATAATCAGACAAAAGATTCCCATGAGATGGGCACTGATTAGGCATGGATTTGAATGTGCCTGAAACTTTTTTATAATCAGACAAAAGATTCCCATTGAGAACCTCCTCAGTTATCACCCAGCTTCTCAAACCTGTTCTCTTTCCATTTCTTGAGGATTTTGCAGTGGACTTTCCTGGGGTGCTTA
>NW_011494695.1:661091-665472 GCF_000754665.1 Bison bison bison | reverse complement strand
GTGTAAAATAGACAGCTAGCAGGAAGCTGCTGTATAGCACAGGGAGCTCAGCCCAGTGTTCTGTGATGACCTCGAGGGGTAGGGGTGGGGGTCCAAGAGGGAGGGGATATACGTGTATATATCATTGATTCACTTTGTTGTACAGCAGAAACTAGCACATTGTAAGTGTGCTTGGTCGCTCAGTTGTGTCTGACTCTTAGCAACTTCATGGACTGCAGCACTCCAGGCTCTTCTGTCCATGGAATTCTCCAGGCAAGTATACTGAAGTGTGTTTCCATTCCCTTCTCCAGGGGAATCTTCCCAACCCAGGGATTGAACCTGGGTCTTCTGCATTGCTGGCAGATTCTTTACCAACTGAGCCACCAGGGAAGCCCCCAAATTGTAAAGCAACTATATTAATTAATATTAAAATATGCCAATTACACAGTAAGTTTAAAAATCTGTAAGATTAAACTTGAGAAAAAAAAATTCTATGGTCTCTAAGTCACTCAACCAGAAGGGATGCAGAAGTCACTGGTTTTTAACTTTGGTGACAGTGGGCATGGGGGAGCAGACTCCTTTGAGAATACAATGGAAGATACTGTTTCTCTTTTCTGGAAAACGCTTACACACACACATGCACAACTTTATGTACAATTTTAGAGGTTTCATGTATCCCAGTTTAAGACTGTCTGTCTGTATCTGGGCACTGATTAGGCATGGATTTGAATGTGATTGAAACTTTTTTATAATCAGACAAAAGATTCCCATGAGATGGGCACTGATTAGGCATGGATTTGAATGTGCCTGAAACTTTTTTATAATCAGACAAAAGATTCCCATTGAGAACCTCCTCAGTTATCACCCAGCTTCTCAAACCTGTTCTCTTTCCATTTCTTGAGGATTTTGCAGTGGACTTTCCTGGGGTGCTTAGTTCTCAGCTAGACAAGAAGATGGTTCCTTCGTTAAACCAATGGGTCTTGGACAAAAGCCTTGGCAGGACTTGATTCTCCTCCTGTTACTATGCCCACGGCTGCGGAATCAGCCTCACCAGGAAGGACCAGCCAGATCCCAGCTCTCTGGAGGAATCTTCCTCTCCATCTGGATCCTGAGGGTATTGTTAAAGTGAGCCCAGGTTTAGAAGCTGGGTGAGAAATGGGATGGAGGAGGATAGGAAAGTTCCAGCTGCTCCTTTTATGAAGAGACAAGAAAAAAATAGGTCTGGCTTAGCCACTGGGATGGGGCCCTAGAGAAGGAGATAAGTGATGCTGTTAAGACAAAGCTTTTAAGGGTTTTGAAGGTGCTGGCAGTTGGGCTGAGCAGGACATGCAGAACTGGAGTTTGCACTAGGGGGTCAGCACTCTGGTTAATGTGCTTTTCACACTTACATGTTCTCTGCTCAGATCATCCCTCTCTGAAAACTTGGGAGAATGTTTGGGGTGCATTACTCCTGCTGCTTTATTACTACCGTTGCCATGTGGGCTTCAATCTCTTTGTTAATAATATCCCCTCCAGTTCCCTGAATCCTTCAGTTTCTGGGAACTTCCCACTACAGGATTTCCTAGTGGCTGTTCATGTACTACTTGTATTTCCCTACCATTCAAGGGCTTTTTCAAGAATTCCAATAAGTAGGCAAAAGTTCAGATTCCCTTCTAATTCCAAGCCATGAGAAAATATTTTGTATGTGATAACAACTAGATAAACAGAAGTTGCAGTTTCTCCAGCTGATGAGAAAGTTCAATTTTGTTTCATGTTATTTCTGCAGAATCATAGAAAACAAAATGTTGGCTGAATTCCATGGGGAAAAATAAGAATTTCAGCAGTTTCACCTAATTCCATTACATCATCATTTTCCAAATTCACCAGTTGTCATACCATATTGCAAAATGTCACCACCAATTTCCTTATTTTTAAATACTATGAAAAAAAGAGACTTTTGTTGGGTCCCTGGAGAGAAAGCAGAGGATGAACTTGTACAAGAGACGTGTCACGTACAGTCATTGTGGGTGCTCACCTTCTATAAATGCTGATAGGTACAGAGAAAAGATTTTGACAGTGCTTTTGTTCATGTTTACTTTTTTTAAAGAGCAAAACTGCCAACTTTAGTTTGCATCATTGAGCTACCACAATGTGTTCAGTGTATTATGTAGAATGCAATATTCATGAAATAGACACTTCCTGTGGATCTCAACAGTGGGACTTATCTGCCTAGAACTCCCCACCACATACACACACACACCATAACACACATATACACATGCGCATTGTCTCATTCTTCATTTTTTTAACAGATTGCCCAAGTGATTATAAACCCATTGCAGGTGGAGACTCTGTAACTGAGGACATGGCACCAAGCTGTTTGCGAATGTGGAAAGGGGAGGAACCGTGGGAAATTAGCAAGCCTAAGTTTTCAATGGAAATGGTATCATTCTCTTCCTGCCCCAGTCTCCAGGGCACTGCAGAAGGGGAAGCAGCCCCAGGCCTAGCCTGAAGGGAGACTGAACTACTATTCGTGTATGAAGCCAGTAAGGGGTAACAGCACAGAACGCCCGGACTGGTCTCCTAATTCCAACACCTGCTACATATTTGGTCTCACAGATTTCAAATAAATTGTTTAAGCTCTTTTTGCCTCAGTTTCCTCATTGGTCAAAGGAAGATTAATAGTAATATCATATCTGAGGAATAAATAAGATGCCTAAGAAATACATGAGTTGTTACATAAGCGGCACCTTGCGCCTAGCACACAGTATGCAGTGTAAAAGCACTTGCTATTACTGCTTCATATGTTTAAACTATTTCACTGAGACAGGATAATTGTTTGAATTACAATCAGAGTCTTCTAGTGACTCTAAAAGACAGTGCAATTACAATTCTTTTTTTTTTTTTTTAAGAGAAAGAGATGAAGAACTCCACCCGCCATAATAAAAGAATCCTGGGCGGGGAATAGTATTTTTAAAAGGGTGGCCCTTTAAGAACTTCCTGGGGCTGGTGGAAAGGGAAAAGGGGTGGCCAGGGGAGACTGAGATGGAGAGGGCCCGAGGGACTTGCCAGCCTGCCTCCTTGACAGCTTGATGTATTTCAGGGCTAGAAACCGCTGACCATACCTTTCGAGGATAGCACACGCTGTTGGCTGCCTTGCTGTGGGAGTCGAGTTATCCTTTCCCGGCTCTCCCACAGCACTTTCCTCCATCTAACGCGCTTCTGTCTGGGTTCACGTTCTCAATAATGAAGTCCTGTTGTCGGGGCTTCCAAAAGGGGAAAAAAGCCCAAATGACTACAAAGCAGAGGGGAAGGCAGCTGGAATTGCAGCGGGAGGGAGGGATAAAGTCAAGTTGCGCTGCATGAAAGCTGGAAAACTCCATCACTTCTCCAGCTTCCCTCCAGCCTCCGCATCCCCACGGACCTCACTGTCCCGAAAGAAAGCTGTTAGTGAGCACAGGCTAATGAGGCCCTCCAGTCACTGCAACGGAGAAGAGCAGCAGGGTGTCCGTTTCTGCACACGAGGCTGCTGGCTGTGGAAACACTTGGGCCTTGAATCCCCTGTCCTGACCTGGGGCTGCAGCTGGCGTGGCGCTGGCTCCCCCCAGCCTGGGTGGCCTGAGAACTCCTGCTTGAAGAGACACCCTGAGGAGTCAGAAGGTGACTATGGCTAGGTCAGTCCCTAGTCACAAGCTGGGACCCCTGCCTTCATCCAGGAGCACTGTCACAGTTTCATCCTTGACAACATCTTCCAGGGAGGTCAGTTCTTCACATCAGGTGCCCAAAGTATTGGAGCTTCACCTTCAGCATCTGCCCTTCCAATGAATTTGCTTTAGGAAGTGAGAAGGAAGTATTCATAAAAGCCAAGATAAAGACACTAGCAGGGAGCTGCTGTCTATTTCTGAAATAAGAAATTACCCCCAGTGTTGGGGGCCAGAGTGAGGTACTCCGCCCGTGACAAAGGTCATGAGGAAGGAGGCTCGACATACGCAAAGGCGGGATCGAGCCTCAGGAGTCCCCCTGGAACTCCTCGAGCATCCACCCCCATAACCAGAGCCTGCCTACTTTACTACTTTGTGCTCTTACCTACACCTCTGACTTTACGGGGGGCTGTCCCCCACCACCTCTTTCGGAGAAGGAGTTAACCTAGAGCTCCAGTCAATAAAAACTCTTGGGTGTGACAAGAGTGTTTTAACCTACAAACTCCTCTGAAGGTTCTCTAGCCTGCCTGACAGGCTTGTCCGGCCACATGTGATCGCTCACAGCACAAGATGCTTTAAACCTTCTAAAAACAGGTTCCTTAGAAAAGTTAGAAAACTATTAGTATAAGTATAATGGGCTAATTAGAAATTGTGTTGGTGAAGGGTTTTTCATTTGTTGAGCCAATGTTTGTTGCTAAGTCTCCATATCCCCTGCCCTTACA
>NW_011494695.1:652112-660991 GCF_000754665.1 Bison bison bison | reverse complement strand
ATCCCCTGCCCTTACACACATTAATGAATATATAGAAGGAATAAGTATTAACCTTTGATATTAATCACGTTAGACCTTAGGCTAAGTAAATTCTTTCCTTAACTAAAACCCACTACACCCTCACGCTGTAGGAATGTAACTTTATTTGGGTGGTGTCTGTTTTGAGAATAATCAGCCCTGGAGAAATAAGTGTCCTGATTGACTGACCGCTGTCACAAGGAGAGGGTCGTAAATTGTCAGCAGGCCCCCCTGGCCAGAAGATGATGTAACACCCCTAAGACCTCTGTATACATTTGTGTGAAGCACCGGACTTTAATAAAAGTCAGGACTGCTGTCCCCACGTGACTTTTGTATAACATCTTAGTGTATAAAAACAGACTCTGGAAAATAAAGAATTGGGATCAGTTTCTCGAAATGCTGGTCTCCCCATATCGCTCTCTCTCTCACTCTGGTTGAGTCTCCATCTGGAGCGCGGAACCCACCATGCTTACTAATTATGCCTGGGCTTCTAAGATCCGACCGGGGAGGCCTCAGTGTCTCCTCTCCTTCGGGAGAACGGAAGGACGCCTGCGGCCTACGTAAGTGGTGCAAGCTTCTTGTCTTGAAGTTTTATTGGTCCCCCGCGTAAACCAAGCTACTCAGCCTCTTTTCTCCACTGAATTTTCCTACTGAGCTATCCTTATTCTATTACTCTTTATATCTTTAATTAATATCTAATTGAAGCTATTGTATCCTGATCCTCGCCTACGCCGTCTCTCCTTCGAATACCCTGGATCAGCCGGGGCTGGTCCCCGGCACCCCAGATTACGGTGGGGGACACACGACCAGCGTGGCAGACCTCCCACTTAAACTTGGATTCATCTCCATAGGCTAACCTCATTTAGCCTGTTCCACATTTCCTCTGATAGGAACCACTCAGGGACTGAGGCAGCCCAAGCCTCAACGCAGAGAAGAAGCCGGGCAGCAGTCGTTCATCTTCGTGTGGGGCCTCCTTCCCCAGGGAGTTCCGTGTGGCTCTGTATTGGCATATTTGTCTCATAATGGCACCAGAGCATCTCTACCTTCACAAATCATGCATCTTGAGTTCTATATTTTTTGATTAATTTTTATTGGAGTCTAGCTGCTTTACCGGAGAAGGAAATGGCGCCCCATTCCAGTACTCCTGCCTGGAAAATCCCATGGATGGAGGAGCCTGGTAGGCTGCAGTCCACGGGGTCGCTAAGAGTTGGACACAACTGAGCAACTTCACTTTCACTTTTCACTTTCCTGCATTGGAGAAGGAAATGGCAACCCACTCCAGTGTTCTTGCCTGGAGAATCCCAGGGACGGGGGAGCCTGGTGGGCTGCCACCTATGGGGTCGCACAGAGTCGGACACGACTGAAGTGACTTAGCAGCAGCAGCTGTTTCTTCTTTACACTGTTATGTTGGTTTCTTGTTGTTTTTCAGTCTCTAAGTCATTTTGGACTCTTTGCAGTCCTGCGGACTGCAGCACGCCAGGCCTCTCTGTCCTTCACCATCTCCCTGATTTTGCTCAAATTCATGTCCTTTGAGTTTGACAATGGACTGTGTACAGTGTTGGTTTCTATTGTACAGCAAAGTGAATCAGCTATATGTATACACATACATAGATCCCCTGTTTTATGGATTTCTTTCCCATTCAGGTCACCATAGAGCACTGAGTAGAGTTTCCTGAGCTACACAGTAGGTTCTTGTTAGTTATCCATTCTATACATAGTAGTATATATATGTCAATTCCAACCTCCCCATTCATCCCAGCCCTCTTCCCTGCTTAGTATCCATATGTTTGTTCTTTCTGTGTGTGTGTCTCTATTTCTGCTTTGCAAATAAGATCATCTGTACCATTTTTCTAGAGTCCATATGTATGCATTAACATATGATATTTTTCTCTTTCTGACTTACTTCACTCTGTATGAGAGTCTCTAGGTCAATCCACATTTCTTCAAATGACCCAATTTTGTTCCTTTTCATGGCTGAGTAATATTCCTTTGTATGTATGTACCACATCTTCTTTATCCATTTCTTTGTTGTTAGGTTGCTTCCATGTCCTGGCTATTATAAATAGCGCTGCAGTGAAAACACAATGATTTCTAGTCAATACTTTATAAGTCTTGGGAGTCAACGCATCCACCCAGTGATTCTGTGATTCCAGAGTGAGTATCTCACAACTCTGGGCAGGGCATGGGGACTTGTAAAAAGAACACAACTTTGCTCTCTATGGGAGTGACTTGTTCTAGTACAGTTGTTCCTGTGGATTAACCATTGGGTGTTTAGACTCTTTTTCAGGCTCCATGCACTGGGCAGTGAGTTTCTCACCGAGGAGGCATCCATCCTTGGTGGAAGGTCAGTCCCTGGACCACCATGGATGCTCCCAGGTAGCACATGCTTCCCTGCGGGTAGATATGAGGTGACCAGCCATCCTTCTGCAGTAAGGCCCAACTCTTCTACTTTCCTTTTTTTTGAAACTGCAGCACAGGCTTAAAAACAATCACCAAAAAGGGGGCTTTAGACTACACAGCCCTTGCAGACACACTCACAGTAGATGGCATGGAGAAACTGGGTTCCTGCTGGGCTGCTTCAGCCACTTCCCGGCCCCCAAGAAGGGAGGGTGCCTTCCTGGGCTTTGTCAGTGAGGGACTCAGGCACCCAGCTCTTCAGCCTCCTAAGAGCTCTGCCAACTGCTCCAGCCTGAGTCCTTCTCAACAATGCTTGGATCCTCCTCCTCCATGGGGTATTTTGTCTGCTGTTCCCCCAAGGTCAGCTGGCATAGAGCACACCCTCATCTTGGGGAACATGTGCCCCCTAGAATGCCCAGGATGTTCTCCACCCTCAGCACCTTTCCTCAGAGGCCAAGGAAAAGCACCCTCTGCTGATGTGTGTGAGTGCTAACTTGCTTCAGTTGTGCCTGACTCTTTGCCACCCTATGGACTGTAGCCTGCCAGGCTCATCTGTCCATGGGATTCTCCAGGCAAGAATACTGAAGTGGGTTGCTATGTCCTCCTCCAGGGGATCTTCCTGACCTAAGGATTGAACCTGTGTCTCCTGCGGGTCCTGTATTGTGGCAGATTCTTTATCGCTGAGCCACTGCAGAAGCCCCCCACCCCAATGTCCTCAGCTCCCCACACCAGGTTCTTCCATTCCCAGGCAGGCTTAGGACTTTCCTGGCTCAGACAAAAGGGATCTGAGCATAGACAAGGTTATGTTACACTTCGCTGATTCCTGCACTCATTTGTTCATCAAGTGTTGTGGGATTCCTACTTAGAACCGGAGCAGTCATGGTAGAAATAAGATGACAGTTTCAGAAATTTTGGACACCTAACCTTTTCACTCATTCAAACTGTGTGCTGGAGGAAGTGAGTAGACCTCGCCCCAGCCTGAAACCCAGTGGCTGCTTCATCTCAGTTCAGTTCTGAACTCACCACTGTCCTGGGTTCTCTTTTTATATTGAGCATCACCCCCAAATCCACCCCCTTTCTTCTTTCCAGAAGTTGTTCAGGGAATCTACAGGGAGAGAGGCCCTTTGTTTTCACAACTAAAGAAACTTGTGTTGCTGCATTTGAAAAGTGACTCAAGGGTACCTTTTGAAAATCAAGAAAACAACAATAAATAAAGATAAAACGTAAATCTGAAGAGAGATTCAGATACATATTTGGAATGAAAGGCAGTCAGAGAGTTGTTTCAGAAGAAGGACAGAGATATGGCACTGAGGCAGTAAAACATATATCTGTATTCAGTGAACCATTAGAACATATGGCATGGAGCATGGCTCATTTTGAATTCTGAAGTGTTGGGTTCTCATCATGGCATGCGGGGCCCCTTGGAGAAATCTCGGCCCTGGACTTGGGGCCAGGCTCCAGATGCCTGCAGTGCTGATGCTAAGCAGAAAGAGAGAGTAGGACCCTATCATCAAGGGGCTCACAACCCAGGAGGCGAAACACTCTAAAATTGTTGTACAGAAGCCTGCCAGAAGATTCACCCTGACAGTGCCTCCGAACCCCTGGAGACATTATTTAAAAAGTGATGCCTAAGCCCTAACCAGTCTTGTGAATCTGAATCTCAAGCTCAGACATCACCTCTACTGCTAAGCTTTCCTGAAGCCTCCAGACAACATATTTCCCTCACCTGCATGTCTCTACCTACTTCCTCGCTGGATTTTACCCTCCTTTTTATGTCCACCTGCCCTCCATCTCCCACTGGACACTGCCTGGTGAGTTTGAGAAATATCTATTGTACAACCAGGTGGCTTTTTCCAGAAACTAGGTTGGATACTCAAAATTAAAGTTTTTACCCTAATGACTGGAATCATAAGTGATATTTTTTTCTTAATTGGGATCCGGGCATTCCATTGTCATTTCAGAATTTAGGAGCAAGCTTCCTAAGACTGCAGTACTATACTTGGAGATAGACTCATTAGTTTAGGCAGTGACCATGGCCTAAATCTTTTCCAGCAGCAGGACCAAAACACGAGCCCAGGGGATGGAAGAGCCGCCAGACGCTGACTTTCTCAAGGGGCCAATGGCTCACCTGCAGCTGCACGTGAGGGCGGGCCCAGGCAGTGGAGGGGGCTGTAACTGTCACCCAGTTGCCAGTTTTCCCATTTCAGCAAGAACTAGAAATGGAAAAAGAGACTATGATGAGCCATAAAACCATATCACATCCCCTCTTCCCATACAGTTTATTTTCAATAACTGCATCATTCAGCAGTGACATATACTGTTCCTCCCCAGAATCCCTCTGGTAGCAAACGTCCCATGAGGTCACTTTCTCAGTCCATTGAGTCAGAATCACAGAATTCTGGAAATGCGAAGCTGACAGAGTTTCCTGACAGAAGGACTGTTAACACTTCTTGAGTGTCTACTATGGGCCAGGACTTCATATATTTTATTTTGTTGAATCTTCACCTAACCCTGACATGTAAGTTTCACTGCTCTTTCATTTTACATGACAACAAAAACAAAAAAACAAAAACTGAGGCTTGGAAAGGCAAAGTGATTTGCCCAAGGTTACATGTCTAGTCACCCAGATCCATGATAACCTAAAAGCCTGTTTCTCAAAGTGGGCATCATATTACAGCCCAGAGTCACAAGAAGCCACTTAAACACAGCACATTCTCTGAAGTGCTGATTTTATCCAATGCTAAATAATTTAAAACTGTTTATATTGAAGAAAACGTGTGGCACTTCCCTGACAGTTCAGTGGTTAGGACTTCGCCTTCCAAAGCAGGAGGTACTGGTTGATCCCTAGTTGGGGAGCTAAGATCCTACATGACTTGGGACCAAAAAACCAAAACATAAAACAGAAGCAGTGATGTAATAAATTCAACAGACTTTTAAAATCTTTTCAAACATAAAGAAAACATGCATTAGGAAGGAGGAATTTGAATTTGCAGAAAATTTAAAGAAAAAAGTCTTCAAGAGGTTTACTCCTGTGGCAAGCTATTTGGGCTTTGACCCCCCAGACTCTTGGGACCCTCAACACATTCCTAAAAGCAGAGCCATTGGGAATGACATGTATACACGACTATGTATAAAAGAAATAACTAAGGAGAACCTATTATATACCACAGGGATCCCTACTCAGTGATCTGTGATACTCTAAATGGGAAGAAAATCTAAAAGAGTGGAGGTACGTATATGTATAACTGATTCACTTTGTTGTATAGCAGAAACTAGCACAACATTGTAAAGCACATATACTCCAGTAAAAATTAGTAATAAAAAATAAATAAAACGAGAGCCATAAGCCCCGGGAGCACTCTGAAATGGCGCCCCCACGTGGAAGGTGGAGGAATGGCTTACTATCAGACAGCAGAGCAGGGATTGTATTTTGCTGTCTCAATTTTAACGTTCACCTCTCAGTTGAGCTCAGTTCAGTCGCTCAGTCGTATCCGACTCTTTGTGATCCCATGGACTGCAGCACGCCAGGCCTCCCTGTCCATCATCAACTCCCAGAGTTTACCCAAACTCACGTCCATTGAGTCGGTTATGCCATCCAACCATCTCATCCTCTGTTATCCCCTTCTTCTCCCGCCTTCAATCTTTCCCAGCATCAGAGTCTTTTCCAATGAGTCAGCTCTTTGCATGAGGTGGCCAAAGTACTGGAGTTTCAGCTTCAGCATCAGTCCTTCCAATGAACACTCAGGACTGACCTCCTTTAGGATGGACTGGTTGGATCTCCTTGCAGTCCAAGGGACTCGCAAGAGTCTTCTCCAACACCACAGTTCAAAAGCATCAATTCTTCGGCTCTCAGCTTTCCTTATAGGCCAACTCTCACATCCATACATGACTACTGGAAAGACCATAGTCTTGACTCGATGGACCTTTGTTGGCAAAGTAATGTCTATGCTTTTTAAAATGCTGTGTACGTTGATCATAACTTTACTGCCAAGGAGTAAGCGTCTTAATTTCATGGCTGCAGTCACCAGCTGCAGTGATTTTGGAGCCCCCCAAAATAAAGTCTGACACTGTTTCCAGTTTCCCCATCTATTTGCCATGAAGTGATGGGGCCGAATGCCATGGTCTTCGTTTTCTGAATGTTGAGCTTTAAGCCAATTTTTTTCACTCTCCTCTTTCACTTTCATCAAGAGACTCTTTAGTTCCTCTTTGCTTTCTGCCATAAGGGTGGTGTCGTCTGCATATCTGAGGTTACTGATATTTCTCCCGGCAATCTTGATTCCAGCTTGTGCTTCTTCCAGCCCAGCGTTTCTCATGATGTACTCTGCATATAAGTTAAATGAGCAGGGTGACAATATACAGCTTGATGTACTCCTTTTCCTATTTGGAACCAGTCTGTTGTTCCATGTCCAGTTCTAACTGTTGCTTCCTGACCTGTATACAGATTTCTCAAGAGGCAGATCAGGTGGTCTGGTATTCCCATCTCTTTCAGAATTTTCCACAGTTTATTTGAATGTTCACCTCTACCAGAATATAAACCATTCAAATCCATGGGTTGAAAAGACTCTTCCCACTGGATTGCTGACCTCAGGAAGTTTCTGACGCCATCCAGTGTGTGAATAAGATGCCGGCACGGAATGAGTCACAAGCAAGCCCATCCTCCCTCAAGCACCACTTCTCTCTTACTTCCCCTCAGTCCTGGGTATCTTTTTCATAAAAACACCCAGAATTACCTTTGAGGTGGTTGCAAACATCAGGGACCTAATTCTAAGCTAGGCAGGCCAGCATATACTTCGAGGCTTGAATTTCTCTGGCAAAGTTAATCACTGAATTCTGAAGACAAAAGGAAGAATTCCAGCCAGTCTGCCAACCTGAACTGGACAAAACATCACCTGGTATCCTAGCATCATTTGAAGTTAACAGATATAGCAAGAAAAACACCAAAGAAGGCAAAGAAAAGTGTGGCCTGGTTGGGCTGTGGACAAGGGACCCTGACCCAGAGGAAACAGAAGCCAAGCCCTTGAAGGCACATCACACCTAGACATGCACCGCAGCCAGTCTGCACCACGCCCAGTTCCCTGGACACACCTTCTGCCCTGCCCACTGACTTTCAGGTCCCTTTGACCAGGAGGCTCACCATTTGGCTAATTTCTTCTCACCCTTTAGGGCTCAGCTCCGACACCACTTCTTCCAGGCGTGTTTCCCCGATTCCTGTCTGTCTAAGAACTTCCTGTTTACTCCTATTATCTCCACACTTTCTCCATCCTGGTACTTACCAGACCACATGGTAATTGCTTATGTACCTGTCTGGGAGAGCCACAGGAGCATGAATCCCCAGGGACCATGCCCAGCGCATGAACGTCCTCTGGGTGAATGAAAGCTAAGACCAGGCCACGAGTCCTCCTGGATACCAGTAGGCCACAGGGGAGCACTTTCCTGAGACCTCAGAAGCCCATGTAGTGAGAGAGCTGAGGACAGGGAGGAGCACTCCAGATAACTGAGCACCACCCACACGCACTGAAGACACAAACAGGAAGCACAGAACCTCCATGCACTCGAGAAGCCCAGCCTAGCGGTCTAGTGAGGGAGACTGTTAGGGGCACAGTAGAGAGAACAGATTGCTCAGGACAATGCTGAAACGGAGATAAGTGTGGAAACAGACTGAGTGAGAAATACCATTGCTTGCATACTAACCCTGTTGCTCTAGAACATCTCACTAGACAAAGGTTAAGAAGGAAACCTTCATGAGAATTTTGATATGTATAATATGCGGTTCACTTGAAACAGCCTTGAAAGTCAACAAAACTATTTCACACGTACCATTATTTATTTATTTATCAGTGATTTATTTAGTCACAGCATACAGGATCTTTCCTTTTGGCACATGGAGTCTCTAGTTGTGGCACATGAACTTCAGAAGATGCAACATGTGGGCTTAGTTGCTCCTCAGCCTATGGGATCTTAGTTCCCTGATCAGGAATTGAACCTGCGTCTCCTGTATTGCAAGGCGAATTCTCAATCCCTAGCCCACCAGGGAGATCCCCACATATAACCTTTTGATTTCATTTCACTCATGCATCAAATATTTGGAGGGGGGGAACATTGCTTCTTTATACTACGCTAACATCTTGCTGTTGTTCAGTTGCTAAGTTGTGTCCAACTCTTTTGTGACCCCATGGACTTAAAGTGACACCTGCCTCCCCAGACTGTGGCAAATAAACTGCTCACACACACTGTAAAGGTCCACATGGACAGCAGCACCTCCCTCATCTGAAAGAAAATGTTACCCATGTGAACTCTACTGTTAGGAGTTTCATACTTCTCAGGGTTCCCAAACATAAGCTCTCACATTAGTCTTCAGAGGTAGTCTGAACTCTTGGCTGGACACCTAGAGATCATCTGGTCCAACCCTTCAGGCCAGCAGTTCTGGCCTGGAGAAGGATGGGGAGGAGGAAAAGGAAGAGGAT
>NW_011494695.1:637595-652012 GCF_000754665.1 Bison bison bison | reverse complement strand
GCCATTTGATATTGAAATACATTATTAAATGTGGTTATGTTTATACATCATTTTAATGCACATTTCTCACTTTCTTACTTTTTTGCTAATGACTTATTTCTTGGTGTTTATTTTATATTTATTTTAGACTATGGAGATTATGCTAGACAAAAAGCAAGTTCAAGGGATTTTCTTATTCGAGTTCAAAATGCATTATAAAGCATGGGAGACAACTCACAACATCAGCAACGCATTTGGCCAGGGAACCGCTAATGAGTGTACAGTGCACTGGTGGTTCAAGAAGTTTTGCAAAAGCAGACAACATCCTTGAAGATGAGGAGTGTAGCAGCTGGTCACTGGAAGTTCCAAAGCACCTCCAAAAGCCAAACTTGCGCCAAAGAAAAGATCATGGTCACTGGTGGTTTGCTGATGCTCTGATCCATTACCGCTTTCTAAATCCTGGTGAAACAATTACATCTGAGAAGTACACTCGGCAAATCAATGAGAGGCACTGAAAACTGCAATGCCCGCAGCCAGCACGGGTCAACAGAAAGGGCCCAATCCTCCAAAACAACACCCAAAAGCATGTTGCACAACCAACACTTCAAAAGTTGAACCAATTGGGCTACAACGTTTTGTTTCATCCACCATATTCACCTGACCCCTCACCAACCGACTATCACTTCTTCGAGCATCTCAACAACTTTTTGCAGGGAAAATGCTTCCACCACAGCAGGAAGCAGAAAATGCTTTCCAAGAGTTCGTCGAATCCCAAAGCACGAATTTTTTTATGCTACAGGAATAAACTTGCTTCTCATTGGCAAAAGTGTGTTGATCATAATGGTTCCTGTTTTGATGAATAACATGAGTTTGAGCCTAGATATAATGATTTAAAATTCGTGGTCCAAACCTACAATTACGTGTGCACCAACCTAATATTTATTCGGCTGCACCGGGTCTTAGTTGCCACATGTGAACTCTTAGTTGGGGCATGTGGGATCTAAACCCCAGACCACAGATTGAACCCAGTCCCCTGTATTGGGAGTGCAGCCACTGAGCGAGCCCGGAACTCCCTCGGTTTCCTATTCATGCTCCTCCTTTTCAGAGACCAAATTTGCAGAATTAACACATTTTATAGGCAGCGGTCAAGCTGTTTCTTTGGAAAGACAGCATTATCCTCTTACTTGAGTGAGAGGTAGAGTGTTCAATTCTGGACAGAACTCGCTAAGAGAGACATGGGCCAACTGAGAGGTGGGATGGGGGGAGTTCGAAAGCAGCCCATCACACGAAGAGCCTCTAACGGAACAGACCAAGCTCTACCTGAGAAATACTCAAAATGTGACAGGAAACTGGCCTTCTAAGATACTGAGGACACAGCCATCCAGGAGGAGACTTGGAATGACTCTCTGTAGCGAGGATGGGCAGAACCAGGTGAAGGGAGGCACAGACAACACCTGAACAATCAGGGGTGCCTGCTCGCAAAGGAAGCCGTCTGGAAAGGCAGTAAGTTCTCTGTTGCTGAAGGTATCCAAGAACTCCTGAGCGGCGGCAGTGGGTTTGAAGCTTAGTCTCACAAACGTTCCGAAGCAACACAAACTGGATGGAGTTTTAGTGCCCCATACAGGGCTAAGAGAGAATACATAGAACAGAGGGTTGTAAGTCATGCTCGGTTTCTATTAGAATAACGCAGGGGGGACTTCCCTGGCAGTCCAGAGGCTAAAACTCCATGCTCCCAATTCAGGGGGGACCAGGTTTGATCCCTGGTGAGGGAACTAGATCCTACATGCAGCAACTAAAAGTTTGTATGCCACAATAACTAAAGATCCTTCAGACCGCAATGAAGATCGAGGATCAAAAATTTCGATAATAAACCAAAAAAAAAATAATAAATAAATTTAAAAAAATAACTGCAAGGTCCCCCTCCACCCAAAAAGCCTATCAGAACATAAGTGTGAGACACATTATTGTAGGATAATCTTGAATCTGTTCTAATTTACAAGGTAAAAAAGGAAATCTTTAAGAAACTTTCATACTTTATTGATAATGCAACACTTTTGTGAAAACAAGGACCTTAGAAGTAACAACTTGGTAAAGAACTGCTGGCCTAAGGGGCTGAACTAGGTGACCTTTAAGATTTGTCCAACCAAGACTGAGTCTAAACCTACATCATGGGCTTGAGTTTAGCAAGGAGGGTGTTTAGTAATCTACCCACAGGAAGTCTGGCGAGTATGACATGCACTCTTGTGCTCCTGACTATCTCACAGGCAGTCAGAGGCCCATAGGTGTCCAAAGGTTAAAACGAAATGTACTTTACCCATCACACTAGAACTGCTTGGGGAAGTAGTGACAAGTTTTACAAAGCAGTTGTGACCTCACTATGTCACTCCCTTGTCTGAATAAGTACAGGTTTAGACAGCTCTTTGTGTAAGGGGTCATCTCTTTCTGTTAGCTGAACTCTGAGATGGAAAAGACATTTGCCTCTAGCAATGAAGCCATTTTAAAGCAGAAATGCTGTGAGATTGTGGGACCATAGATCAGGTACTACAGAGACTGGGAAACTCCCACATTGCCTGGAAATGCCCTCACAAGGACCTCTCCAAACTTTGATCTTCAAAGCCAGGAGCCAAGCTAGGTGGACATTGCATATTTTTGTGACTTCAAGTGGAAACGTTGTTTCTATTTCATCCTCTAAGATTTGGCATGAATTCGAGGTCTCTGCTTTGGGCTGCAGTCCATGGGGTCGCAAAGAGTCGGACACGACTGAGTGACTTCACTTTCACTTTTCACTTTCATGCATTGGAGAAGGAAATGTCGGCCCATTCTAGTGTTCTTGCCTGGAGAATCCCAGGGACAGGGGAGCCTGGTGGGCTGCTGTCTATGGGGTCGCACAGGGTTGGACACGACTGAAGCAACTTAGCAGCAGCAGCAGCTTTGGTTAAAATGCAAAAATGCCACTGATCAGAATGATCATCATCAAAAAAAATCTACAAACAATAAATGCTGGAGAGGATGTGGAGAAAAAGGAGCCTTACTACACCGCCAGTGGGAATGTAAATTGATACACGTACTATGGAGAACAGTATGGAGATTCTTTAACAAGCTAGGAATAAAACTACCATGAAGTGAAACAATGGGAGTATTCATCGTTTAGTCACGTTAGAC
Organism: Bison bison bison; assembly: GCF_000754665.1. NCBI lineage: Eukaryota > Metazoa > Chordata > Mammalia > Artiodactyla > Bovidae > Bison > Bison bison. The sequence continues at coordinate 648,871 of NW_011494695.1, read as the reverse complement.
TGTTCGTGACTCAATGGACTGCGGCCCACCAGGTTCCTCTGTCCATGGAATTCTCCAGGCAAGAATACTGGAGAGGGTAGCTATTCCCTTCTCCAGGGGATCTTCCCAACCCAGGGATCAAACCCAGGTCTCCTGCATTGCAGGCAGATTCTTTACCATCTGAGCCACCAGGGAAGCCCCAAACTACCATATGACACAGCAATCCCACTATTGGGCATATACTCTGAGAAAACCAACCATAATCCAAAAAGATGCATGTATCCCAACGTCCATTTCAGCACAATTTACAATAGCCAAGACATAGAAGCAACCTAGATGTCCATCTACAGATGAATGGATCGAGAAGTTGTGGTACTATATACAACGGAAAATCACTCAGCCATACGAAGGAATGAATTTGAGTCAGTTGAACTGAGGTAGATGAACCTAGAGGCTATTATACAGAGTAAAGTACATCAGAAAGAGAAAACCAAATATTGTATATTAACACACATATATATGGAATCTAGAAAAATGGTACTGATGAAATCATCTGCAGGGCAGGAATAATTGAAAAGCAGAGACATTACTTTGCCAACAAAGTTCTGTCTAGTCAAGGCTATGGTTTTTCCAGTAGTCATTATGGGTGTGAGAGTTGGACTAATGAGAAAGCTGAGTGCCGAAGAATTGATGCTTTTGAACTGCGGTGTTGGAGGAGACTCTTCAGCGTCCCTTGGACTGCAAGGAGATCAAACCTATCCTAAAGGAAATCAGTCCTGAATATTCATTGGAAGGACTGATGCTGAAGCTGAAACTGCAATTCTTTGGCCACCTGATTCAAAGAACTGACTCATTTGAAAAGTCCCTGATGCTGGGAAAGATTGACAGTGGGAGAAGAAGGGGACGACAGAGAATGAGATGGTTGGATGGCATCACCGACTCGATGGACATGAGCTTGAGTAAGCTCCAGGAGTTGGTGATGGACAGGAAAGCCTGGCGTGCTGCAGTCCATGGGGTCGCAAAGAGTCGGACACAAATGAGCAACTGAACTGAGTTGAATAAAGATGCAGTCATAGAGAATGGACTGTGGACACAGCAGGGGAAGGAGAAGGTGGGACAAATTGAGAGAATAGCATTGAGACATATATTAATACATCACCATAAGTAAAATAGATAGCTAGTTGGAAGTTGCTATATAACACAGGGAGTTCAACCGTGTGCTCTGTGACAACCTAGAGGGGTGGGACAGAATGGGGAGTGGGAGGGAGGTTCAAGAGGGAGGGGATATATGTATACTTATGGCTGATTCACATTGTTGTATGGCAGAAATCAACACAACATTGTAAACCAATTATCCTCTAATTAAAAATAAATTTTAAAAATAATAAAGTTCTCCTTTCAATGAAAAAAATGCAAAAATGGATGTTTCCATGGGACACCAGGTAGATCAGAGATTGTTGGGATCAATGTACAGAAATGTGAACAGTGGGACTTGGTCTTTGTCAAGAGACCATAGCTATGGTCTATGGCTTATTCTTTAGAAACGCATGCCTTGCTGCACTCACTGTCCCTTGCTTCACATCAGCAAGGTCATTTTATTTTTCACGATCAGAATGAAGTGGTGTCACTGCTGCTTAGTTGCAAGGGCTCATGGGAGCAAACGCTCTTCTTAATAGATCTCTAGCCTTCTAGACGATGCTATCCCCAACCTTGTTGCTATGGTTAGAGCATACGCTGCCCTTCTGTTTCTAACCTTCTGCTGCAGTACAATCGTCAACATGTATTTGTGCTATTCTCGAAGCTTACTATAAAACTGAGCAAAATGAATATTCGCCCTCGGGCATTCAAGAAATACTTACTGTGCATCAATATGTGCTTACTTGGTATCTCAAGCTGATTTCACTTATCTGAAAAATTCTTGCTTGCAGACGGATTACCTTTCTATTATATTAGTTACCAAATGTTCCAAATAAATGTAAGGTGGAGGGTTCATGAAAATTATAAAAATGGAAGTGACACATCCCAGGATTCCATAGTTGACCCTTTTTCCTTTCCCTTCTCACTCCACTTCTCCCTGGAGCATAAAATGTCCTTTCATGGTTATAATTACTGTCTAAAGTCTATATCACCTGTCCATATATCAGTGCTAAAATTCAAATCTGTATGTCCAACTAACCAGTCATCTTCAGAAGTCTGGCAAGAAACCAGATTCGTGATGTTCCCAAACCAGAATTCACTATCTGACAACCCCCGGCCCCTCCTCCTCACCTTCACTGCATCCTGCATCCCTTCCCTGCCAACAAACCAGTTTCCCTCCTTGGACTGCAGGTCTTAGCTGGAGGTGCCACCATCCAGACATCGAAAATACTGCTGTCCCACTAGACCGCTTGTCCTTCAGCCTCCACAGCAAATCAAACAATGAGTACTGCTGAGGAAACCTCCCAGGCAGTCCTCACAGCTCTTTTTCCCTTTCATTCCACAGCTATCACTGAAGTCTCAGTACCTCTCACTTGGACTATTTCTCTGGTCTCTTTGGCTAAAAACCTCGGTGGAGGAATTCCTTGGTTGTCCAGTGGTTAAGAATCCACCTTGCAATGCAGGGGACTGGGGTTCGAGCTTGTTGGGGAACTAAGATCCCATATGTCACAGGGCGACTAAGCCCACTTTTGCCGCCACTACTGAGCCCACTGGAGCCGGTGCACCACAGCTAGAGAGAAGTCCACACGCAGCAACGAAGACCCCACGTGCCACAGCCAACCTGACACAGCCAAACAAATAAACATCAAAAAAACAAAAACCTCGGTGATCTTCCTAAAATGCCATTCTGATCGTGTTACCCTCTGCCTGGCCCCACCCCATCTCCCATCATCGTCTGCCCACAATGCTCAAACTTTCCTCAGCACCTGTGCAGTAAAATCCAGGAGGGATCTGATCCCTGTATTTTCTCCCACTTCACCTGTACTTAATCTGTGCTTCTGGTCTACCCATCTTTAATAATCCCCACATGGCCAGTGTAGTCCTGCCCACCATATTGCTGCCCTTATTTCCTCTGCCTGAAAGCATTTTCCATTTCATCCATCTTGTAAATCCTCGCTGATGCTTGAAAACCCACTGGTTGTACCGCCTCTTCCTGGAAGTCTTTCCTGACTCTCTTGCTCTGTTTTGTGTCTGCCTCTTACACCCGCATCTGCTATTATTATCCCATTGTTGTCACGGGTGACCCCCTAGGAAGCCATGAGCTTCTTAAGAGAGGGATTATATCTTTGTTTCTTTATCCCCTCAGCTCTGGGTACTGTGCCTCACGCACCATAGAAGTAAATGACTTAGAAAGCGTAAAGAAGATGCTCTCAACTGGATTCCCAAGAAAAGGGAAGTCAGGGAGGGGAGAGATCTTTTTTAAACCATCAGTAAATTGTCTTGTCCTTTAAAGATGGGGGTTTGTATTCACCTCTGAGGGCACACTGTTCCTTTGTTGCTGTAAAACTTTAATGATCCTTTATGCAAAAGTGAAGCTATGATCCTCAATTGTGATGGAGATCTTCTAGAGATGATGAGAAGCTACACTCCTCCACATGAAAATGTAAAGAGTAGTCTTTCTTGATGATGGAGAGACATCCTGAGATGCTTACAGCTGAAAGACTGGCATGGACTAAGAGTAAGGGGGGCATGGGAGTAGTGAAGAGGAGGAGGTCTGCAGCAGACAGGCAGGAACCTGGCAAGAGTGCACATTGTATAGGGATGCAAACCAGCCCAGCAGCAAGGCCAGGGGTGGGGAGAAAAAGGAGGGACAACTGGGAGGGGATCCCCATGAAAAATGCATGGCCAAAGGACCTAAGAAAAGACACATGGTATCCAGTTTTAAGGAACCCGGACTCCCTGTGTCATTCCTTCCATGACCCTACTCTTCAGTAAAGCTTTATAAAATTTCACAGCTCCATCTTAGTTGAAATTTGGGGAAATTAACAGAGCAGCCAGTGTCCACTGTCACACAACCAACTCAAAGACCATCAAAATAGTCTAAAATGAAGGCAATAATTTGTTACCAAGCAAGCAAAGGAGATTCATGTTCCTTAAGAAAAGTCAGTATGCCGTGCTTCGTCGCTCAGTCATGTCTGATTCTTTGTGACCCCATGGATTGCAGCCCACCAGGCTCCTCTGTCCATGGGGATTTTCCAGGCCAGAATACTGGAGTGGGTTGCCATGCCCTCCTCCAGGCGATCTTTTCAACCCAGGGATCAAACCCAAGTCTCCAGCATTGCAGGCAAATTCTTTACTGACTGAGCCACCAGGAAAGCCAGAAAAGTCCGTGGGTCTTCCCAAAGCTGAAAGTGAAATGGACTGATAAGATATGGAAAAGGGGAAGTTTTTCCAAATTTCTGGTTGGTTCAAAAGTGGATTGTAATGTACGATGCCAGACCCCCAAACCCGGTGCTCTGTGACAACCTGGAGTGATGGGGTGGAGAGAGAGTGGGAAGGGGGTTCATGAGGGAGGGGACACACATATGCCTACATATGTATGCCTTTGCCACACATTCGTGTTGATGTATGCAAAAACCATCACAATATTGTGAAGTAATTATCCTCCACTTAAAATAAATCTTAAAAAATCACAAACAAACAAAAAGAAACATATAGGACATCAAATGGTCTAGGGAAGGGTTAAAAAAAAAGGGGGGGATTCTAAAGTCTCCCTTGAGGCACAGGTGCAGTTCTCAAACAGGTCCAGAAGGGCTGTGCAAGGCTCTAGGGGTTTCAGCATCACTCTGTGTCACTTGAATGGGCATGCTCAAGGCTTGGAAATATTTTTCTTCAATATTTTTCTTGGAGTAACAGTAAACCATCTGAGCCACTAGGGAAGTGCCCCAGTGGTAAAGAACCCATCTGCCAATGCAGAAAACACAGTAGATGTGGGTTTGATCCCTGGGTTGGGAAGATCCCCTGGAGGAGGAAATGGCAACCCATTCCAGTATTCTTGCCTGAAGAATCCCATAAACAGAGGAACCTGGCAGGCTACAGTCCCTGGGTCACAAACAGTCAGACATGACTTAGCATCTAAAAAACAGTAAACAGGTAGCTTATAACTGTCTGAGTTTTGACACAGAAAGTGGCCATAGTTTGAGGCCAGGGTGAGAAGAAACAACCAGGGTACAATTTGAAATGTGTGGGTGTTTCTGAGAGGATCCAGGGGCACCCTGGAGAGGTTCACGTGATAGACTATTAGGGACTTAGACAATGGATATTTGGCTTTTAAAGGAGAAAGACTCCTGAACTTGGAACAGCTAGGGCCCTCGGGGTTGTATATGGCACACCACCCCCAAAATAAAAATAGTTTTAAATCCAGTTCCTCCCTACAACTGGTAATACTGATTCTTACTCTCCTCAATTGAACTCAGGGAAAACATTACACCAGAGTTAGAGGTGGGAAATTTTATCTATTTTCCATAAAGCAAATCATTCTCCGAGTTACACACCAAAGAGACAAAACCAAAACAGATGTTGGTTTTGTCTATTTAAGCAACGCAAGGCCTCCACAGTTGTTTTTTTGTGTGTGTGTGTGTTTTTTTTTTTTTTAAAGAAATCATTGTCATTTCCTTTTTCTGTGAAAAATTACCATGGAGGCATCATTCTTCTTTTTTTTTTTTCTTTATCACAATTGAAATTGTATGGTAGGGAAGTTTTTAATTAGTTTGTTCTGAGCAGGAACTGCATGTGCTCACTGCAGTAGGAACCTCATAAATTACTTCATAATCTCAATTGGAGGCTTTGTGTTGGAAAATACTCATTAATTTGCGCCAGCAGCCAGCGGCTTCCCCTGAAAGGGCTTAGAAACGTGCGGCACTGGTGTAGGTCAGGTTGCTCACAGCAAACTTCCAGGGCAGTAAAAACAAACCAGGCCTAGACGGCAAGGGAAGCCAGGCGCATCCGAGCTTTGGTGCCTGGAGACAAAGGAACTTTCTGAACTCCATACCAGCCCCTTCTGCCCAGTCCTCACTTTCCTGCTCCTAAAGTTCTTCTCTGCCCCGCACCCCCAGAAAGGGCTTTTTAGCTTTTAAATCTTCCCACTGCCTTTTTTTCTTAAGTGTGAAGAAATCAAATGTTTGGAAATACTTGTCCCAGACTAGTAAGGAAAGGTGATTTTTTTTAATTGGAGTATAATTGCTTTACAGTGTTGTGTTGGTTTTTACTGTATAACAGCATGAATCAACTGTAAGTGTAGATATTTCCCCTCTTGAGCATCCCTCCCATCCCCTACCCCGATCCCCACCGGTCTAGGTCACCGTTGAACACCAGGCTGAGCTCCCTGTGCTCTACAGGAGCTTCCCACTAGCTATCTATTTTGCACATGGTAGGATATGTATATGTCAGTGATCCTCTCTCAGTTTGTCCCAGCCTCTCCTTCCCCTGCCTGCACCCACAAGTCCGTTCTCTATGTCTACGTCTTTATTTATACCATTCAATCTAGATAGATGGGCTTCCCTGCTGGCTCAGTGGTAAAGAATCCCATGGACAGAGGAGCCTGGAGGGCTTCAGTCCATGTCAATTGTTGGTCAATTGTTGGTGGTGGTGTTCAGTCGCCCAGTCATGTCTGACTCTTTTGCAACCCCATGGACTGTGGTCCTCCAGGTTCCTCTGTCCACGGGATTTCCCAGGCAAGAATACTGGAGTGAGTTGCCATTTCCTTCACCAGGGGATCTTCCTGACCCAGGGGTCGAACCTTAGTCTCTTGCACTGTGGGGTTTATTCTTTACTGCTGAGCCACCAGGGAAGCTCCAAGACAGACACATACATATATACATACATGTTCATCCATCCATATGTATGTACAATACAGATAGATGTAGAAAGTGAGGGGGGAAAAATACTAGCCCAGCAGCAAGTTGGTTCCTCTCAGAGGGAGCATAGTATTTGATATACTGATAGGTCAACTGGAGTAAAGGTGAGGTCCCCCGAGTCAGGCTCTTAAGGTTAAAAAAAAAAAGTTCCCTAAATTGCTTTCTAAGAAGAGACGAGTTTGCTGATTTCAGGGTTTTAATATGGTTGCACCCTGATGGTTTGGTAAATAACTTCAGGCGGTTGCTGAGGTAGACCGGTTCTGCAATACAGAGGTGAGAATTTGAAACTGGGGATGGAGGATTCTGGGAGAGAGGAATGAATGAATAGCACAAGGCTTTGTATGCGAGAAAGGAAAGAGGAAAACACTCATTTCTTAGCAGAGGAGAGCTGCAATGTCTATGGGGGATTTTAAAGTTATTTGCTTAGGAGATGACAGTAAATTCCTTTCAACTACCCTAGAAAACTACTTCCCCGAAGCAGACCCTGAGACTAGATTGGTGTACAGGGTTTTGTTAAGGAACCAGTAAGGAAGCAGGGAAATGAGAGGGGAAATGTCAAACTATAGTGTGAGCCGGGTGAGGTCCATCAGCCTAAGCCCACACGGGAACCCTGGAGTGAAAGTACAGCTCAGGGTCGTCCCACCAGAGGCAGGGAGCTGGGCTTCCACACTCCTGCACCTGTCAGTCACGGTCAAGGGTAGGATGGGGCAAGGGAATCAAGCCCCAAATGCTCTGGGATCTATTTTGGAGGGAAAGTGGCGCCTGAAGCCCAAGGACAGTCTACCTGAGTCCCCGCAGCATTCTCTGAAGAACAAGTGCTGAGTGTCAGAAGCTGAAGGGGCAAGCGGGGATGGACAAGATGGTGCAAGGGGAATCTGAGGAGATCTGACAGAGCATGGACATTGTCCACCACAAAAATCTTGATAAACTCTATGCTTGCTCACTAATGTTTGTGCATGAGTCAACTCTTCACAGCGATGAAAGTGGAACCGACACATGCATCCAGGCCAGATCCCAGGGAGTAAGAGCAGAGACTGTGCTTGTGGGTGCAGAGGGTGAGGGAACACCTGACATATGAGTCCACGTGCACTTAGAACCCAACTCACAGTCAAATCCAAATATGTATATGCATGAAGTTACACTGCTAATGCCATAATGAAATGGAATTCCTGTTATCCACATGTGGTCTATTTACAGGAGATGCAAATAGTCATATCCGTGACCATTCAAAACAGCCCTTGCTCCTCCTTGCCCAGCCTCCACAATCGGGCTCCAGCAGCGCGCTCCAACTCATCTGAGCCACACTCCTGCCGTGTGCTGCTTCTCATCCACAGTCCACGCTGTCCCGTCAGAGCTGCCACCAACTAGACCTTAACACGCACCAGGCCCTGGGCTACTGTGGGTTATGAGTGTCACTCAGTCCTAACAACAACGCCACGTCCTAGGCGCTACTGTCTTGACCCCACAGAGGAGGAAACTGTGGCTAAATGAGGTCAAGCCTAAGTTCTCTAAGTGCGGACGGCGTTGCGTGGTGTTTGGACCCAGGACTGGGTGACTAAAGGCCAGTACTTTCAGCTGCTGGGCTTCTCGCCTCTGTGGACACTGTCCCCCCATTCTAAAGGCCCTCTCCATCTCAGGATTTCAGTTCCTACCACTTTCCAAGATGCAGTTCCAATGCTATATCCTCCACAGAGCATTTTAAATTAGGCAGAGCTCTTGGAGGAAAGAGATAGAAATCCAATACGACTATACAAAAGAGGAAAATTACAATACAAAAGAGGTTTGAGTGGTTGGGAAGAACGCTGGGGTGGCCCACGTTTGAAGGGATTGATTGCCCAGAAACTAGGGCCTAATAAGGGACTCAATGCAGCTGGAATTCTCTACCTCGATATTTTATCTTGCATCCCCCACCACTCCTCCAACCCCAAACCTCAGCCATCTGAAATGCTTCTGTCTCTCATTTATCAACCCAGAAAGGCCTTGATTGGCCCATCTTGGTCCTTGTGCTTATCCTTGCCTTAATCTCAGAGTCTAAAGGAATTGAGTATGGTGATCCACCAGACCAAGGAGTCTGGTTTGTAACCTAAGGAAGGGGGTGGGAGAAAAACATTTGAGCAATTCACAGCAATAGTTCCTACTACTCATCACACCATTTATGAAGATTTGGACAAAGTCAGGCTGTGCCAGTTTCTCTGGCACAGATCAACCATTTATCTCACTCTCGGATCTGTGGGTCAGGCATGTGGAGGGACACAGTGGGGAAGGCTTTGCTCTGCTCCACACTGTCTGGGGCCTGAGATCAAAGACTCTACACCAGGGTCTGGGTTCACTCACTCTCACGTCTGGCAGTTGATTCCCGTCCCATCAGCACGGGAGCTCAGTTCTCTTGTCTTGGCCTCTCCATGTGGGCTCTCTGTGCAAGATGGTTGGGGCTTTCTCACCACAACCTAGCTGATGTCCCCATCTGAACATACAGAGCCAGTCAGGTGGGACATATATTGGCTTTTTAACATAACTTCAAAATTTCTGCTGCATTCAATTTGTTGGAGCCTCACAAGCCTGCCTGGGGCTTCCCAGGTAGGACTAGTGGTAAAGAATCTGCCTGCAATGCCAGAGACCCAGGAGACATGGGTTCAATCCCTGGGTTGGGAAGATCCCCTGGAGGAGAGCACGGCTAACCAGGCCAGTATTCTTGCCTGGAGAATCCCATAGACAGAGCAGCCTTATGGGCAATAGTCCATGGGGTCACAAAGAGTTGGATGCCATCTATGGGGTCACACAGAGTCGGACACGACTGAAGTGACTTAGCAGCAGTAGCAGCAGCAGTAGCAGCAGCAGAGCACACACACACACACACACACACATACACAAGCCTGCCCTGGGTTTAAAGGGATGGGAAATAGACTCCATTCCTTGAGGAGCAAAAAATATTCTGGAAGAGAATATGAGACCAGACATACTGCTGCAACATTTTTGGAAAATACAGACTGCCATACGTTTTTCTTCCTGTGAATTCTCTTTATGTGTGTTTGTCATATCTTCCCTAAATTATTGTGAGCTCTGTGAGCTACTTATCTTTGTAATTTTATGCAGTACCTTGAACAAGACCTTCCACACACTAGGTTTTTGGATATGTTAGTATGCTATCTCTGATATAATGGTATCACAATTTTCCCACCAGCTAGCTGTGTAACTCTGAGACAAATGACATAACATCTCTGAGACTCAGCTTACAAACTGGGAAAGTTTAAATAATGTTGTTGTTTCTAAACATTCTGGTTTAGCAGCAAATTATAAATCATTTTCTTCAAATTACATCTAACACAGAATGCTAGTCTATACAAAACTAAAAAAACACAGATATAGAGAAAAGAGAACATTTGCACACTGTTGGTAAGAATGTAAATTTGTGGAGCCACTATAGAAAACAGTATGGATATCATTCAAAAAATAAAAAATAGGATTACTATATGATCCAACAATCCCACTTCTAGGTATCTGAAGAAAATGAAAAGAGGATCTTGAAGAGACATATATACTATGCACTTCTGTGTTTACCGCCACATTCTTCACAAAGCTAAGATATGGAAACAATCTAAGTGTCCAACAGTGGATGAATGAATGAAAAATACCTACAATGGAATATTATTCAGCTGTGAGAAAGAAGGATATCCTGCCACTGGCAGCAATATGGATGGACCCAGAAGGGATGATGCTAAGTAAAATAAGTCAGACGAACGAAGATACTATATGATGTAATTTATACATGGGATCTAAAAAAGCTGAACTCCTAGAAGCAGAGACTAGAATCATGGTTCCCAGGGACTTTAGGGGTGAGAGTACTGGGAGAGATGTCAATCAAAGAATACAAACTTGCAGTTAGAAGATAAGTTCTGGGGATATAATGTACAGCATGCTGATTATAGTCAATAATACTGCACCGTATACTGGAAAGTTGATAAGAGATTGTATCTTCAATGTTCTCCTCACAGAAAAGAAATGGTAGTTCTGTGAGGTGATGGTGATGGGGGTGTTAGCTAACACTATGGTGGTAATCACTTTGCAATGCATAAGTGTGTCAAATCACCTTAAATTTACATATTGTTATATGTCAATTATCGGAGAAGGCACTGGCAACCTACTCCAGTACTCTTGCCTGGAGAATCCCATGGATGGAGGAGCCTGGTGGGCTGCAGTCCATGGGGTCGCTAAAGGTCGGACACGACTGAGCGACTTCACTTTCACTTTTCACTTTCATGCATTGGAGAAGGAAATGGCAACCCACTCCAGTGTTCTTGCCTGGAGAATCCCAGGGAGGGACAGGGGAGCCTGGTGGGCTGCCGTCTATGGGGTGGCACAGAGTCGAACACGACTGAAGCGACTTAGCAGCAGCAGCAGCAGCAGCATATGTCAATTATGGGCTTCCCAGCTGGCAGAAGCGGTAAAGAACGTGCCAGCCAATGC
>NW_011494695.1:626697-637495 GCF_000754665.1 Bison bison bison | reverse complement strand
GACTGATTAGGGGCTTCCCAGGTGGCACAAGCGGTAAAGAACCTGCCTGCCAATGCAGGATATGTGGGTTCAATCACTGGATCGGGAAGATCCTCTGAAGGAGGGCATGGCAACCCACTCCAGTATTCTTGCCTGGATAATCCCCTGGACAGAGAAACCTGGCGGGCTACAGTCCATAGGGTCGCAGAGTCGGACATGACTAAAGCGACTTAGCGCACACACACACACACACGTCAATTATATCTCGGAGCTGGAGGAAATAAACAAAGATGCTCTTTTGAAGCAGGTGTAAGAGGACTAGAGATCTACCCACTTCCCTCCCCTCCCTGTCACTGCCTTGGCTGATCCTGAGACAGTGTTGTGGAGCTGATGGCCATCTGCTATTTTTAATCTTCTAAAATCTCTTCTGTAAACAGAATCTACCTCTTTTCTGGGGGGATTACTCAGATTTTTTATCTGTCTCTCCCTCTTTCCCTCTCAATCTGTCTCTCCCTCCAGGTCTGTTTGACTCACAGGGGACTCCCCAGCACTACAGATGGGAACGCGACCAGATCTGGTGAAGCAGCGTCACCAATGATTGCCTCGGAGATGAGAACATGACCCATTCAGGGTCAATGGTAAGATTTTTTTTTTTCCTGAAAATATGAGGAAGGAGGATGCTCTTTGTCCTGGAGCTGCTGCTGGCTGTCTTTGCTACTTTATGGGAGAGAGTCTGACTGAGAATTAAGCTCTAAAACAGGGAAGAGGAAGTAAGAGACAAAGTTAAGGGGAGTGGGAGGAAGTGACTTGAGAACACTGTTTAAGCATCTGGATCCGAGCATGCCTGATGGTAATATAAACCCGAGATTTTCCCAGACAGTTTGAACAGTTTTTATGCCACTGTAGAATGAAAGAATTATGGCAAATACACAGAACTGCAGGTTCTGTGAAACATGGTTTGAAAACAACTAAATGTTCTCTCAGGTCCCTTCCCCTGACATGAACCTCTGAAGCTGTAGATCTTTCAGCTCCTCATCTTTTGTTGCTATAGCACCACAGCATACAAAATGCTTTGGTTTCTCTGAAATTGCAGAGTATCAGGAAAATGCCCATGGATACAGGCAAGGCTCACTTTTGATCCTATTTGACATTTATTCTAAGGCATCCTGGACTCTCTGAGACTGAGCTTACTAGATATGCAGGCTGTTAACCATACATACATTCTATATTAAAAGCCATATGTCTTCTGTAGGAAGAACTGCATCAGTGGACCTTCAGCGGGGAAAGCAGGGCATGTAGTCAGATACCCATGTGAGCAGAAGAATGAACAATGACACTGGCCACCAAATCTGATTGGCTAGCTTGCTGCCTTCTGCCATGTCCTTTGCAAAGCCTGGTCCACTTATCCATGGAGAGGTGGGCTCTCATACACACCGCTAGACATGCTTTAGGGATTGAAAGTAATCCCTGATGCTCTCTGGCACTTCTGTTATGACTCCTGACTCCTGAAATGTCTTTTAACTTTTTCATGTAGATTTATATGAAGAACATGGAGAGCTTCCTTGGTGGCTCAGATGGTTAAAAACCATCCACAAACCTGTGGTTAAAAGCCATCTGCAGGAAACTGCCTGCAATACAGGAGACGGGAGTTCAATCCCTGGATCGGGAAGACCCCTTGGAGAAGAAAATAGCAACCCACTCTAGTCCTTTTGCCTGGAAAATTCCATGGACAGGGGAACCTGGAGGGTTACAGTTCATGGAGTTGCAAGAGTCTGAAACGACTTGGCAACTAAACCACCGCCACCACCGCCGCCATGAAAAATATGGAACCACAGCAAAACCAGGGACGGATCTCTTATTCTGGTCAGTACTGACCACTGTAGGATCTGATGTCTTTATCAGAGGATGTTATTCCAGCATCTCAGGGCCCAGAGCAGTCTTGGTGCTGAGTCACCAGCCAGTCAGGTTAGATGCTTTGCCTCTGCGTGATGCTGCCTCTGCTCATTTCCCTGTGCTTATTTCAGAGAGAGTTCATAATAGACAAAAACTACCACCAAAGAAGATGATGTTAAAATGGTATTTAAAAAGGAACCCCTGCTCTTTTTCTGTGCTTTTCTTGAGATACCTTTGTGCCTTTTCTCTTTCCAAGTGATATCACTGAAACATCTGTGTTTTCAATTGAGTCCCTACCACTTGCAGGAATTCCTCTCTTTTTTGCCGGCTGCTTCTTCCTGACTGGAGTCAGACTGTCATGGAACAGTTGTTTTCAGGAAAGCAGATGCTGCTGCCAGAGGCCCAGCATCATGGTTTTCCTGTATAAAACAAGATCATTTTCAGTGCAATTGCTTTTAGAAATATACACCTCAGAGTGAACCCAAGGAGACAATGATGAGGCAAGAGTGAGGCCTGAAGGCTCAGCTGTAAGATCTTCTCTCCCTGCCGTAGAAGCCCCTCCTCACTATGAAGGCGACTGGACCTAGCACATAGTAGGTACTCAATGTGCCAATTGAATGAATGAAAGACCAGACGGGTGGCATAAAATGTGCCATTAATACAGTAAATTTCCACTGCTATCTAATTTTACATATGGTAATGTGTATGTTTCAATGATCCTCTCTCAACTTGTTTAAATCCAGTGCTCTGGGATAACCTAGAGGGGTAGGATGGGGTGGGAGGTGGGAGGGAGGTTCAAGAGGGAGGGGGCATATATACACCTATGGCTGATTAATGTTGATGTATGGCAGAAACCAACACAATACTGAAAGCCATTATCCTCCAATTAAAAATAAATAAATTTTTTAAATAGCTGGATACAAAAATCTAGAGGTAAACAGACAGTCTGGGCTAAACATAAAAAATAAATGAAGAGTGGTGTCATGGGGGTATAAGATACAGCATAGGGAATACAATCAATAATATTATGATAACTTTGTGGTGACAGATGGTAACTAGACTTACCATGGTGATCATTTCATAATGTATAAAAATGTTGAATCACTATGTCGTCTACTGGCAATTAACATAAGACTGTATGTCCATTATAACTCAATTAAAAATACAGAATGGAAAAAATGTGCAATTTCATTCTGTTTCAGTGATTTTTACATAGGAATCCTAATTCTAATTAGGATTCTAAAATTAGAAAAACTAATTTTCTAAAGAAATTATTAATTTCCTAAAGAAATATCCTAGATCCTCATCTTATTGATACTGAGAATCGAAGAACTGGAAAAGATTTTACATGCAGAAATTCTCTTTTAAATATCTCCAGTTGGCCCTGAAGTTCTCCAAACTGAGTTTTTCAGAGAACATTGTAGAATATTAAAAGAATATGATAGAATATTAAGTGTTGTTTGGGGACTTCCTTGATGGTCCAGCGGTGAAGACTCAGAGCTCCCAATGCAGGGGGCCTGGATATGATCCCTGGTCAGAGGACTAGATCTCACACGCTGCAACCAAGAGTGTGCACACTGCAACTAAAGATCCTGGTGTCACAACTGGGACCTGGCACAACCAAATAACTAAATAAATAAGTCTTGTTTGTAGAAGTGATTCCACAGTGAAATGAGTTTGGGAGGTAACATGGTAGATAGAAGTACACAGGCATCTTCACGCCATGATTTCTCCAGTCTCTCAGACTTCCCCACTCTAGGACTTTAACAGTCTTCATCAGCTATTGCTCACTGTCAATATCCAAGGGGCAACACACTGCATAGTGTTGATCAAATATTTTGAACATATAATCCTCTTTTTAAAAAATTTCTTCTCTTACCATTGGAAGGGTCTTTGATAAACATTTGGAAAGGCTGTCCTGGAACAAAGTTCCATTGAGTTTCTTTTTATGTCTCCTATGGATATATTCAGAGAAGGGAATGGAAAACCACTCCAGTATTCTTGCCTGAAGAATCCCATGGATGGAGGAGCCTGGTGGGCTATGGTCCACAGGGTCGCAAAAGAATCAGACATGACTGAAGCGACTGATCATGCATGGATATATTCAGCACAAAGGACAATCTATTTTCTTCCCCTGCTATACTATGACCCTTCCTTCCTAAAAATATAGACCAAGACTTCAAAAAATATGTTGGTTTTCCTTGTTATTTAATGAAATACAAATAAAAACACTGATAGGTTTTCTTTTTAACTAGTCAAGATAATTCTAATGTTTAGATGAAAAAGCAAAAATAATGACGATACAAAGGCTGGGTGGTCCTCATCAGATGCCAAAATTCATTATAAAGTTATGGTAATTAAAACTGTATAATCCTAGCACATGACCACATCAACAGATCAATAGGATAGAATACAAAGTTCAGAAATGGACTCAATATTTACAGGCACCTGAGATCAGTGGGGAAAAGGTGAGTCATGCAATATAGAGAATTGGGACACTGGCCAGCCATGGAGACAAAAACAAGGTCAGATCCATTCTTAACACTTCATGCCAGAACATATTCCAAGTGTTCTTAACAGACAAAAGTTTTAAGTCCAATAACTGAAATTGTAAAAACACTGGGAAAAATTGCGGAGGAATTGTTTCATAGTCTTGAAGTAGGAAAGAGCCAACTACAAGAAAAACTTCAGAAGCCATAAAAGAAAAAAAAATGATAAATTTGATCCTCCCTCCAAATTTAAAGTTTCTGCATGACAAACCCCAGCATGAACAAAGTTAACAAACAAGAAAAAAGTGTTTGCAACTCTTATCACAGAGGAATAGTCAAATGCCTAGCTTAAAAGAGCTCCTACTGGTCAGTAAGGGGGGAAAAAAAAAAGACTAAAAATGCAATAGAAAAAAAGAGAATAAAGGATATATGATCACACCACAGTAAAGGACATATAAATGTCTCTTAAAACATCGGAAAACATAACCAACCTCATTCCTAATAAGAGAGATACAATTTAAACTATTCTGAGCTATCACGCATAGGATATGTAGTGAACTGCTCTGTGTAGAGAAAAAGGGAGGTGGGAGGGCACAACAAGGGCTGGCATAGACATTTCTGAAATATATCTGCAGTTTCACTCAGGAGAGGTCTAACCCTATTGCTTATGGGAAGCTGGGCGGTAAAAAGACTGGGAAGGAAGGGAGACTTCACTGTATTTCTGTTCATACTTATAGAATTTCAAACGTGAATAACGTGGAAGTGTGTGAAAAGCATTGAGGAATAAAACTGGGTCTAAAAAACAGATTCTCATTCTCTTCTGGCTGCTGTGCTTGGCTCAGCTCTGGCTGCCCTCTGCCACTGCCCTCCCTCGGGCTTCTTGGGCTCCTTCAAGAACTGCAGGGGCTGCTCAAAGTCTTCAGGATGCCTAGAGCTGGCTTTGTAGCTCATGAAATGAAAGTTGTCCTCAGAACACTGCCAAATGGTTTCAGAATACATTTTAATGTGATGTTTCTGACAGAGCAGCTGTGGCTTCATTTAGCAGAGTATTTGAGCCTTTCTGTCTAAATGCAGCAGTTGGGTTCCTAGAACAAAAGGTGGCAAAGGGATGGAAGTGTGAAAAATGTGGAAAGAGACTGATTTTTCTTTGCGGTACATATTACATTTCAGAACTGCAGTTTTATTTTTATATTATTCTTCTGATTGAGTTTTCTTGTATTGTAAATATTATTTATACTAATTCTGATATATAGGGGTGAGTTTTGCCCATTGTCTCTTATCTTTTGCCTGATAAAATCTGATTATTCTCCTCACAGCCCTCAATGAAGTGCGGCAGGATGTTAGAGCTAGAAGGGACTGGAAAGATCATTTAATGGTGCTTGACATTTTTGAAAAAATCCCTTTTCAGGGAATCAAGGGCATACCAGGTGGCCTCCTTCCTGGTATCTGAACCATTGCGCATTTCTGATAGGGCTGAAAACAACCATCCATTTCAGATTCTGAAAAGACCTGTGGGTTCATGATAGTTTCTTAATGTATTAAGCTCCACCGGAAGTTGATAAAGGGAACTAAGGGGAAACTCAGAACTGCAGAGACTTGCCTGGCTTAGAAAATCATAGGAAATAACAGGAGAGCCTGCCAGCAGTATGGGAGCAAGTAACACAGACTCAGTTCAAACAAACGAAAGTGACAAGGATACGGGTTAATCCTCCTGTGACACGACACCACCATGTTATAGTTCAACCTCCTCTCATTAAGAAAAAAACAAAACAAAACAAACCCTGTAATGACCACTTTAAACTCGCAGTCTAACCCCCCAGCGTAACCATAGTAATCCTCAACCATTCCTCAACCAGAACGGAACACAGGAAGAAAGGAGAATGAAAGCCACAAACACAAGCTTTACTCCCAACGTGTAGGAGACGCATCTGGTCGTTCTTCTTGTGGGCATCTCGAGTCCTCTGCTATTCAGCACCTGCCTTTGACGTTGCAAGCGTCCTCAGGTGGATCCAGACTTTCCTGACAATTGTGACACATATTTAATGTGTCCATATCAGCTACAGAATTTCTTCTTTGATGTTCACTTCTCATTTCTATATCCTAATTATTTGAGAAAACAATCTGCAAATAACATTAGCCTGAAGTTGGTTACTCTAGACTGCACAAGCACTAGAATGAGAAGGCAGATTATGATGGGATGGCCTCGACCACCAGCAGGGACGTGTGGGACTTTAGAGAGCTCCAAGCGTGGAAAAACACAGCTGGCCAAGGGCCTGAGAAGCCCTTCATCTCAGATCCCCTGCCCTGAGGCTAGGTGCTCACCACTGTTCTCCTCCTGAGCCTCTCCTCAACCTGCTTCGAAAAGTTTCCAGCAGGGTGAACCACACTTCGTACTGATGGGAATTCCATTCATCCTGAGAGGTAGCCAGGTGCAGCAAACACTGCCAGCTCTCTCTACCCTTACACTGGTGCCTCCATGCACCTGGGATGATATGGGCTGACTTCCATGGTCTGCATTCCCCAGAGGGCGGGGACAGTGGCGCTGGCCTTACCCTCTCATTGTCTCTGGCTGTGTCAGACCTGCTCTGAGCCCGTGCCTGGCGGGTGTCTGTGCCGCTGGTCCACATTCAGTAAGCAACCAAGTGCCTCTCTGTTCCCTGGCTTTAGCTCTCCACCTGGCCTCGCTCACTCTGCCCCACCCCGGCCCCACTCTTTTTCTAGGGTGCTCTCTCTTTTACTTGCAGTTGACAAGATATGAAGTCAACTTCCTTCAGGCAGCTGGCAGGGTGTGGGGCCTGGAGCTCAGTGTGCAGATTCATCCTGTTTCTCCAGATGAGCTCTCTGAAGTTCTCTGATCTCCTGTTTCTTCATCAAACATGAGAGTGATAATTCTCTTCTTGCGGGTTTTGGGTAAAGAAGAAACTCGATCACATACATTCAGCGCTTAGCACACAGTCGCTGCCCAGCAAGTTGAGCCTGTTAACATTTCTGTGTAGCTGTAATTGGCAGCACAAATCGTTCTCCCTGAATCTGCAGGACTATACTGACTGCAAGAATAACACGACAGCTTAGGCCATTTCACAGATAGAGCTGCAGCCGTGGAAGGCCCAGCCTCTGTGACACAGAGGGCTGGAACCCACTCAAGTACAGAAGGCTCTGGTGGAAGCAGGGGGTGGGGGAATGGAGTCATGTGAACTCTGAATCTGCGGGTCTTCGGGTGGTAGCTGGGCTCCTCAGAGAGCCTGGCACGATGAGAAGGGGCTGCTGAGCCAGGGACAGCCCTTGACAGCAGCTTCCCCATCGAGGCATGAGAACAGCTGAAGGGGAGGCTCTGGCAGCCGCGAGTTGTAGGAGGACAGATTGGCCATCGCTAAGGCACCAGCCGGTGTTTCTAAAGCTGTTGTGCAGCAGCCTGTTTGACAACTAAGGCAGCACTGCTGAGACGGCTCAGCACGGATGCATCTGCAGAGACGGCTCAGCACGGATGCATCTGCAGAGGACCCCGGCTGCAGCACGGAGATGCTGGACTGCTGCAGGAGCAAGGATGAGGACCACTGACATGAGTCCTCTCTGCGTGGTCCACCGGGAGGACAACTCAGGGATGCAGGTGTGGTGGTGACGGTCAGAAGCCCCATAATTCAGTTCGCAAGTGTATCTGTTTCCTGGGGCTGCCATAACAAAGCACCATGAACTGGATGGCTTAAACAACAGTTTATTCTTCCTGGTTCTGAAGGCTAAAAGTCCAGGATCAAGATATCAGCAGGGTGTTTGCTCCTTCTGAGACTCTGAAGGAAAATCTGTTTCATTCCTGTCTCCCAGCTCCTAGTGGTTTGCTGGCAATCTTTGGGATTTTTGGCTCGTAGAAACATCATCCTGATCTCTGCCTTCATCTTCACATCTATCTCTGTGATGAAAATTTCCCCTTTTATGAAGACACTAGTCATATTGAATGAGGGCCCACCCTAATGACCTCCTTTTAACTTTCTCGATAAAGACCCTATCTGCAAATAAGGTCACATTCTGAAAGACGGAGGGTTAGGACATCTTTTCTGAGGGGCACAATTTAACTCACAATGAGCCAGCCTCACAGAGAGCAGTGGGGTTGTTCTTGGAAGTCTGTAGGGTCATTGTTTAGTCCGTCACTGCATCCTTCGGGGTTTCATTCCCATCTAAGTGGGGCAAGAGTGTACCCGGGCATTTAGACAGGCATGTGCCTGTGAATGTTCATTAGCAACTCTGACCTCTACCCATCTGATGCTAGTAGAGCCCCCTCCTCAGTGTTGACAGTCAGAAGCATCTGTAGACATTGCCCCCAGCAGAGAACCACTGCTTTAGATAACGACAGAAAGAAGCTATTCGAACCATCAAAACTTAAGAATGATGTGAAACAGACAGAAAGAGTAACACTGAACGGAGGTAATTCTAAATGATCCCCACTTCCAATTCTAAACATTTATTGGGAGATAAATTCTTATGCAAAGTATTAATTTGATTATTGATGTCTACAATCACAGCAGCCTTAGACAAAACAGGCTCTGCTCTAGGAACAAGATAGAGAAATCTGTGTACATCTCCTGATAGGCTCTGCTTAGTTGGGAAACCACATGTCATGCCAATAATCAGGTAGAAGATATGTGCTTCCCTGTGGCTCAGTGGTAAAGAATCTGCCTGCCACAAAGGAGATGTGGGTTTGATCCTGGGTTGGGAAGATTCCCTGGAAAAGAAAATGGCAGCCCACTCCAGTACTCTTGCCTGTGAAATGCCATGGACAGAGGAGCCTGGCGAGCTACAGTCCACGGGGTCACAAACAGTCAAACATGACTTAGTGACCGAGCACACACAGATGGACCTAGAGATTATCATACTAAGTGAAGCAAGTCAGAAAGAGAAAGAAAAATATCATAATATTGCTTGCAAGTGGAATCTAAAATATGACACAAATGGGCTTACCTACAATACAGAAACAGGCTCACAGACATGGAGAACAGGCTTGTGGTTGCTAAGGAGGAAAGGGTTGGGGGAGGGATGGAGTGGGAGTTCGGGATTAGCAGATGCAAACTGTTATATATAGAATAGATAAACAACAAGGTCCTACCATACAGTACAGGGAACTGCACAGTATTCGATATCCTATGATAAATCATAATGGAGAAGAATATGAAAAAGAATATATATATATGTATAACTGAATCACTTTGCTGTGTACAACAGAGATGAACACAGCACTGTAAACCAACTATCTTTCAATAACATAAATTTTTTTAAAAAGGAATCAGGCAGAAGAAAGAGTATAGAGAGGTGGAGGGCTTCTGGGTCTTGCTGGTGACTCTTTCTCACAGGGCTGCCCAGGCTCCCTCCATAGTGTAAGTCCTGGAAGACCAGAGGGACAGTTACCAACCCAGCAAGCTAGCATTTACTGAGCATCCTAAATTGGTGCAAGGCATTTCATAAACAGCCCTTTTACTTCTATTTTCTTACTCAATCCTCACAAAAACCTTAGGAAGTGGGTACTATTATCATCACTTGAAAGATAAGAAAGCCGAGACTCAGATAGATTAAATACAAGTTCCTACAGCTAGTAGTGGCAGATCCCAGATATAAATCCAGATGTTCTGGCTCCAAACCCCGTGCTCTTCCTACTACACAAAACTGACCGGGAAAACTGGATGAACCTACTTCTCCAGGATCTGAGATAGTCTGAGTTGACCCCTATGTGATTTCACTAGGCAGGGAGAGAATCAATTTTCATAGGCAGGCCTGGGTAAGAAAATGCCATGTTCCAGGGTAGGCAGGCTTCAACAAGGTCACGATATTTCCACCTGAGGAAAGAGATTGGTACAGTCTCCTTAGACTCGATCCTCAAGGGATCTGGGACAGTGCAGGACCAGCAGTGACCTTCTTAAGGGAACGTCCAAGTACACAGCGGGACCTTTGTTCTCCAAGCCTTCTTCAGAGGTTCTAAAGGACAGGATTTTTGTACAATGCTATTAACCAATCATTACTTACATGGGCAGTGAATCTCGTAGTCATGTTCCGCCTGTTAGAGTAGGTCAGTGGTTCTCATACTATAGAGTATATCAGATTCACCTGGTGCTTAGTCATTCAGTTGTGCCCGACTCTTTGCGACTCCATGGACTGTAGCCCACCAGGCGCCTCCGTCCATGGGATTGTCCAGGCAAGAATACTGGAGTGGGTTGCCATGCTCTCCTCCAGGGGATCTTCCCAACCCAGGGATCAAACCCAGGTCTCCCACATTGCAGGCAGATTCACTTCTGTCTGAGTCACCAGGGAAGCCCAAGAATTCTAGAGTGGATGGCCTATACCTCCTTCAGGGCAACTTCCTGGCCTAGGAATTGAACTGGGGTCTCCTGCACTGCAGGCGGATTCTTTATCAGCTGAACCACCAGGGAAGCCCAAGAATCACCTGGAGGGCTTGT
>NW_011494695.1:616879-626597 GCF_000754665.1 Bison bison bison | reverse complement strand
TACAGCTAGTAGTGGCAGATCCCAGATATAAATCCAGATGTTCTGGCTCCCAACCCCGTGCTCTTCCTGCTACACAAAACTGACCGGGAAAACTGGATGAACCTACTTCTCCAGGATGTGAGATAGTCTGAGTTGACAACAGTATGTGATTTCGCTAGGCAGGGAGAGAATCAATTTTCATAGGGAGGCCTGGGTAAGAAAATGACATGTTCCAGGGTGGGCACTGCAGGCGGATTCTTTATCAGCTGAACCACCAGGGAAGCCCAAGAATCACCTGGAGGGCTTGTTAAACCACCAATCGCTGGGTGCCACCCCCAGAATTTCTAATTCAGTAGGTCAGGGTACACCTGTTAATGTCTAACAAATTCCTAGGTGATACTGATGCTGCTGGTCCAAGGAACACATTGTTCTGAATTACCTTATTAAGCCATGAATGAGGAAAGCCACTCCGTGGTACTTGGAGGCAAAGCACCTTCTCCATGCCAGACTCACAGTCATACAGCATTGTTTTATGAATCCAGGTTATGCCTTCACAGCTCAATGGAATCTGGTCAGGAATTCAACAGATCAGGATAAGGAGAGTACAGGGCCATGACTCCATCCTAACAGGAATGACAGCCTTCTCAGAGTGGGGTTCTTCTCTTCTTTGGGGACCCAGAAAGCCAAGAAGTTCTTGCCCAGCCACAGAACAGCATTTCCCACTGGCAGAGCCCAAAGGCCACATCACAGTCTCTCCCTGCTCCCTGCCAGCAGCACCCACCAACACCCCATCACCTCCCAGGCACCCTCCTCCCCCTAACCCCCTCCCCAACAGCTATTTCCTCAGGAGCAGTGTGCTGTTCTGGCTCACTGCTCATCTTGCAAGCACACAGGGGCCCAAGGAGAGAGCTGGGGAGAAGAAGGCAAAATTATTACTATGAAAGGCTGTTTGTAGGCAAAATCCTTGCTGAAAAGATAATTGCCCAGAGAGGCCAGCCAAGCAAGGGTCAATACTTAGGTCTGACTCAGGACTCAAGAATGGTATCCACAGAATGGTATTTAAATGCCCCCATGGTGAGTCACTGCAGATGGTGACTGCAGCCATAAAATTAAAAGACACTTACTACTTGGAAGAAAATTTATGACCAACCTAGATAGCATATTCAAAAGCAGAGACATTACTTTGCCAACAAAGGTCCGTCTAGTCAAGGCTATGGTTTTTCCTGTGGTCATGTATGCATGTGAGAGTTGGACTATGAAGAAGGCTGAATGCCGAAGAATCGATGCTTTTGAACTGTGGTGTTGGAGAAGACTCTTGAGAGTCCCTTGGACTGCAAGGAGATCCAACCAGTCCATTCTGAAGGAGATCAGCCCTGGGATTTCTTTGGAAGGAATGATGCTAAAGCTGAAACTCCAGTACTCTGGCCACCTCATGTGAAGAGTTGATTCATTGGAAAAGATTCTGATGCTGGGAGGGATTGGGGGCAGGAGGAGAAGGGGACGACAGAGGATGAGATGGCTGGATGGCATCACTGACTCAATGGACGTGAGTCTGAATGAACTCCAGGAGTTGGTGATGGACAAAGAGGCCTGGCATGCTGCGATTCATGGGGTTGCAAAGAGTCAGACACGACTGAGCGACTGAACTGAACTGATGGTGAGTCCCGTGGAAGTTCTGGATCTGGTCTTCAGTCTATCCTTCTCCCTGATAAAATAAGGACAAGATGCCAAGCTGATACCTGAGTGGTTTCTGATGGAGTAGAGATCCAGGTGTCCAGGACTGAATAAAAGCCCTAGCCTTTTATTTCAATAGGACATCAAGGCTACGCTCAAAATGTCACATCATAACCTGCTTGGCTTGTTAAAGATACTTGATCATATCATCAGAGACTCTGAGTCTGCTCAACTGGCAAGTGACTTGCAGACAAAAATAACTTAGAATCTCTGGTATCTAGTATCATAATCAGTCTGGTAAGCCAGGGAATTCTTCCTTCGGGTGATACATCTTGAAGTCTGAAGAACCAGGTAAGAATGCCAGAGGCTTTGGTAGAAACTGTTGAGAAGGTGGGGTGTGTGTGTGCTCAGTTACCAGAAGATGGAGAAGTAAGCAAACTCTGCAAACTATAGTTTCAGCTTTAGTACCGGTCAAGCCGGATTTTAGACTGATGCTGACCCCTGCGTCAAAGAAAGTCTTCTGACCACACACTTCCAGGTCTGCATGTGGGCATCTGAGGTGGGACAGCTGGGGCTGAGTGTAGGTACTCCCCCTATAGTGTGGAGCACCACAGAGCATCCAGCACCCGCAGACTGCAGGAAGGACTCTGAGACAGAGGAGAGAAGAGAAGACAGGCTGCCTTGAGAATAGTGATGTTGGACCATGCTGCAGTTTAGAATTACTGGGTGCCTTTAAAACCCTTCATGCCTGAGCCTCACTATGCGGGGATTATCTCAGGATCCTAGAGGCTGGCCCAGGCACAAGTGCTTACTTTGAAGTTCCCAGATAATTCAACAAGCAGGCAAGACTGAGACACAGTGGGGCTGGGCTTTAACCCATTTGTGTTTACCAAAAGGAAAGCTGAAGCCAGACAAAGAAACTGTGTGTGCCTCCACGTGGGCGGAACTCAGAGATGGGGCCAAGACACAGAAGACACATTTCCTTGGTGAGTTTCCCTGATCAGGTAAGTCCTTCCTGCCAAGAGAGGGAAGAGACAGGCAGATGCTTTGTCTCTCAAGGTTTCTGTTGGCAAAAACTGCCTACTCTGTGGGCTAAGACAAAAGTGTGGGGAGACAAGTCATAATAACAGCTATATTTAGTGAACTCCTACTGTGGCCAGGAGCTGTTCCATCTACTTTCATACATTTAAATCTTGGAACAGTCCTGTGAGGTGGGTCTAATTATTCCCATTTGACAGATGAGGGATAGAGGCTCAGAGAGGGTTAAGTCACTTGCTAAGTTGAGAGATTTCTGGCAAAGGATCTGCCTGCAAATGCAGAAGATGCAAGAGAGACGGGTTCAATGCCTGGGTCAGGAAGATCCTTGGAGAAGGAAATGGCAACCCGCTCCATTATTTTTGCCTGGAAAACCCTATGGACAGAGGAGCCTGATGGGCTACAGTCCATGGGATCACAAAGAGTCGGATGCGACTGAACACACACAGCACAAGTTGAGAGATTAACTGAGCCACAGTGCTGCTGTGTCTGGCTGCAGAGTCTGTGCTTGTCCTGTCGTATCTGCTACTTCTCCAGACAGAGAGGATCAAAATCCCCAGAGAGTTGTGTATGTGTGTGTGTGTGTGTGTGTGTGTGTGTGCGCACACGCGCTTCATTTGGGCATTTCAAATGCTGCAAATGTTCTTTTAAATTCCCACACATATACCACTTATGAATACTGTCTTTCCATGAAAAGAGGAATATAAAGTTCTAGCATCATAATCTACCTGGAAAACTGCAGTAATGTCCTGGATATGGAAATCTCTCTGATCTCAAGTGATTGCTATGTCTTTCTAGAACTAGTAACTTAGCCAACCAGAAGCCATTAGATTGGCAGTTTTCCTCTTGCCTTCAGAGGCTGCAAAAGAAATGACATTTTTACAGACATTTCCCCCGAAGCTTCTAGAGTGTGAGTCTTGGTGTTTGGGTAGTGACTTCATCATTCTCGCCTGGAGAATCCCATGGACAGAGGAGCCTGGCAGGTTACAGTCCATGGGGTCACAGAGTCAGACACAACTGAAGTGACCTAACACTTCATCATCTGGGCTCCTGCCAACTGCAGGGTGTGAGGATTCCTTGTCAGGGACCCGTGGACAGTTTTGCTGAGGGGTACACCATTTGCAAGTCATCAGAAGGAAGGTTTCTGTATTTCTTGACCATCTCATTAGAAATAAAATCTCTATGAAGGAGACACTGTGTGGGATGACTTTAGCCACCCACTTGGTTTTCTTACAGAAGAATGGGTGTGTACGGTATCTGTGTCCCTAACCAAGTCATCCTAATGTAACTGGTACATCTGACAAGATAAATGACAAAGACAGATTATGAGGCAGTGCAGGATGCCATGGTCCTGGAGCTTACAGAAAATAGCTTTGAGTCAGGATGTTTACAGTTTTTCAGTAGTCTCCCCATGATCTGAAATTCGTAATAATGCTGAGTTGAGAGGATGTGAGCTTGGAGATGTGAGTCAAGCATGAGTCAAAAACCATGGAGTTCCCGTCAAATCTCTTTCTTATGTCAGGAATCCTTCACAATGCCCCAGTTTCATGATGTCATTGCGGTGGAATTAAGTTTCAAATGGTACAAATTATAGAATTGCTTACTTTAGGCTTTAGTTACAAGGCCAGTTTCTAAAGAGGCAAACTCGTTAGAGGACCCTAGGGGTAATCAGGGCAAACAGCAGGAGGCAGGTTAGAAACTCCAGCTTCTTGGTTCAGTGGAGGCATAAAGCGATTAAGCAGTGAGCCTTCAAGTTAATCCTCACCGCCCACTCCCAGGAGGATGTGTAACTATACCACACAGCAAATGTGCAGTGAAAGATCAGTGTTCTCTTCATTTCCTAACGAAAGCTGACTCTTTCCCCCTGGAGAGGTTTGGAACGCCCCTTCCACTGACATGGTGAAGAGAGAAGGGCATTGACGCTGCAGAGAGGAGGCAGCTGTCCAAGGGGACACACTGAACCCTCTCCCCGGAGGGAGTGAAACAGGAGGCTGCTCCTTTTCATTCCCATTAGTGGCAATAGAAGTCTGCAGCATGTTCCCAAGAACACAGCTTGGAGATGACAGTGGGAGGAGCAACTTCATGGAGCACCCAAAAATGGTGCTTTCAGCAAATTGTAGGTAAGGGGTTAAGGATTAAATATCAAGGACAGTGAAGAGATCAGCAAGTGGTCAGCATAAAAATGATATAGGGCACGTTATTGCAGGACCCAGAAGAATTCCCCAAACATGAAGAAAAATAATCCAGACCGTCATTACTGGGCTGTCTAGTTTCCTAAGGAGATTCTACTAAAAATTAGTAACAGAATCCATTGTGTATACTTTGTAATACATCAACACTTTATGAAGTTTTAATTAAAGAGTCATTTTGAATACACAGGTTCAGGTCTTCATAAAGTGACAAATTAAAGAACCCCTTCAGGTACCATCAGGTGGAGAGGCTCCTAACCTGAGGAAATCCTACAGTTAAGCTGTAGGTGCTCAGTCAGAATGGGTAAAGCTAAGCAGACAGCTACCTAAAAGACTGTTTCCTAAGGTTTGTTTCTACTTCTATGTGATACACATTAAACTGGTTAGTTAAATTGTAAGACCTAAACATTGCAGGCAGGCTGACTCCAAGGTCAGGAGGTAGCCGGCCCATGACCACCCAGGGTTTAAGATGAGCTCCAATAGGCATCCAGTATGGATTCAGACATATTAACTATTAAGCTCTGTGATAATTCAGTTCAGTTCAGTTCAGTTCAGTCGCTCAGTCATGTCCGACTCTTTGCAACCCCATGAACCGCAGCATGCCAGGCCCCCCTGTCCATCACCAACTCCCGGAGTCCACCCAAACCCATATCCATTGAGTCAGTGATGCCATCCAGCCATCTCATCCTCTGTCGTCCCCTTCTCCTCCTTTCAACCTTTCCCAGCATCAGAGTCTTTTCAAATGAGTCAGCTCTTCGTATCAGGTGGCCAAAGTACTGGAGTTTCAGCTTCAACATCAGTCCTACCAATGAACACCCAGGACTGATCTTTAATTGACTGGTCTTAAAAATAGTTCTTCCTAATATTTTATTTATTTTTAATTGAAGTATAGTTTATATGTATCGGCAGTTCTTAAAGTCACTAAAAGTGATGGGACCCAAATCCTATGGCCAATGTGAAACAGGACAGCTGAAATATTGGGAATAAAGAATGTAGTAAACGCTAGTTATCCTTCAAGTTTGTTTAGGCACATTCAACTAGGAGATGGTATATACCAAACACTGAAGATATTTAGTATAGTCTTTTCTAAGTATAATTGGCAAATAAAATTGTAACATATATATATATTTAATTTTTTTTGGCTGTGCCACACAGCGTGTGGGATCTTAATTCCCAGACGAGGGATCGAGCCCATGCCCCCTGCAGTGGAGGCACAGAGCCCTAACTATGGACCACCAGGGACGTCCCTGTAATATGTTTCAAATGTGCAACATGATGATTTGGTGTATATACACATTGTGAGATGACTTCCACCGTAAGGCAATTAGTGCACCCTTCATCTCACATAGTTACCTTTCTAAAAAAAATAAGAACACTTAAGTTCTACTCTGTTAACAAATTTTAATTTAGTTAGCCTTGTGTTTCTCCGAATGGGCCAATTTAGTCACTAGAGTATATGGCAGTGACTGGCCTGTAATTGGGAAGATTTTTGTCAACTGGTTCATGCATGGTCATGGATGGTCATGGATGGTCATGGATGTCTACTAATTCCACTATCTTGATTACCCATGGGCATGTTTTCATTATCTGTTTTCTCTTTGTCTTATCTCTGGGTGTGTCTGGTACTTTGTAATTTAATTTGGATATTTTCTATTTTTTAAAAGCTGTAGAGGCTAGCAGAGAGGCTGGAGGCAGATCTCTGAGTTTGTTTCACTCTCGTGAGGCCTGACCTATTCCTGGCTTGCTCTTACTCTGTGGATACAGTTCTTGAAGATCCTAACTAGCAAGCACCTTGGAGCCTTTATCAGGGTCTCTTCTCCTTGGCAGAAACTGAAATCCAATTTTTATTTCCCCAGCACCACAAAAAAGCTTTGGTTAGCAGACTACTCTTTCTGGTCAGTGCATGCTTCTAGGATAATGGTTCAGACTGTCTCACTTCTCTGCAGGATTTTGGGCTTTTGAGTTTTTTGCTATCTCTGTAGCCCTAAACCCCATTTTTTATTTCCCTAGCCATGAGAAAAGGATGAAAGCTCTGGTCAAATTCTCCGCCTCTTATAAGTTACTTTTTACCTAGTTTCTCAAATTCTTCCTCCTTGCTGGTTAAAAATCAAGAAGAAAAGTGAAGGGAAAAGAAATTTAAAACATCAGGCTCACCTCAATGAGGTGCTTCCTATTCAGAATTTTCTCCAGCCCTTGTTATCTTAATATCTCTCCAAAGTTCTCAAATATTTCTTTTTTAAATTCACTTTCTCTGATTCTTTTCCATTAGCAATACAATAGCTAACCATTGGAGAAGGCAATGGCAACTCACTCCAGTACTCTTGCCTGGAAAATCCCATGGACAAAGGAGCCTGATAGGCTACAGTCCACGGGGTCGAGAAGAGTCGGACATGACTGAGTGACTTCACTTTCACTTTTCACTTTCATGCATTGGAGAAGGAAATGGCAACCCACTCCAGTGTTCTTGCCTAGAAAATCCCAGGGACGGGGGAGCCTGGTGGACTGCCGTCTATGGGGTCGCACAGAATCGGTCACGATCGAAGTGACTTAGCAGCAGCAGCAGCAGCTTACCATTACCAGAAGCAGAATTCCTAAGTCTTTGACATTACATTTCACAAGTGCTTTACATTGCAGGATTCTGTAGAGCAAAGGTTCTGGACATAGAGGACTGCAGATGGAGTTCAACAGACCCAGGAAGTCTTCAAATTGTATGTAAAGTGTGTGAATGTGTGTAAATGTCTTCAAAAGGACCCACAACCCCAGGAGTTAAGAACCACTGCTGTAGCGTATCTACAGATACTTAATCTGCATTCAATAAACTTATTAATTATCTATATTACGTATCGAATGTATTAAATACCTAATTTACTTCAACACTGACAAGATCTTGTCCTAGAAAATGGCGCTGTAGGCCTAGTGTCTAAATACTCAATTCCAAGCCAGTGAATATTTTTCTATTACAATATTTGTTTTTCTACCATTAAATAACACCATTATTATAATGGCATGCTGCTGCTAAGTCGCTTCAGTCATGTCCAACTCTGTGTAACCCCGTAGACGGGGCTCCCCCGTCCCTGGGATCCTTCAGGCAAGAACACTGGAGTGGGTTGCCATTTCCTTCTCCAATGCATGAAAGTGAAAAGTGAAAGTGAAGTCGCTCAGTCGTGTCCAACTCTTAGCGACCCCTTGGACTGCAGCCCACCAGGCTCCTCCGTCCATGGGATTTTCCAGGCAAGAGTACTGGAGTGGGGTGCCATTGCCTTCTCTGTATAGTGGCATAGACCTCTCTGATTTTATTTTTAATTGGAGGATAATTGCTTTACAATATTGTGTTGGTTTCTGCTGTACAACAATGTGAGTCAGTCATACTTGTACATATATCTCCTCCCTCCTGAGCCTCCCTCCCATCCTGATCTCCACCCCAGCCCTCTTGGTCACCACAGAGCCCTGAGCTGAGCACCTTGAGCTATACAGTTGCTTCACACCAGCTATAAATATTTGTTTTACACATGGTAGTGTGTACGGCATAGACCTCTTTAACACTTGAATAAAACTCATTTCTAGAACTGTTAAACTACTTTAGAAACCCATCTATAAAACTGAAGTTGCTCTTTAGGACTGTCAGACACAGTGACAGCCAACACAGTTCTATCATGACAGTGAGTAGATGATGCCCCTGTGTTTCCTTTGGAGTTCATGTAAGGATTGCTCTCTCTTTATAAACAAACTATCCTTTGAATTGGCAACCCACTCCAGCACTCTTGCCTGGAAAATCCCATGATAGGCTACAGTCCATGCGGTTGCAAAAAGTTGGACATGACTGAGCGACTTCACTTTCACTTTTATGCATGGTGCTAAGTGCTAAGTCACTTCAGTCATGTCCGACTCTGTGCAACCCCATAGATGGCAGCCCACCAGTCTCCCTCGTCCCTGGGATTCTCCAGGCAAGAACGTTGGAGTGGGTTGCCATTTCCTTCTCCAATGCATGAAAGTGAAAAGGGAAAGTGAAGTCGCTCAGTTGTGTCCGACTCTTAGCGACCCCATGGACTGCAGCCTACCAGGCTCCTCCGTCCATGGGATTTTCTAGGCAAGAGTACCGGAGTGGGGTGCCATTGCCTTCTCCGTCACTTTTATGCATACACACAGTGAATCCACTTTAAGCTCATTTGACCTCTCCTTTTGGATGTGCTCTTTAGAGATCTGTTGTGGAAAATACACTCATACAAGTCTCTATCTCCTTTATATGCTTGGAAGTCACAGAATAGGATTAGGCTAGGGGACTAGCATGCAAAAGTAGGAAGTCAAGAAACACCTGGAGTAACAGGCAAATTTGGCCTTGGAATACGGAATGAAGCAGGGCAAAGACTAATAGAGTTTTGCCAAGAAAATGCACTGGTCATAACAAATACCCTCTTCCAACAACACAAGAGAAGGCTCTATACATGGACATCACCAGATGGTCAACACCGAAATCAGACTGATTATATTCTTTGCAGCCAAAGATGGAGAAGCTCTATACAGTCAGCAAAAACAAGACCAGGAGCTGACTGTGGCTCAGATCATGAACTCCTTATTGCCAAATTCAGACTTAAATTGAAGAAAGTAAGGAAAACCACTAGACCATTCAGGTATGACCTAAATCAAATCCCTTATGATTATACAGTGGAAGTGATAAATAGATTTAAGGGCCTAGATCTGATAGATAGAGTGCCTGATGAACTACGGAATGAGGTTTGTGACATTGTACAGAAGACAGGGATCAAGACCATTCACATGGAAAAGAAATGCAAAAAAGCATAATGGCTGTCTGGGGAGGCCTTACAAATAGCTGTGAAAAGAAG
>NW_011494695.1:616181-616779 GCF_000754665.1 Bison bison bison | reverse complement strand
GGCCTTAGAAACCATCACTACGAACAAAGCTAGTGGAGGTGATGGAATTCCAGTTGAGCTATTTCAAATCCTGAAAGATGATGCTGTGAAAGTGCTGCACTCAATATGCCAGCAAATTTGGAAAACTCAGCAGTGGCCACAGGACTGGAAAAGGTCAGTTTTCATTCCAATCCCAAAGAAAGGCAATGCCAAAGAATGCTCAAAATACAGCACAATTGCACTCATCTCACACGCTAGTAAAGTAATGCACAAAATTCTCCAAGCCAGGCTTCAGCAATACATGAACTCTGAACTTCCTGATGTTCAAGCTGGTTTTAGAAAAGGCAGAGGAACCAGAGATCAAATTGCCAATATGCTGGATCATGGAAAAAGCAAGAGAGTTCCAGAAAAACGTCTATTTCTGCTTTATTGACTATGCCAAAGCCTTTGACTGTGTGGATCACAATAAACTGTGGAAAATTCTGAAAGAGATGGGAATACCAGACCACCTGATCTGCCTCTTGAGAAATCTGTATGCAGGTCAGCAAGCAACAGTTAGAACTGGACATGGAACAACAGACTGGTTCCAAATAGGGAAAGGAGTTCATCAAGGCTGTAT
>NW_011494695.1:615334-615838 GCF_000754665.1 Bison bison bison | reverse complement strand
GAACTAAAAAGCCTCTTGATGAGAGTGAAAGTGGAGAGTGAAAAAGTTGGCTTAAAGCTCAACATTCAGAAAACGAAGATCATGGCATCTGGTCCCATCACTTCATGGGAAATAGATGGGGAAACAGTGGAAACAGTGTCAGACTTCATTTTGGGGGGCTCCAAAATCACTGCAGATGGTGACTGCAGCCATGAAATTAAAAGATGCTTAGTCTTTGGAAGACAAGTTATGACCCACCTAGATAGCATATTCAAAAGCAGAGACATTACTTCGCCAACAAAGGTTCATCTAGTCAAGGCTATGGTTTTTCCTGTGGTCATGTATGGATGTGAGAGTTGGACTATAAAGAAGGCTGAATGCTGAAGAATCAATGCTTTTGAACTGTGGTGTTGGAGAAGACTCTTGAGAGTCCCTTGGACTGCAAGGAGGTCCAACCAGTCCATTCTGAAGGAGATCAGCCCTGGGATTTCTTTGGAAGGAATGATGCTAAAGCTGAAACTCTGT
>NW_011494695.1:607309-615211 GCF_000754665.1 Bison bison bison | reverse complement strand
AAGGGGATAACAGAGGATGAGATGGCTGGATTGCATCACTAACTCGATGGACGTGAGTCTCAGTGAACTCCGGGAGTTGGTGATGGACAGAGAGGCCTGGCATGCTGCGATTCATGGGGTTGCAAAGAGTTGGACACAACTGAGCAACTGAACTGAACTGAACTGATGGGATTGTGGATCCACTGGAAAGTCAGCAGATTCACAAAAATGGCAACTGAAAGATGCAGGGAAAGATTTCCACAGACTACTCCCTAAAGAAAGAGATGTCTTAGAGAAAAAGGCTGAGTAGAATACACCCACCTCCCTATTAGGTTCTTACAAGTTCCAAGATGTTATACCGTCTCATACCCTCTACCTTGATCTGACCAGTCTGCCTCCCCAGGGCCTCCCCAGGGCCTATTATAAACTAGGCCTCTGGCCTAGTTAAGGGCTAGGCTGATGGCTGGGGTCCTGCTGCCTTTGCACACAACCCCCCTCTTCCCCACTCCCTCACCTCCCTCATTATACCATCACTGCCTGACTTCCCTGGACCCCTTGCCACACTCAGATCTCCCACCTGAAACCTCATCCCTGAAACAGGGTCACAAAGTAGAGCCAAGGAGATAGAGTGGCAGCCCTGGGACAGAGTCTGGCAACTCATGGAACATCTGAAGGAAGGAACGATATGAAGGAATGTGATGGGAGGCCAAGGAAAAAGCAAAACTCGAGAGCTGTCTACTTGGCCTATGGCTCCTACTGCCCTCCCGCCCCTGCCCCCACCCACCTCTAAACTTCTCTGCTGAAAACCCTTCAGGCCTCTGGGAGTTCTCTTTGTAGGATTTGGTTGCCTTACAAACAGCATGGCCTCCTTGCCTCCTGGGCCTGGAAGAACTTCAGAATCCTCATTTCTGGGATAAGCTCTCAACTGTTCTCTTGCCTTGGCTTTGATCTTGCTCAGGGTTTACGTTGCCTGCTCAATGGCATTTCCAGATATAGAATTCTGAAGGCATTTCTTTTCTTTTTTTTTATTTAACTTTACAATATTGTATTGGTTTTGCCATGTATCACAATGAATCTGCCACAGGATGTTCCCCATCCTGAACCCTCCTCCCTCCTCCCTCCCCATACCATCCCTCTGGGTCGTCCCAGTGCACCAGCCCCAAGCATCCAGTATGTGCATTGAACCTGGACTGGCGACTCGTTTCATACATGATATTATACATATTTCAATGCCATTCTCCCAAATCATCCCACCCTCTCCCTCTCACACAGAGTCCAAAGGACTGTCTATACATCAGTGTCTCTTTTGCTGTCTCGTATACAGGGTTATTGTTACCATCTTTCTAAATTCCATATATATGCATTAGTATACTGTATTGGTGTTTTTCTTTCTGGCTTACTTCACTCTGTATAATAGGCTCCAGTTTCATCCAGCTCATTAGAACTGATTCAAATGTATTCTTTTTAATGGCTGAGTAATACTCCATTGTGTATATGTACCACTGCTTTCTTATCCATTCATCTGCTGATGGACATCTAGGTTGCTTCCATGTCCTGGCTATTATAAACAGTGCTGTGATGAACATTGGGGTATACACGTGTCTCTTTCAATTCTGGTTTCCTCGGTGTATATGCCCAGCAATGGGATTGCTGGGTCATAAGGCAGTTCTATTTCCAGTTTTTTAAGGAATCTCCACACTGTTCTCTATAGTGGCTGTACTAGTTTGCATTCCCACCAACAGTGTAAGAGGGTTCCCTTTTCTCCACACCCTCTCCAGCATTTATTGCTTGTAGACTTTTGGATCACAGCCATTCTGACTGGCGTGAAATGGTACCTCATAGTTGTTTTGATTTGCATTTCTCTGATAATGAGTGATGTTGAGCATCTTTTCATGTGTTTGTTAGCCATCTGTATGTCTTCTTTGGAGAAATGTCTATTTAGTTCTTTGGCCCATTTTTTGATTGGGTCATTTATTTTTCTGGAGTTGAGCTGTAGGAGTTGCTTGTATATTTTTGAGATTAGTTGTGTGTCTGTTGCTTCATTTGCTATTATTTTCTCCCATTCTGAAGGCTGTCTTGTCACCTTGCTTATAGTTTCCTTTGTTGTGCAGAAGCTTTTAAGTTTAATTAGGTCCCATTTGTTTATTTTTGCTTTTATTTCCAATATTCTGGGAGGTGGGTCAGAGGATCCTGCTGTGATGTATGTCGGAGAGTGTTCTGCCTATGTCTGAAGGCATTTCTTAAACACTGGAGTTATACTCAGTTCTCCAAGAGTTTTCACCATGTGGCTTTCCCTGTGTGGATCTAGAGCTAGACATTTGACATACATTGGGGCCTGGAATAATAGATATGTAATTTACATTTTTAGTACATTCCTCAGAGAAAATCATGTCTTGGCACTGTACACTAGAAAGTATAAGATGAATAAAATGTGAGGTTTACTTTCAAGAAATTTACCACTTTGATACCACATTGGAATCAGTCAGAATTCTTCTGGTTGCAAATGACAAATTGAAGTTTTTTAACTTTTATAATGAAATTGTGGAAATTTACAGCCTTGAAAGTCAACTAAAATCAGGAATAGAAAGCCCTCTGAACCCTTAAAGTATCATCTTAGCCTCTGTCTGTGTCAGCTTTCTTCTTTTAGGCTTTTCCATGTCACTGGAAACATGACTTCTAATAGCAGCCAGGCTCATCTCACTCAGCTCTGTCACTCAACATGACCCAAGGAAAAACAATTCCAGTAAAGGATTGTGGCTGACCCACATTAGGTCAAGCTCCCATTCTCAGAAAAATCAGCTATAGTGATAGGC
Source organism: Bison bison bison (assembly GCF_000754665.1). Classification (NCBI taxonomy): domain Eukaryota; kingdom Metazoa; phylum Chordata; class Mammalia; order Artiodactyla; family Bovidae; genus Bison; species Bison bison. The sequence continues at coordinate 612,419 of NW_011494695.1, read as the reverse complement.
TAGGTGGTATCATTGGCTCAACTTGGATCAGACGTCTATCTCTGGCCACTCACCAGTGACTGGAGGACTGAGAACTCTAGAACACAGTAGATCTCATTCAAATTGTTTGTCTAAGTTAACTCTTTTTAAAAAAATTTTAGATATCATGTCTGTATTAGTTATAATTCAATAAATGGATTCCTTTCCATATATATCTTAAGATCGAAAATCTCAGTGCCATAAATAGCATGATTGAATAATCGTGTAATAATGTATATTTTCCTGGGTCAGGAAGATTCCCTGGAGAAGGAAATGGCAAACCACTCCAGTATCCTTGCCTGGAGAATTCCATGGACTGAGGAGCCTGGTGGGCTACAGCCTATGGGGTCACAAAAAGTCAGACACAACTGAGCAACTAACACACACACACACACAGTGTGTATTTAATATCAGATTTGTAGAGTGATTTAGAACAATATATACCACACGGTGAAAAATTTATCATAAACAAAATGCAGTAACAAGAGGAAACAAAAGCTTATGTATACTGTACCATGGAGAAGGAAATGGCAACCCACTCCAGTACTCTTGCCTGGAGAATCCCATGGACAGAGGAGCCTGGAGGGCTGCAGTCTGTAGGGTTGCAAGACTTGGACATGACTTAGTAACTAAAACACACATACATTACCAAGGTCTTTACATTAGAGCATACAGATCCATCACAGCATATTTGTATACAAAGCCACTAATGTGAACACTGCCAGAAATCTGCCATGCTTTAACAGACACAACAATCAACACCCACTACCTCTTGCATAAGACCAAGTTCCTTCCACACTTAAATGTTCTAGATGGGGGCATTTCCTGGAAGGGTTATTTATTTTTCAATGGGCTATAACATTCACCATGTATACAGATGCCTCTGATTGCAGAGAAAAGCATGAATTTGCTCACTGTCTGGCTCAAGCCCTCCTGAGGTTGGGCGCCAACCACTGACGGGGTCCCACCTCCGTTTTCTGGCCTTAGGAATGAAACGTAAGAAGCAAGTGTACTTGTATCTGACAAACAAAGTTCCACTTTCAAGCTCCTAAGTTGCCTGGGGGCTCTGGTGGGGTGGTGACCTGTGAATGACAAGGTGACCTCAGATCCAAGTTCTGGCCAGATGCTATCTGTCAGGTCACTTCTCTTGCCACTCAGGAACCCAGTTTGTGGACTTTCAGGGCACAGATAGGATCATGGACATGGGGATGAGCACATACATCTCATCTGTGAAATGCTATGCAGACCTAAGATGGTTGTTAATACTGAGGTCTCTTCTAGAGCTTTTCAAGCTCAGAGTTGGCCTCGGGCCCAGGAGTTCCCCCTACTTTTAGGTCCCAGGTCTGTCTGTTCTGCTTAAGGCGGACTTGATTCCCTCTGGTCCTCGGGACTGGGGCAGGGGAGCAGATGACCATTCTCAGTCCTGATCTGAAGTGGGCTAAGCCTGCTCATGCCCACTCTTTACAGTGTGGCTAGGAACGGATGCCCTGACAGCCCAGGACTTGCTGCTTTAGAATGAACAGGGAGTGGGAGGGTAAGGGGAAAAAGGAAAAGTTTACCATCTGCTCAATCTGGAGGACACTGAGAGATCAAATTTTTGGCACAAAACATTACCAGAGGAGAAAGACAATTTTTAATTTTTAATACTAGAAAAAGCTCCAGACGGGGAAACAAGGGACCCAGGTTTTATTGTTGATTCAGCTACTAACTAGCAATGTGACTTCTGAGACTGTAACTTCTTCTCCATTTCCTCATCTTAAAGCAGAGTGATTGGATCCAGTAAGTGGTGTATCTTCCTTCCAGCTCTAACATTTGATGATGTGGACACCTGTGCCCAGGAAGGAGTGGAGGAAGTGGAGAGGAGAGATATAAAGAATTAGCCTAGACATGAGGTTCTTGAGCTTGTCACACCCACCTCTGCAGCAGAATGCATTCAAGGGGTTCTCAAATCCATACATGAGCCAAACATCATCTGAAGACTGAATAAAAATCATGTCACACATACACATGTACTGTTTTTAAATTTACAGAGGTGCTATTGAAAGAGAAAGTGCTTAGTCGCTCAGTCGTGTCCGACTCTTTGAAACCCCCTGGACTGTAGCCCACCAGGCTCCTCCGTCCATGGGATTCTCCAGGCAAGAATACTGGAGTGGGTTGCCATTCCCTGCTCCAGGGGATCTTCCCAACCCAGGGATTGAATGACAGGGTCTCCTGCACTGCAGGCAGATTCTTCACCATCTGAACCACCAGGAAAGCCCTCTACTAGGATTAATTAAATGCTACTTTATTTTATTTGACTTATTTATTTGGCTGCATCAGGTCTTCCTTGTGACTCAAGAGATCTTTCACTCTGAGTGCTCTTTGTTGCCACCCTCGGGCTTCTCTAACTGTGGCACTGAGCCTGGTCTCCCTGCAGCCTGTGAGACTTAGTCCCTCAACTGGGGATGAAAACCTGAGTCCCTGCATTGGAAGGCAGATTCTTAACCACTGGACCACCAGGGAAGTCCCACCAATTCAGTTTAAAAGTAAGTTTTCCTAATTATAAAATTTTTTAAATCAACAAATACCAAAAGAGTAACTATCTGTGTTCTTGAGCCATCTTTGTTTGTTCAAAATACTTCCCAAAGGAAGAACCACTGACTAAGTAAAACCTCCAGTATGGAGAGATTGTGCCTGGGGGTGTATCAACTGAACTAGTATTGCTTTTGGATCGTGAGAAATTAAGGCTAACTTAATTTTAGACAAAACTCCATTTAGCTTTTAAACCTGTATCCCAGGGTCACCTCCTTTGTGAAGCCCCCTTCCTGGTTCACCATACTGTCCCACCCCAACAGGATTCGACACAACATCAGCCAGGGACCCGGCAGAAAAAACAACACACTCAAATAAAGATCATTTGGCAAAGACTTAATAAAGGACTATTTACTGAGGATGAGCCATTCATAGGGAAAAAACAAGGCCTAACACAGTACCTGGGATGCTAGAGCAGGGCTGTTACCAAAGAGAGACAAAGAGAGAAGTGGTTGTTGGAGATGGCTGGTCACAGAGGGTCATGTGGAGAAGACTGCTTTCATGGAGCTGTGACACTTGTTGGAGGGGTACAGTCAGCTCAAGGCCACACTGCTGGGAGGAGGCCAGGAGAATAAACACCCTACTCACTTAAAACTCAGCATTCAAAAAAGTAATATCATGGCATACGGTCCCATCACTTCACAGCAAATAGATGGGGGAAAAGTGGAAATAGTGACAGATTTTATTTTCTTGGGCTCCAAAATCACTGTGGACAGTGACTGCAGCCATGAAATTAAAAGACACTTGCTTCTTGGAAAAAAAGCTGAGACAAACCTAGATAGCATATTAAAAAGCAAAGACATCACTTTGCTGATAAAGATCTGCATAGTCAAAGCAGTGGTTTTTCCAGTAGTTACGTACAAATGTGAGAGCTGAATCATAAAGAAGGCTGGGAGCCAAAGAATTGATGTGTTCGAATTGTGTCTAAGGAACTCTCTTCAGAGTTCCTTGGACAGGAAGGAGATCAAAGTGGTCAATCCTAAAGAAAATCAACCCTGTATATTTGTTGGAAGGACTGATGCTGAAGCTGAAGCTGAAGCTCCAATACTTTGGCCACCTGATGGGAAGAGCCAGCTCATTGGGAAAGACACTGATGCTGGGAAAGATTGAAGGCAAGAGGAGAAGGGGGTGACAGAGGATGAGATGGTTGCATGGCATATCGACACAACGGACACGAGTTTGAGCAAACTCTGGGACATAGTATAGGACAGGGAAGCCTGGCGTGCTGCAGTCTACGGGGTCACAGAGTTGGACCTGACTTAATGACTGAACAACAGCCACGTATCAGTGCAGCCAGAGGCTGGAAGACAAAGGAAACCATTGATGACGTTCATGCAGGTCAGTCTCCTAAGGCAGAGAGCAGGGTGAAGAATAGTGTGGGCCTGGAGGAGCACCCAGCAGAGGTCCCCACCCAGTCACTCTTCTCTGAACTCCCACAGCGCTCTGTACTTAACCTCTTTCTAGCACTTTCCATTTTCAATTGACATTTCTATCTCCCCACTATACTGCAGGTTCCCTAAGGGAATCATGTTCACTTCCTTCACTTCTGCGGTTACAAACCATATACCATGTAGATGCCTAAGAAGTATTTGCTGAGTTTCGATTCGAGGCAATGGTTTTGAAAAACAAGCACCATATGGCCAGCATAGGTGGCATCTGCTGATGCTGCTGGGTGTTCCTGGGACCCGTGGGTCCTGGAACACATCTCCCTTCCCAGAACTCCACATGAGATGAATGGAAAAAAATCACACTATTCATGTATTTGTGAAGCTGAAGCCAAGGAGGGAATATGTCAAACCAACCTCTTGACTGAAGCTTAGGATTGTAACACAAGTGATTAACTCCATGCTGATGGAACCAATCTGAATCTTCTGAAAGTTTCTGAAGGACAACTTCTTTTTCTTACTTCAAAGTGCTTCGTATTAAAATATCCCTTTCTTGTTTCTAGAGTCATAGGACATTGGAGGGACTGGGGACAGTACCTGTGAGGAAAGGCTTTGTGCCAAGATCTCTCAGATTCTGGAACAAGACAGTTCTGCTCCAAAAACTGTGACCACAAGACACAGTGTTTTTGGAAGAACCTCTGAGAGGTACAGAAATCTGTCCCTTGCAGGTCCAGCCACACTGACCGACTGGCCTTCTTTTCCTAAGCCCCTTTCCTTAGCATCAGGTTGGGACAGTTTGCAAATGAGATGCAAATTTCAAGTACAATGACTTGTCCCTGGTTTCTAAGCTGAGAGAAGTACTATCAAGGAAATCCAGGCCCCAGCCACATATTCTCGAGTCATATTTCAAAATGCTTTCCAGTCCCAAGACGAACCATTGGTTCCATGGCAGGAAGTGCTGTATGGGGGCGAGAAAGACTCCGTAAGCATTCTGTGGTTCTGTGAGAAGATGGAGGAAAAATGTTTAGTGTAGGTGGTTCACACAGTCTTTGTAAATGAATGTTGCCCAGAATGAAGCCCCAGAGTTGGACTAGGTCCTGGGCTGGAGTGGCTGGAGGGTTGGGAGGATGGAAGGC
>NW_011494695.1:599266-607209 GCF_000754665.1 Bison bison bison | reverse complement strand
AAGGCAGAGCTGCTCAAACCCTTCTTTTGTAGGTCCACACAGCCTTCTTCTCTAGTCCAGCAACTGAGTCATTGCTACAGCAGATAGATTAGCCACATTCTGACCAAAGTATGCTCTGATCAATTGCTGAAATGTAAAGGAGAAGCCAAAAGTAAGAAGGCAATGTATGTATTTAAGATAGAGGGATGGATCATTACACGTAGTATCAGACTATTGGCCAGTGGCCAGAGAATATAAGAGACTACATCTGCAAGCTCTTCTCCCAACAAGTTGCAGAGAGGCACAGACCCTATGTCCTTTTTTTTTTTAATATTTATTTTTATTTATTTGGCTGTGCTGGGTCTTAGTCATGGCATGTGGGATCTAGTTCCCTGACCAGGGATCGAACCCATGCCCCCTGCATTGGGAGTATGGAGTCTTAGCCACTGGACCAGAAGGGAAGTCTCTCTTATATCTTTTTAAATAAAAGGGAAGAGTCAGGCCCATACCCGAGGTAGAATCAGAGGGAAGAACTCACAATGCTTATAGAAGGTAAGTAGTTGAAACTAGATTTCCATCTAAATCAAGAAAGTAGTAGAAAGGAAAAGAGAAAGATAGCAAAAGTTAATGAGATGGGAAAAAATACATTAGAAATCAGCCATGCAAAACACTGGTTCTTTGAAAAGATTCAAACATTGATGCAAACATTGGTAAGCCTTCATAAGATGATTAAGAGTAAGTTAAGTAAGGCTTCAGTAAGATGAAAAAAAGTGAAGGCAAAACCAAGCAATACCAGTAGTGAAAGGAGAGACATAATTATGATGCTGTGAATCTTAAAAAGATATCAGGAATGTATTTAATTATATCATGCCAATAAATTTGAAACCATATGAAATGGGCAACTCCTTGAAAAATACGATGTACCAAACTAACCCCAAAACACCTAGAACATGTTCTATAATCTGTAAGAAATTAAATCAGAAGTCTAAAATCCTTCACTCTCAAATCCCAGATCTGTTAGCTTTACTGGCAAGATCTACAGAACTCTGGTAAAGCCAATATCACCATCATACCCAAAGTTTCTGAGAATGTAAGGCCTGTATAACTATGGATCTGAAACCAGAGAAAAACAATGTGAAAAAAACAAAAGGTTTTCTAGTTAATATCACATATGAACATTTATTACAAACTATTTAAATAAAATATTAGCAAACCAAATCTAGCAGGTTAGATTTAAATCACAAATGTGAAATTGATTTGTCATTAGAAAATCAATTAAAATAACTCACTTTAATAAATTAAAAAAAAAAATTCATATGATCATTTCAATAGATGCACCCAAAAAAGCATTTGTCAAAATTCAACATCATTTTATCATAAAACACTCTTTGCAAAATAAGGATAGAAGAATACTCTATTGATCTGAAAAGGTCACTTGTGGAGAAAAAAAAAAACTATAGCAAATATCATTCTACATGTGAAATGTTAAATGCTTTCCTTTTGAGATGGGAACAAAGGGACAAGGATGCCTGAAATTGCATCTATTCAATATTGTACTGAAGGTTCTAGCCAGTGCAGAAAAGCAAGGAAAAGAAATAAAAATTACAAGTATCAAACAGAGAGAAACAAAGTTGTCATTATTTACAGATAATAAAATTGTGTCATAGAGATTCAAACGATCCTACAGACAAATTATTTTAACTAATAAAGGTGTTAGCAAAATTTTAAATACAAAATCAGTTTCTAGAAACCAGCTGTGTTTTGATATAATCAAAGAAACAAAAAGTTAATATCATTTACAATGTAATTTTTAAAGTATTTAACAAAAATGCATGAGACTTTAAATAGGGAAAACTGTAAAAACTTAATTAAAAATACATTAATGTAAACCAATCATCAATCAATTAAAAATAAATAAATATTTTTTAAAACAGAATGGAGAGAGAACTGAAAAAATAAATAAAAATACATCAAGAATATCTAAATAGATGAGCTATAGAATGTTCATAGATTGAAAGATTGAATTTTGTTGCTATATAAGTTCCTCAAATTGATTGATAGATTTAATGCAACTCTGATTAAAAACCATATATGTATTTTGTAGGATGTGATAAGCTGATGTTAAAATGTATATGGAAATGCAAAGAATAGCCAAGACACTCTTGCAGACGATTAAGCTGAAAGAATTTTCCCCACTGTATGTCAAAATACCAGACAGGAATAGAGAAGTCACTAGTGGAATTAACAGTGAGCCCAGGGCAGACCCAATTACACATGGACATTTGATATATAATAAAACCAGCACTGTTTTGGGGAAGGGATAAGCTTTGCAGTAAGTTGATGCTGGAATAATTTGGTATCCATGGGGGAAAAAATGTGAAATGGAATCCCTCCCTCTTACTATGGCTTCCCTGGTGGCTCAGATGGTAAAGAGTCTGCCTGCAGTGCAGGAGACCCAGGTTCGATCCCTGGGTCAGGAAGATCCCCTGGAGAAGGGAATGGCAACCCACTCCAGTAGTCTTGCCTGGAAAAACTCATGGACAGAGGAGCCTTGCAGGCTACAGTCCATGGGATTGCAAAGAATCAGACACGACTGAGCAAATTCACTTTCACCTCTTACTATACACAAATAAAAGCTCCATGTATATTAACTCTAAATGTCAAGTCATTTAAAAGATCACTTATAAAGAAAATATAGAAAGCTCACAGTAAGGAAGAATTTCTTAAACAAGACATAAAAAGTTCTAACCATAAAATAAAATGCTAACAAATTTCCTGACATTTAAACTAAGTGTCCAAGACAGTGAAAAGAGCCATCTCCTACAAATTAGGAGATATTTGTAACACATATAATCAGCAGATGACTTACCTCTAGAATCTATAAAGGCCCTCTGATAATAAAAAGACAAACAATTGAATAGAATCATGAGCAAAGTATTTGAGCTTGCACTTTAGAAAAAAAGATATCCAAATCACCAATGACTATAAAAAGAAGCTTATTGCGCATTAGGGAAATTCACTAAAACCATGGTGAGATGCCATTACACATCTATCAGATAGACAAATATTTATAAGTCTGATATTACCAGGTACTGGCAAGGATGAGTAAGAACTCACACACACTGCTAGTGGGAGGCATAACAGGAGATCACTTTGAGAAACAGTTTAATAATGCCTAATAAAGTTGACTAGGCACATACCCTTCAACCCCAACTCTACCCCAGGGGCTACACCCTGGGTAAACTTGCGTATGGACCTAGAGAGACATGTACAAGAATGTCCACAGAAATTTTGTTTTTCATAGCCCCAGACTCAAATCAGCCTAAATGTTCATGAGTAATAGAATGAATAAACAGCTGTGGAACACTGCTCATCAAAGAAAACCAATGAACTTCAGCCACACAAAATAACAGTGGAGATGTTTCTCAAACAGGATATTTAACAAAAGAAGCAAGACACCTAAGAAAATACCTACTATGTTTCTATTTTGCACAGAGTTCAAAACTGGACAACACTGAACACTATATTGTTCAAGCATACAGGCATAGGTTGTGTTTCAGGTAGTGCTGTCAAAGCAAACCATGCAAAAACTTGGTACATTAAGACATCAGTGATTCTATGTGCTCACAATCCTGTGTCAGGAATTTGCACAGAGCACACCAGGAATGGCTCATATCTGCTCTACGCTGTCTGGAACCTCAATTGGGGTGACTCAGACATCTGGGGGCAGACTGAGACCGCTTAATTGGCAGTGGAGGAGGGACCGGCACATAAGTGTGGAACTTTGGCTACCTTGGGCTCCCTGACAACATGGTGGTCTCAGAGTTTCAAGAGGAAATATTCCAGAAGAACCCATCCCAATATTCAGTTCAGTTCACTTTAGTCGCTCAGTCACATCCGACTCTTTGCAACCCCATGAACTACAGCATGCCAAGCCTCCCTGTCCATCACCAACTCCCTGAGTTTACTCAAACTCATGTCCATTGAGACAGGGATGCCATTCAACCATCTCATCCTGTTGTCCAATTCTCTTGCCGCCTTCAAATTTTCCCAGCATCAGGATCTTTTCAAATGAGTCAGTTCTTTGCATCAGGTGGCCACAGTACTGCAGTTTCAGCTTTAGCATCAGTCCTTCCAATGAATATTCAAGACCGATTTCCTTTAGGATGGACTGGTTTGATCTCCTTACAGTCAAGGGACTCTCAAGAGTCTTCTCCAACAGCACAGTTCAAAAGCATCAATTCTTCCACACTCTGCTTTCTTTACAGTCCAACTCTCACATCCATACATGACTACTGGAAAAATAGCCTTGACTAGACAGATCTTTGTTGGCAAAGCAATGTCTCTGCTTTTTAATATGCTGTCTAGGTTGGTCATAACTTTTCTTCTAAGGAGTAAGCGTCTTTTAATTTCAAGGCTGCAGTCACCATCTGCAGTGATTTTGGAGCACAAAAAAATAGTCTGTCACTGTTTCCATTGTTTCCCCATCTATTTGCCATGAAGTAATGACACCAAATGCCATGCTCCTCATTTTCTGAATGTTGAGCTTTAAGCCAACTTTTTCACTCTCCTCTCTCACTTTCATTAGGAAGCTCTTTAGTTCTTCACTTTCTGCCATAAGGGTGGTGTCATCTGCATATCTGAGGTTATTGATATTTCTCCTGGCAATCTTGATTCCAGCTTATGCTTCTTCCAGCCCAGCGTTTCTCATGATGTACTCTGCATAGAAGTTAAATAAGCAGGGTGACAATATACAGCCTTGATGTACTCCTTTTCCTATTTGGAAACAGCCTGTTGTTCCATGTCCAGTTCTAACTGTTGCTTCCTGACCTGCATACAGATTTCTTAGGAGGCAGGTCAGGTGCTCCGGTATTCCCATCTCTTGAAGAAGTTTCCACACTTCGTTGTGATCCACACAGTCAAAGGCTTTGGTGTAGTCAATAAAGCAGAAATAGATGTTTCCTGGAACTCTCTTGCTTTTTCGATGATCCAACGGATGTTGGTAATTTGATCTCTTGTTCCTCTGCCTTTTCTAAATCCACCTTGAACATCTGGAAGTTCATGGTTCACGTATTGCTGAAGCCTGGCTTGGAGAATTTTGAGCATTACTTTACTAGCGTGTGAGATGAGTGCAATTGTACGGTAGTTTAAGCATTCTTTGGCATTGCCTTTCTTTGGGATTGGAATGAAAACTGACCTTTTCCAGTCCTGTGGCCACTGCTGAGTTTTCCAAATTTGCTGGCATATTGAGTGCAGCACTTTCACAGCATCATCTTTTAGGATTTGAAATAGCTCAACTGGAATTCCATCACTTCCATGAGCTTTGTTCATAGTGATGCTTCCTAAGGCCCACTTGACTTCTCATTCCAGGATATCTGGCTCTAGGTGAGTGATCATACTATTGTGACTATCTGGGTCATGAAGATCTTTTCTGAAGTTCTTCCTAATGTTTAAGCACTTGTCAAATGTTTGTTTCAGTTCAGTTCACTCCACTCAGCTGTGTCTGACTCTTTGTGACCCCATGGACTGCAACTCACCAGGCCTCCCTGTCCATCAACTCCCAGAGCTTGCTCAAACACATGTCCACTGAGCAGGTGATGCCATCAAATCATCTCATCCTCTGACGTCCCCTTCTCCTCCTGCCTTCAATCTTTTCTAGCATCAGAGTCTTTTCCAATGTGTCAGGGCCCAAAGTATTGGAGCTTCATTTTCAGCATCAGTCCTTCCAATCATGCTTATTACTGTTCCATCAGCCAAATCAACTCATATGGAGACAGATCCAAAAGTCAGCATGCTATGGGACTGCATAAGGGCTGATTAGGGGGAGCCATGGTTCATTGTGGGGGGGCCACCAATATAATGCTCCACCACAGCTGGTAAAGTGAAAGAATAATTTTCTCAAAAGTAATGGCTACCTTTAGGAAGAAAGGGGGATCCAATTAGGCAGAAGTATAAAGGGAGTGTCTAAAACATTGGCAATGTTCTATTTCTAAATGGATGCGTAGTTAACACAGAGTTTACTTTATTCTTCTTCTTTATCAGTTCCACATGGCACAGCATTATGCAGCCATTAAAATTTACATTTGTATACTTTCAAATAATCTATAATGGAATGTTGACATATTTCATTAAGTGAAAAACAGAGAGATATGTATGTATATTGTAAAGATCCCAACCATGTACCAGAAATGTTGGAAAGAATAAGCTTTCATGCCACTGGTTGATTTAAGCTTTCTTTTCATATTTTTCTATGTTTTCCAAATTTTCTTCTTCTATATTTCTATATGTCTATATTTTCTATGCTTTCCAATATTAAACTCATGGCTTTTAGAATCCTTAAAACTTTATGGAGGTAAAAAATAAGAATTACTGCTCCCACGAAGTGAGGGATACCAACAACCCTGGCACTTCCCTTGGGAGTTTCAGGCTACCAGCAGTTAATTTCTGGTGCATGAGATGTCCCTGGCTCTTCAGAATAGACTGATAAAAATGAAATCAGAACCACTTGAATTAGTTCTCAGTCATGAATAGTACTGCCAAGTCCTCGATTTTGGTTCTCCAATGGAAACTGTCAGTCAGAGAGGGAAAGGGGCAGAAGGGACAGAGAGTGATGAATTAAGGTGTCTTGCAGCCTCTCTATTTTGAATCATGAGATACCAAGGATTCGGCAGCGTGGGCTTTTTCTGCAGGTAATCTACAAATGTTCCTTCTCCTCTGACTTATAATTGGAGGAAGTTAACTCGAAGACCTATGGGAAGTTACAGAGGAGGAGGGGAAGGCAGCAATAACCTAATAAATTAAAAGCTTGGAACTCTGATATCCAACTCATTCACTGCATGGCTTTGTACACGTTACTTAACCTCTTTGTGCCTTAGTTTCCCCATCTCTAAAATGGGGCCACAATAATGCTACCCCACAGGGTAGCTGTGAGGATTAAATGAGATAATATATGTAAAGGGCTTGCCACAGAGCTTGACTCATCAAAAGCCTTCAGTGAACAGCTCTTCCCACTGCCAGTCTGCATGAGGCACTCACATATGTCAAAGCAGATACTAATACATGGTATAAAATGGGCCAGCTCTCCAAGAGCTCACATACATTGACTATCAACTATCATATATAAGCCTCATGATACCTGGGAATTAGATATTATTATTCCCATTGTACAGATGGAAAAAGAATTGGAAGATCTGAGGTCCCCGCCAAAGCCACAGAGTTCCTGAACAGTTCCTAAAAAAATAGAGCAGATCCTCCCCAAACGTCTGATTTCAAGTTTGTTCATGTCCTTCCTCTTGGTGGGAGGGCTCCCTGGTATAGTTGGAGCCAGTGATGATTAAACTGCCTCACCCAGAGGAGCCAAGTGACTTATCTCATCACCTGCCATCAAACATCCCTGGAGAAGAGAAATTGGAAAAGAGCATTCCCCCCAATGTTCACAGAAACTCTGCCTAAAAAAAAAAAAAAATTCAGTCCCCCCAACCAGAGTATGAAATCCTCCCCAAATACTTCATTTTATACTTCTAAGGAATGTCATCTCCCAGAATTCCCTTTCTCAGCCTGAAGCACATTGTCAAATCCCTGGGTATTTTATGCAAAAGACTCAGAGAATTCAGGTTTTCCTGGGTGCTTTTTCCTCCAAGGAGCAGATTTTGCACACTGGAATGAATAGGCTTCAAATTACACAAGCAGCAAGACTAACATCTTCTGCTAATAATGCTCGGAGGGGTTCGAGTTCCCAATGGGCTATTATTCATAGGAAGACTTTGACTATACTCAGAGTCTCAAAAGTACTTGACTGATCTGAATTAATTAAGCCACATAAACCTCCTAAGAGGAAGAGAGAAGGCAGGGGAAAAAAAAAAGAAGAGGGAGAATGATGGTAAAGTTTTTCCAGATACTGAGACAAACCTCCCCCAGGGTCTGGTAATATTACAGGAGGCAACCCTTACTACCCCAGCCAATGA
>NW_011494695.1:589340-599166 GCF_000754665.1 Bison bison bison | reverse complement strand
GTGTGTAAATATTACGGGAGCCAACCCTTCCCCCCCCAGCCAATGAAACTCCAGGGAATTTACAAATCATTTGTAACAAAAGAAATGCCATTGATGTAATTAAAATATTGGAATCATAAGAGTTAGAGTTCAGAGGATCCTTAGACATCACCTGGCACAACCCTTCATTTAAGACTAAAAACCTGGCCCTTTCAGTCCTGTCTGACTCTCTGCGACCCCATGGACTGTAGCCCTCCAGGCTCCTCCATCCATGGAATTCTCCAGGCAAGGATACCAGAGTGGGTTGCCATTCCCTTCTCTAGAGGGTCTTTCCAACCCAGGGATCGAACACTGGGTCTCCTGGATTACAGGCAGATTCTTTATCATCTGAGCCACCAGGGAAGCTGACTAGCACAGAAGGTAAATCTTCTGATCCTCAGAATCTTTCTGGCTGCTGGTGATGAGCTAACTGGAACTTTTGACAAATGCTCCCTGCAGCCGAGGGCTGTCCCCAAACCAACTTCCCCCAAGACCAGGGGGCCCAAAGACTGCAGGTGCTTCACAGAGTGCCCTCCCAGTGGCACCTCAGCACAGCCTACTTGGCAACTGAATGCAAAATATTTGTCAGCCAAGGACAAGGCCACTCACTACCTTTGTTCCATGAAAAATGAGAGCAACAGGGGGGAGGTACCTCTGCCAGAGTACCTTCCCCAAGTGCCCCTTGACCCCAGCGTGTTTCTCCTCAGGATGCCAGGAGACTGAAGGACTATGTGTCTTCAGGACTTTTCTCCCAGGAGTCCCAACCCCTAGCAGCTATGCTGGGTGCTCACTACACCTTTGGCATGATATCCACAAACTCATTAGCCCTTCTAGACCTCTCCTAGGGCTAGTTTTCACTGAGTACTCTATGACTACCTTTCCATGCGTTAGTCACTCAGTCATGTCCAACTCTTTGTGGCCCCATGCACCCATATATAGATTAAATATTGTGTTTTTGAATGACTACATGACATTTTACTGCATGAATGCACTGGAGTCATATCAGCAAGTCTCCCTTTATTGTTTTCAATTTAGGGTCCTTCCGATTTTTCACAATTAAAAACAGTACAGAAATGATCAGGACATCCCTGGTGATCAAGTGGTTAAGAATCTGCCTTCCAATGTCAGGGATGTGGGTTCAATCCCTAGTCAAGGAACTAAGATGCCACATGCCTCAGAGCCACTGGAGAGCCAGTGCTCTGCAACTAGGGAAGGCCTGCACACTGCACCAGAGAACAAGTGCAGCCAAAACTTTAAAAAGGAAGTGACCATCTATACAGACACCTTTGATAATTTCTATAGGAGGAAGTGAAGTGAAGTCGCTCAGTCATGTCCGATTCTTTGCAACCCCATGGACTGTAGCCTACCAGGCTCCTCCGCCCATAGAATTTTCCAGGCAAGAGTACTGGAGTGGGTTGCCATTTCCTTCTCCATTCTATAGGATAAATTCTTACAAATGGAGTTGCCAAGTGAAAGAATATGGACTTTTAAATGGCTTTTGATATAATCTGCTAAATTTCTCCCCTACAGCAAAGTGTTGTCAGAATAGTTTCTGAGGTGACTAATGACTTCAAATAGTTTCCCTGCATTTCATTCAGCTTCATTCCAAAAGAATTTGCCTTATAGCCTAGTCAAATACCAAATGGTATGTTTACCAAACGTCTGAAGACGTTGGACAACTTTCTGTAAGTTGTGACAGTTTCAAAGAAATGAGGACAGGCCACTACTGGAAGCAGTGAGATAAAGGGACTTTGTCATTATTATGCATTTTAATTTTGATGAAGATGTCCTTTTCTTTTTGTAAATTTCTAGTTTTGGATAGTGATTATTTCTGCATGGTGAAATTATGGGCTATTATTATTCTTTATTTTGCATATTGACATTTAATATTTTTACAATGTCCTTTTAATACTAGCAACAGGATTTCTCCACTTCAGCACTACTGGCATTTTGGTCCAGATCACTGGAGTACAGGCTGTCCTACATGGCCCAGGGCATTTATCAGGGCTCCTGGCATTTACCTATCAGAAGATAGTAGCACAGCTGGTTGTGACAATCAAAAGTGTCTCTAGATATTTCCAAATATCTTCTGGGGGTCACAAATACCGCCAGCTGAGAATCACTGTACCAGTACAATAGACAATACTAAAAGTAATAATAAACTTTGTAGTACCCTGCACCAGACCCTATTCCCACTGGAGTATTATCTTCTCGATTCTTTTCAACAATCCTTGAAGGTGGGTACTACTATGTTCCTTTTACCTAGAAGGAAGCTGAGAACAGAGAGGTTGAGGAATATGTCCAAATTGTCACAGCTAGAAAGCACAGCAGCCCAGACTGGAACCCAGGCAACTCCAGAGCTTGTGTTCACAATCCTTTTCCTGAAGCTGTCTCTCTTTGAAAGTTTTTTAAAAGACTGTTTATAGCCATCAATTTTTTCCAGAAAAATCTTTAAAAATATTTTTAAACACATACAATAATATAATGAATATCTGAATGTTGTTGTTGTTGTTTAGTTGCTAAGTCGTGTCCAAAGCTTTTGCGACCCCATGGACTGTAGCCCACCAGGCTCCTCTGTCCATGTGACTTCCCAGGCAAGAATACTGGAGGGGGTTGCATTTTCTACTGCAGGGGATCTTCCCCACCCCGGGGTCAAACCCGTGTCTCCTGCATTGGCAGGCGAGTTCTTTACTTTGATCCACCAGGGAAGCCCAAACATCTGTACACTCATCACCTAAGTTTAACAACTATCAAAATCTTGCTATACTTGATTTGTTTGTTGCTTTCTCTGTCTCTCTGTATCTGTCTCTTTCCTATTCTTTTTCCTTCCCATTCTCCTTTCTTCCTTTCTATTACATATGTCATTTCATCCCTTACATAGTTCTAACCGCTATAAGTATTTTCTTATGTAACAATAATGCCCATCACACCTAATGAAATTAACAATTATTTGATGTCAATACACATTCAAATTGCCCTGATTATCTCAAAAACATTCTTGAAAATGTCCAGCCTTAGACATTGTAAAAGAAGGATGAAACAGTATTTCCCACATATTGTGAATTCTACAGGGAAGAAAGTTGTACTCACACAAATACGTTTCATAGGAACTCTCTCCATGGTTTGGGCTGAAAATGAAAGGAAGATACACAGCCCACAACAGCAGAGATCATATTTCTGGTTTTTAGATATGAGTCCTGATATGCAGAGGAATGCCAAAGAATGTTCAAACTACCGTATAATTGCACTCATCTCACATGCTAGCAAAGTAATGCTCAAAATTCTCCAAGCCAGGCTTCAACAGTACATGAACTGTGAACTTCCAGATGTTCAAGCTGGATTTAGAAAAGGTAGAGGAACCAGAAATCAAATTGCCAATGTCTGTTGGATCGTTGAAAAAGCAAGAGAGTTCCAGAGAAAAACATCTACTTCTGCTTTATTGACTATGCCAAAGCCTTTGTGTAGATCACAACAAACTGGGAAATTCTTCAAGAGATGGATACCAGACCACCTGACCTGCCTCCTGAGAAATCTGAATGCAGATCAAGAAGCAACAGTTAGAACCGGACATGAAACACAGACTGGCTCCAAATTGGAAAAAGAGTATGCTAAGGCTGTATATTGTCACCCTGCTTATTTAACTTACATGCAGAGTATCATCATGAGAAATGCCGGGCTGGATGAAGCACAAACTGGAATCAAGATTGCTGGGAGAAATATCAATAACCTCAAATACGCAGAAGACATCACCCTTATGGCAGAAAGCAAAGAACTAGAGTCTCTTAATGAAAGTGAAAGAGGAGAGTGAAAAAGCTGGCTTAAAACTCAACATTCAAAAAATGAATATCATGGCATCTGGTCCCATCACTTCATGGCAAATAGATAGGTTAACAATGGAAACAGAGACAGGCTTTATTTTGGGAGGTTCCAAAATCACTGTAGATGGTGACTGCAGCCATGAAATTAAAAGGCACTTGTCCCTTGGAAGAAAAGCTATGACCAACCTAGCATATTAAAAAGCAGAGACATTACTTTGCAGGCAAAGTTCCATTTAGTCAAAGCTATGGTTTTTCCAGTAGTCATGTATGGATGTGAGAGTTGGACTATAAAGAAAGCTGAGCACCGAAGAGCTGATGCTTTTGAACTGTGATGTTGGAGAAGACTCTTGAGAGTCCCTTGGACTGCAAGGAAATCCAACCAGTCCATCCTAAAGGAAATCAGTCCTGAATATTCTTTGGAAGGATGGATGCTGAAGCTGAAACTCCAATACTTTGGCCACCTGATGTGAAGAACTAACTCCTTGGAAAAGACCCTGATCCTGGGAAAGATTGAAGGCAGGAGGAGAAGGGGATGACAGAGGATGAGATAGTTGGATGGCATCACCGACTCAATGGACATGAGTTTGAGTAAACTCCGGGAGTTGGTGATGGACAGGGAGGCCTGGCGTGCTGCAGTCCATGGGGTTGCAGAGTCAGACATGACTGAGCCACTGAACTGAACTGATGCAAAGGAACACAACTGATAGCTAATTTTAATAACAGCAGGGAACTGGGCTAGCCTTTGGACTTTCTCTACTCAGCTTTCTCAAGCTTATTTATGATTTTGTTTTAGTGTTTGTTGTTCCATTCAAAAGAAAACCACAAAAGCTCTGACTCTTCCTTTTTTTGACCTTGAAATACAGTGGAAATTCTTCACAAGTCTGTCCTGAAAGACTGGCCCCAAGGAAGTGCAAACAGCTCAAACTGGTCTTACTGTATCTGAAGCCAGCAAGTTGATGAGTGAGCAGGATTCTTTGGCGGGGGAGAGGGGTCACTGGGAACTACTGCTCCCCCTGCACCTACTTTGCCCCCTGCTGGTGTGGGTTAGGGGCAATAGGCAGGGCCCTCCTCATATTAGTCTTCCTAAGACTACAGTTGCTTAGTGGCTTAAAATACTACACATTAATTCTCTTACAGTTATGGAGGTAGGAAGCCCAAAAGCAATTTCACTGGGCCAAAATCGAGGTGTTAGCAGGGCAGTCCTCTTACGGAAGGATCTATTTTCTTTCCTTTCAAGCTTATCAAACTGCATTCCGGGGAATTCCCTGGTGGTCCAGTGGTTAGCACTCTGTGCTTCCACTGTTGTGAACCCAGGTTGGGTCCCTGGTCAGGGAACAAGGATCCCGCAAGTTGTCTCGGCCCATGGACTTTCCCTCCATCTTGGAAGCCAGCAGCGCGTAGCATCTTGCTTCAGTGCTCACACTGCCTTCTAATTCTGGGTCACATCTCCCTCTGCCTCCCTCTTTATTTCTTTTTAAAATGTGTTTATTTTTTTATTGGCTATGCCATGCAGCATGTGAGATCTTAGCTCCCTGACCAGGGATCAACCCTAGGCTTCCTGCAGGGGGAGCATGGAGTCTTAACCACAGGACCACCAAGGAAATTCCTGCCTCCCTCTTTAATGAATCTTGTGATTATACTGAGAGCCTACCAGGAAAATCCAAGATAATCTCCCATCTCTGATCCTTAATTTAATCACATCCACAAAGTCCTTTTTGCACTATAAGGAAATATTCACAGGATTAGGACATGGATATATTTGGGGGCCACTATTCAACCTATCATGCTCCTCTTGAGAACAACTCATTTCAAAAGTACACTACTTACATTTTGAGACCAAAAAGCCTTTGAAGTGTGTTTTTCATTTATCACAACAATCCTTCAAGGTAGGCAAGATTCCCCAGGAAGCAAACCCTGAAAGCAGGGAGTTAAGTGCATGTACTTTCTTTAGATGGTGATCCTCGAAATCACAGAGAGTGAGTAAGTGAGACAGGAGGGGGAGGAAGCCAATAAAGGCTGTAGAATCAAGCTGCTATCACCATGGAAAGTGGAGCTCAGTCCCCAGGGAGACTCAGAGAGACAGTACAGAGACCTTGGTTATTCTACTGGGGGCTGAAGAGGCTGGGGTTTATCCGCCAGCTCCCCAGGCCTCCTATATGGAGGTCTGCTTTGGGGACATTCGCTCTCCAGCACTCCCAGCCTTTGCAGCCAGTGTTCCCCTGAAGCCAGGAGGAGACCTCAGAATCATAGGAGTCTTCAGGAAGCAGCCAAAGTGGGGAAGTAAATACCTGAGGGCTTGGCCAGACCACCAGCAGTGTCTGCTAGGATCCACAGATACCAAGGAGACTCATTCACTCTTTCAGCAAACATGTGCGGAGTGCTTGCTTCCTCTGGGCCCCACCGTGCACCAGGTGCTGCAACTTTCAAATGAATGAAGCTCCCTGCATCAAAGAAACTCGCAGTGTGTACACTGTGTAGAGACAAGTTCTCATACATGGCGGTAAACGCTGTGCCAGAACTCTAAGTGCTTGCACCTGGTATAGAAAGAGTTTGCAATAAAAATTGGCTTTTGGAAATAAAGTATCATAAAGTGTGTAAGGTAGGCCCTAGGGCACAAATGTCCCTCTTCATCATCAGAGCCAGACAATCAAATAAGGCACAGAGATGAAATAGGGCAAAATACAATACCAAGTGACTAGACCAAGGTCATCTAGCCTGTGAACAACAGAGCAGAGTGTTGAACGACAGGACAAGGATCCGCATTGGTTGATTCCTAAGCCAGGAACCACCCCACCTAACAGTCTCCAGGAGATAAGACCTAGGACCTCGGACTTCTCTGGTGGTCCAGCAGTTAAGAATCCACCTTTCCATGCTGGGGGGTGTGGGTTCCATCCCTGTTCAGGGAAGATCCCACGTGTCACAGGGCTACTAAGACCACATACTTACTCTAGAGCCTGCGTGCTGCGACCACTGAGCCCCGTGCAACAGCTAAAGAGTGTATGTTGTTATTTAGTCACTAAGTTGTGTCCAACTCTGTGACCCCATGGACTGTAGCCCACCAGGCTCCTCTGTCCATGGGATTTTCCAGGCAAAAATATTAGTGTGGGTGTCCATGTTTCCCTTCAGAGGATCTTCCCTGACCCAGACATCGAACCCGCGTCTCCTGCAGCTCCTGCATTGCAGGCAGATTCTTTACCACTGAGCCACCAGGGAAGCCCGCTTCCTGAAGTGGGTGCTGGCTAAGTGTGCAGGTTCTCTCTGTGAAAGTTCATTCAGATGCACACTCACGATTTGTGCTCATTTCTCTAACATAAACCTAGATCCTATTATACAGAGTTAAGTTAGAAAGAGAAAAACAAATATTTATTATTACATTTAAATGGAATCTAGGAAAATGGTACTGGTAAACGTATTTGTAGGACAGAAATAGAGAGGCAGAGGTTGAGAATGGACTTGTGGACACAGCGGGAGAAGGAGAGGGTGGGACTGATTGAGAGAGTGGCACTGACGTATATACACTACCATGTGTGAAACAGAGAGCCAGTGGGAGGCTTCTGTATAACACAGGGAGCTCAGCCTGGTGCTCTGTGACTGGGATGGGGTAGGGGGTGGGAGGGAGGTGCAAGAGGGAGGAGATATGTGCATGCATATAGCTGGTTCACATGTTGTACAGCAGAAACTAACACAACATTGTAAAGCAGTTATCCTCCAATTAAAAATAAATTTTTAAAAAGAAGGAAAAAAAAAGCACTAATGTAAAAATTAGACTAGCGCTCCCATTATCCACCTCCATCATCTCTTGCAAATAGGTAATAAACGTTTAAATCAATTGCTGGTTTATCTTCGGGGCATCACTTTCAGAGAAATGCCTATCCTCCCCAGACTTCTTGGGTTTCAAGGAGGGAAAAGCCATTCAAACTAATTCCAAACAAGGGGGTGTTACTGAAAGCATCCTGGGAAATCTCACCCATCTGAGTGGCAGGAAGTACTGCTGTCCTTCATGAGAACCTAGGCATTGGCATCTTTGAGGGGCACTTAAAAAATGGCACCCCTCTTTGCAACGTGGTGCTGAAGAAACTGAGAAATAAAGCAAAGGAGTGGTCTGTGGAGGCCAAAATGCAGCCTTTATTTCTGAGAGAGACCAGACTAGAGTCTGGCTTTTAGTCTTTTAACTAAGCATGCTTGCTAATTCCAACCTCAGAATTCAGATCACTTACCCAACTGTCTTAGCTCATTCAGGCTGTTATAACAGATGAACATAGATTGTGAAGCTTATAAACAACAGAAATTTACAATTCTGGAGGCCTGGAAGTCCAGGATCAAGGTGCTGGCAGATTCACTGTCTGACAAGGACCCACTTCCCAGTTCATAGATAGCTATTGTACACTGTATTTACATATGGTGGAGAGGGTGGAGGAGCTCTTTGTCCCCCTGCTTTTTGTCAAATCAGGGCACTAATTCTATTCATAAGAGTTTTACTCTCATGACCCAATCACCTCCCAAAGGACCCTCCTAATACTTCCTACTAACCACCACATTGGGGTTTAAGATTTCAACATTTGAAATTGGAGAGGCCAAAACTTCACTGATTTACAGAGGGAGATTTTAATCCACTGCTTCAAATATTCATGCGTATGGAAGTTTGAGGTTCCCTAACGGCTTAGCAGCAAAGAATCCGCCTGCAATGCAGGAGACACAGGTTCAATCCCTGGTCAGAAAGATTCCCTAGAAGAAGGTGTGGCAACCCACACCAGTATTCCTGCCCAGAGAGTCCCATGGACAGAGGACCCTGGTGGGCTACAGTCCATAGGGTCACAAAGAGTCGGACATGACTAAAGTGACTGAGTATGCATGCATGGAAAGTTTACAGTGGAAATTTGAATTAGTGATAATAATAAATTGACAGTTTTTAGGTAGAATAATGCTCTTTTTGGGCTAAGTGGCATGTCTTGAGGTTTATAATTTACTTTAAAATAATTCAAGATTAAAAATAAAGTATAAAAGTGAAGGGAGGCAACTAATGGAAAATAGCTTGACAGGTTCTTAAAAAATTAGCATTATCATATAACCCAATAATTCTAAGTACCTACCCAAGAGAAACAAAGAATATGTGCACACAAAATCATGTACATAATTGTCCATAGCAGCCCTATTCATAATGATCAAATGTCTATCAAGTGATAAATGAATAAACAAAATGTGGAATATAAAACCACACAATGGAATATTACTTGGCAATAAAAAAGAACAAAATACTAAAACATGGATGAATCTGAAAAACATCATACTCATTGAAAGAAACCAGATGCAAAAGAACACATACAGCATGATTCCATTCATTAAAAAAATAATCAGAAAAGGCCTATCTATAGAAACAGTGAGTAGTTTGCGGTTGCCTAGGATCAGGGGTGAGAATAAGGAGTAACTGTAAATGGGCTCTGGGTTTCTATTTAGTGATAGAAATGTCCTAGAATCAGATTGTGGTAAAGGCTGTGCAACTCTATAAATACACTGGAAGTCTTTGAATTATTTACTTTAAATGGAGAATTGCATGGAATGTGAATTATATCTCAATAAAACTATTTTTTAAAAGGAAAAGGGAAGGAAGTGCTGGGGAGAGGAAAAGGAAAGAAGGAAAGAAGAAAGAGAGGGAGGGAGGGAGGGAGAGAGGGAGGAAGGAAGGAAGGTTTTTGTTGGCCGTGATGACCACAACCTTCACAGTACCTGAATTCGAGAGAAGCCAAAATTATCACCCGAGTAATTGATGAGAGAGAAGGAGATCTTTAAAGATTTTAGATGCATGATATTCTGAAACCTAATAAACCTCTCATCCTCTGCAGTGGTTCTGAACAATCTTTCCTCTGAACAATGCTAGATAAACACAGCAAATGTCTGACCCATTGGTCCTCTTTTTCTTTGGTTGGTGGTGAATATCCCTTTCTAGTTACACACTCTGAGTCTATAGGATAAAATACGACAGAACTAGTATT
>NW_011494695.1:579099-589240 GCF_000754665.1 Bison bison bison | reverse complement strand
TTTTTCTCTAAAAATATATCCAAACTTCCCTGGTGGTCCAGTGGTTAAGAGTCCACCTTCCAATGCAGGGGACACGGGTTCGATCCCTAGTCTGGGAAGATTCCACATGCTCAGTTGCCATAGTTACTGAAGTCTCTGTACCCTGGAGCCTGTTCTCTGCAACAGGAAAGTCACCGGAATAAGCCAACACACAGCAATAGAGAGTAGTCCTCCCCTCCCGCCTGTAGCAACTAGACAAAGCCCACACACAGCAACAAAGACCCGGTGTAGCCAAAAATACATAAGTAAATAAATAAATATTTAGAATATATCCAAACTGCCCTAATTATGATCTTCTGTGTTTCCAAAACTTTTAAGTCACAATTATCTGAATAAGCCCCTAGTTCCATCCCTTATCTGAATACTCTTTTTCATTATGTATGAATTTTTAAATACTCAAATGGTAATCTTACTTCCAAAGTCTTGGCAAAACCATCACTCTCAGGTCCATGTAGCCCTGATAGCATATTAAGGTACAGAATTATCAGGGATTTTTGGCAACTCTAGCTAGATTATATGCATTTCTTTATCAATTCAATTTCATTAAATTTCTTTCAGTGATTTCTGCTCTGTTGATGGCTTTCTTCCTGTTTCCCAGGACTGAGATGGAATTAATCTCAAAATTAAGACTCATATAAATATTCTAATTCCATTTCTAGATTTTGAGAGTTGGGGAGGAAAGGTATATGTGTATGATCTGTTTGATCTGCCAGTTTAATCCAATCTGCAACTTCATTTATTATGATTATATAATATCCCAGTGTTTTGAGGCAACAATAACCATTTCATATTTTTCTATACTAAAATTAATGTGTGATCAACACCCTTATATATAAAAATGTTTGTGTGTGATTCTGTTTCTAAAGAAAGCTGTTTAATGTCTGTTGAACAAAAGTAAAATGAGTTGGTGGTCTCTGGGTTTTCATAAATATATATTATCAAAAGGTTGAAGACCTGAATATTCAAAGCAATCATGAGAAAAAAGAACAAAGCTGAAAGTATCAGGTTCCTTGACTTCAGACTATATTATAAAGCTATAGTCATTAAAAGAATATGATACCGGCACAAAAAGAGGCACACAGATCAATGGAACAAAATAGAGAGCCCAGAAATAAACCCATGCACATATGGTCAATTAATCTATGACAAAGGAGGCAAGAATATACAATGGGGGAAAACCAGTCTCTTCAATAAATGGTGCTGGGAACACTGGACAGTTATATGTAAAAGAATAAAATTAGAACATTTTCTCACATTGTATACAAAAATAAACTTGAAGTGGATCAAACACCTAAATGTAAGTCTGGAAACCATAAAACTCCCAGAAGGAAACAAGCAGAACACTCTTTGATGTAATTCATGGCAATAGTTTTTTGGATCAGTCTCCTCAGACAAAATAAACAAATGGGACCTAATTAAACAAAAGCTTTTGCACAACAAAGGAAAACATCGACAAAACAAAAAGACAACTTACGGAATGGAAAAAAAATATTTGCAGATAATATATCTGATAAGAAGCTAATATCCAAAGTATACAAGCAGCTCAAACAACTCAATATTTTTTTAAAAAGACCAAAAATCTGATTTAGAAATGGGCAGAAGACCTGAATAGACATTTTTCCAAGGAAGACACACAGAAAGCCAACTGGCACACGAAAAGATATTCATCACTAATTATTCAGTTCAGTTCAGTCGCTCAGTCGTGTCCGACTCTTTGCAACCCCATGAACTGCAGCACGCCAGAACTCCCTGTCCATCACCAGCTCCCGGAGTTTACCCAAACTCATGTCCATCAAGTCGGTGATGCCATCCAGCCATCTCATCCTCTGTCGTCTCCTTCTCCTCCTGGCCCCAATCCCTCCCAGCATCAGGGTCTTTTCCAATGAGTCAACTCTTCTCATGAGGTGGCCAAAGTACTGGAGTTTCAGCTTCAGCATCAGCGCTTCAAATGAACACCCAGGACTGATCTCCTTCAGAATGGACTGGTTGGATCTCCTTGCAGTCCAATGGACTCTCAAGAGTCTTCTCCAACACCACAGTTCGAAAGCATCCGTTCTTCGGCACTCAGCTTTCTTCACACGAGAAATGCAAATCAAAACCACAATGAGGTATCACCTCACACCTGTTGGAATAGCTATCATCAAAAAGACCACAAATAATAAATGTTGATGAGGATGTGGAGGAAGGAGAACCCTACTACACTGTTGGTAGGAATGTAAACTGGTGCAGCCATTATGGAAAACAATATGGAACTTTGTCAAGAAACTAAAAATATTAATAGAACTACCATATTATACAGCAATTCTATGTCTTGCCATATATTGAAAGAAAAAAAACACTAATTCAAAAAGATATATGCACCCTTATGTTCATGGCAGCACTACTTACAACAGCCAAGATGTGGAAGCAACCTAAGTGAGCATCAACAGATGAATCTATAAAGCAGATGTGGTACATATATATCATATAATGGAATATTACTCAGCCATAAAAAAGAATGAAATTCTGCCATTTGCAACAACATGGATGGACCTGGAGGGTATTATGCTTAGTGAAATAAGACAGGCAAAAGAAGGACAAACACTGTATGTTGTCACTTATATGTGGAATCTGAAAAATAAAACAAATGAATAAATATAACAAAACAGAAACACATCCATGGATATAGAGAACAAATTAGTAGCTGCTTTTGGGAAGAGGAACGGGGGGAGTCGTAAGATAGGGGTAAGGGATTAAGAGGTACAAACTAGTATATATAAAATAAATAAGTTACAAAGATATATTGTACAGAACAGGGAATACGGCCAGCATTTTATAACGTCAAATGGAGTATAATCTATAAAAACATTGAACCACTATATTGTACACCTGAAATCAATATAGTATTGTAAACCAACTATATACTTCAATAAAAAAATTTTTTAAGGTTGGACATGTCAATGTACTATGTTAATCTAAGGGCAAGAAAATGAGAAAATCAGATGAACCTTCAGTTTAGGGATCAAACCACATAAGAATTCTCTACTCCCAACTCCAATTCTCAACAGTCCATTTTTCTCATCGTTTATTCCCTTAACAAGGATGCTCTACCGAATCAAAGGAAAGACAACACGGAGAAAGATCTAAGCTAGTGAATAAGCTCAGGCCCGGAGAGCAAATGGATGTTTGGCTGGAACCGCTCAGATCCCTAAAACGTTTTCGTCTTTGGAACCGTTAATCTAACACTGTCACTTGCGCTAGCTTTATTTTTTAACTTACAAAAAGATTCGTGAAAATTCTAGGCTCCTTTCTACTTTGTCCTGCACAACCTAATGAACCCTAATGAGCTGCAAGCATTTTTAAAACTCTGTTAATTCAGCACTGGAAAACAACTGAAGATACTTTACATCTCTGGAGGCCCTGAGTGAAATAAGAGAAGTTAGAGTTGTAAAGGTAGGCTTTAGTAAAACTCAGAGTTACCTGCTAGGAGCTAGAGAAGATGGGAGGAGGTACAGAGGAGGCCTGAACACCACCAGATATGTAGGAGGTTCTCAATATGACATTTGTTAAATAAATGAGTCAGAATTACAGCCAAGAAGGAAAAAATATCAAATCTCTAACTAGGTGCATCAAAACAACCATTTTTAAATCAAAAAGGGGGGAAATAGTACATTTATTATTGTCTAGGTTGGCGATGGCACCCTGCTCCAGTACTCTTGCCTGGAGAATCCCATGGATGGAGGAGCCTGGTGGGCTGCAGTCCATGGGGTCGATAGAGTCAGACACGACTGAGCGACTTCACTTTCACTTTTCACTTTCGTGCATTGGAGAAGGAAATGGCAACCCACTCCAGTGTTCTTGCCTGGAGAATCCCAGGAACGGGGGAGCCTGGTGGGCTGCCGTCTATGGGGTCGCACAGAGTCGGACACGACTGAAGTGACTTAGCAGCAGCAGCAGGTTAAAAACAGGGTTGTAAGACATCTCAAAAGTGATTAACATAAATTTGGGAGGAACCATAAGATTTCACTCCAATCCAACATGAAAATCCACTTACTGTCTTTCAATTTTCCTCTCTTCTCAATTCATCCATATCCTTTTCTCTCCTGTGAGGAAGTGCCAGAATGAGGAAGGGGACAGGACAATCTTTCAAATCTTTGTATATCATTCTTTCAACTACCATTTATTGAGTGCTTAATATATGAGAGAGACCATTCTCTCATTAAAACAAAAACTTTTTCTTATTATAATATAACAGCAGAAATTTTGACAATTCATAAAAATATAAAGAAAATAGTAACAATTATGTAATGCTCCAGCTCAGTGCTCTTGCCAATGCAGAAGATACAGGAGACGTGGGTTTGATCTCTGGGTTGGGAAGAGCCCCTGGAGGAGGAAATAGCAACCCACTCCAGTATTCTTGCCTGGAAAACCCCATGGACAGAGGAGCCTGGTGGGTTACAGTCCCTGGGGGTCTCAAAGGGTCAGACGTGACTTAGCGACTAAACACAGGGCTTCACTCCACCACCTAGAAATAATCACAGCTAATATTTTGAGAGTATTTACTTTTGGTCTTTTTTTTATATTCTAGCTTTTTTTTTTTTTTTCAGTAATTAGGGGCCTACTAAATATAAATTTTTTTCAAGTTACTTTAATGGAATTTTTTATTCTTAGCTTTTTTAATTAACATTATATTGATCCCATTGTCATGGGTCATTAAAAATATAAAAAATATAATTTTGTTCATACATAATACTCCCTCAACTGACTGTGCATATTCCCTCCAATGAATGTACCATATTGTATATAACCTTTCCTCTGTTATTGGCTATTTCAGTGTTTTCCAGTGTTTTACTACTAGGGCATTGTAAATTATTTTTTTGCACATAAATATTTTTGTGCTACTGTTTATTTTTATGGGAAAGTTTGCTAGAATCATACTGCCTGAGTCAACTGGATTATGATAAACCCAATAGCTCACCATCATCCAATAGAGTTTGGTAATGGTGAAACATTTATATCTGCACTGTCCAGTATGGTGGCCAATCACCACATTTAACTGCTCAGCACTTGAAATGTGGATAGTACATCTGAGAAATTGATTTTTTTATTTTATTGCATTTTAATTAATTTAAATGCAAATAGCCTCTTGTGTTAATCGCTATGGTATTGGACAGTGCAGCAACAGCAGTTCCAAGGTCTTAATTTGTTTGACTCTTGGAGACTTCCACAGAATGGCTCTCATTCTGTTTCCATAGCACTGAATTCAGGAAATTACTGTGTGGGTCTGGAGAGTCTGAAAATGCTAATGAGGATTTTGTTTATGCCTCATGACCTGGGCCTGTTGTCATATCAGGTGTGCTCAGCAGACAGGAGGCCAGGCTATGAGTAGGCTTGGATCTGCCTCATGAAAATAAGCCTTATGAATACATGGTGAACCTAGAGAGAAACGCTTTGTTTCTAAAAGGGTTAGATGTGACCTTCTCTTACTCAGACATTACCATCCCTAACTGTGCACCAGTTGGTGAAGCAGTGGGGACATCCATCTACATCTTGAGATGAGTAAATGATGATTAATTTACTCATATGGTGCCTGAGCCTGGTCTTTCCACCATTATACACTTACTTCTGACATGTTTCAGTAGAATAGTCATGCAAAGGGATGCACTTCTTTGAAGTTCTTTAGATACCTGAGCAGACTTCATCCATGAAAAAGTTAGTACTAATACATTCCCACCATTAACATATGTGAGTATCCGTCTCAGCAGCACCCTGCCCCGAGTATTGGTATTATTTTGTATATTTACAACTTGAATGGATTTTTTTAAATTACATAGCATTGTCATTTAAATTTGGAAATATTTTACCTCTACAAGCAAAGTGCTAAAGAGAGCTCCCTTAAAAACTTTTCTCTCTTGACCCTACACCCCACCTCTGGCTATCATTTCATTTCTCTGTTCCTTTTTTTTTTTTAATTTTTTTAAAAATTTTATTTTATTTTTAAACTTTACAATATTGTATTAGTTTTGCCAAATATCAAAATGGATCCGCCACAGGTATACATGTGTTCCCCATCCTGAACCCTCCTCCCTCCTCCCTCCCCATACCATCGCTCTGGGTTGTCCCAGCGCACCAGCCCCAAGCATCCAGTATCGTGCATCAAACTTGGACTGGCAACTCGTTTCATACATGATATTATACATGTTTCAATGCCATTCTCCCAAATCTTCCCACCCTCTCCCTCTCCAACAGACTTAACAACAAAATCCTTTGAGTTTTCTCTGCTCTCTGCCCCCAGTTCCTCTGCTGCTTTTCCCTCTTGGACCCATTTCAGTCAATATTTCACCCCTGGCCACTCTACCAGAACTATTCCTATAAAGGTGACCCATGACCTCCACGTTGCTAAGCCCAGTGTTCACTTTTTAGTCCTTTTCATATTTGTCAACAGAATCGATGCAATCACTATGCCCTCCCTGAACTGCTTTCTTCTTTTAGTTCCTTGGACCTCTGCTCATTGGCTCACCTCGCTGGCCACGCCTTCACAATTTCTTTTGCTGGTTCCTCTTCATCTCCCCAGCCTCAAAATATTGATGTTCCTTTGTACTTAGTACTGGAACTTCTCTAGCCTACTGATGTCTGCTCCCTAAGTTCTCATGAGATCTCTGCCTAAGATCTCATTAGTCCCAGGGATTAAAATGGTAATCATATCCCAACAGCTCCCAAAATTGTATCTCCAGCCCAGATTTCTCCCCAAACTCCAGACTTGTACATCAACTCTATCACCAACTTCACTTTGATATAGCAAATAAACATGTCCAAAACCAGGTTCCTGGTTTGCCCCTCAATTTTCAAATCTTAGAATCATCCTTGATTATATAATTTCCCTCACATCCCAAATATATCAGCAAATACTGTCAGCTTTACATTAGAATACATCAGAATCTAACCACTTCTAGCCACATTCATAAACCAATATCATCTCTCACCTGGATAATTACAATAGTTTCCTAAGGGGCCTCTATGCTTCTGCCTTCAACCCACCTTGTTTATTTTCTATACAACAGCTAGACAGAGCCTTTAAACTATGAGTTGGGACTTCGCCCTCCTTTCCAGAGCCTCCAGGTCTGTCTCTAACATGTAAGAGGCCCCATGCAAGAATAAAAGGAGCAAGGCTGCAGCTGATCCATGACAGACAAGCAGGATGAGTGTACAGCCTTTGAGCTCTGAAAGTCTTGTTGCCACAGCATAATCTATACACACATCTTGCTCTGTGAATGTGAGTGACCACATCTCACTGACTTGTATCCCCAGCACCTAGCACAGTGTCACACACATCATAAATACTCAAGTCGTATTGAAGAATTGATGCTTTTGAACTGTGGTGCTGGAGAAGATTCTTGAGAGTCCCTTGGACTGCAAGATCAAACCAGTCAATTCTAAAGGAAATCAACCCTGAATATTCATTGGAAGGACTGGTGCTGAAGCTGAAGCTCCAATATTTTGTCCACCTGATGCAAACAGCCAACTCATTGGAAAAGACCCTGATGCTGAGAAAGACTGAAGGCAGAAGGAGAAGAGGGTGACAGAGGATAAAATGGTTGCATGGCAACACCAATTCAATGGACATGAACTTGGGCAAACTCTGGGAGACGGTGAGGGACAGGGAAACCTGGTGTGCTGCAGTCCATGGGGTCACAAAGAGTTGGACATGACTTGGCAACT
This sequence comes from Bison bison bison, assembly GCF_000754665.1. Lineage (NCBI taxonomy): Eukaryota > Metazoa > Chordata > Mammalia > Artiodactyla > Bovidae > Bison > Bison bison. The sequence goes on along the minus strand of NW_011494695.1, from coordinate 581,503 downwards.
GAGCAACAATAACAACAGTATTGAATAATTGCAACCCTTCTGCATTTCATCTGTCTGATTAAATGTGTTAGAGTAGATATTCTATTTTTTTCACTTCCAGAAATAAGGGTACTTTATAAAGGTATATAACAACAAAAAAATAACAAACATTTTTTATCACAATGAAAATAACTACATATATTATATGACTGGTTTTACCCAAATAGTATGTAAAATCTAAAAATTTTAACTGATTCTGTGGCAGTCTGCTACTTATTAATATATAAATACATCCATGACATGAAACAAAAATATTTAAGAAAGTAACTGAGTTGTAGATATTCTATAAGATATCTTCAAATCCTAGCCTCCCGTGATTTCAATAATCTCAGAAATAAAAGGTTCTGCATTTCCTTCTCAAACACCCACATGTTAAAACCTCATTAAAACCTGAATTTGCTTTTTCTTCTGATGAAAAGCTTTTGTACATAGCTGTATATGCTTACAGCATTGCAAGAACTGCTTAGGGTTTTAAAATCCTAGTGCGATCAGCCTGTACAGGCAAGAAATTAAATACTGAGAATGCCTTTTCTGTCCCTGAATATTGTCACCCTGAGTGATGTCTCCCACCTCCACCCACTTTTGCTGCTGACTTGGGCAAGTATACCTGCTGTTCAAAGACCATCTGAAATTACCTCTAAGAAGGAACTGCTTTGAGAGAATGAGGCTTATAATTAGACAGTAATTGAAGTCTCCTGCAGCTTTATGCATGGGTCTTATCTAATGCCTAAGTAGGTGAACTGCATGACTTGAGTCAAATGGAATTGGATGCTTGTCCAAGTTAGAGGAGGTCTCTGCTCAGCGATGTTGCTTCTTTAGGCTCAGCTAGGTTTCCAGCACTACTGTCAGAGCACCTGCACACCACTAACGACTCTTCACCCCTGCAGAGTGACTGTCAGAGAATCACGGAAGAGTAGAGCCGAAAGGGTCCTCAGCTAGCTCCATGCAAAGCCCTTGTTTCACAGGAAATTGAAACCCAGTGAGGTAAAGTGATTTGCCTCAGGTCACAGGTAGAAGAGGAGCTAGATCAGGGAACTTAGGAGGTAAGACAATGATGATTTGCTTGATTTACTTGATGTACATTGTTAGAAAGACAAAGGAACAGAGGACAATCCCACAGTTTCTCAGCTGGGCAAATAGGAAGAATAAGGGGGTCAAAGGAGAAAGGGCAGGTCTGAAGGAAATTTGATGAGCATAGTTTAGGTGGTGCTGAGATTGAGGTGTCTGTGTGCCATACCGACAGATATCAAGCAGACAAGTAGGTATTATCAGACAATCAGATATTATAAATCTGAAATTGAGGGAAAAGGACAAAGCCAAAGAGATAAATATAGGGGTCATCAGCATAGCCAGCCATCAGCATAGCCATTAGCATCAAAGGGCTTTGTTAAAAATTAATAAAATAAAAAGAAGTTTTACAATGTAGTCTACAAATGAGTGGCCAAGGAGATGGGAAAGAGACCAGAATAGAAAGGCAAAGGAGAGAGGGCTTCAAGAAGGGAAGCGTGGTCAGCAGTTGTGGTACATGCTGCTGGTTGCTTCTCCAACTTTCATTCTACTCTTCTTCCTCGATAACAAATCTGTAATTTTTTCAAAGTGGCAATAACTCTGGTCAACACCCCTCCCTGCAAACAAAATCTTGATTTCCCAGGGTCCTTTGCACAGAGGTGACCACTATGACAGCCTTCTGGCCAGTAAGCTATGATGTCTGACCAGTGAGCTACGACAGAGCTATGACAGAGTTCTTCATATAACGTCTATTTGGTGCAGCTGCCAGGAAAACAATTATTTTCCTGACGGAAATGGTCAGACAGCTGGCATCTCACTTTTGCTCTTTGCCTTTCTCCCTTTCTTCCTTCTTTCTGTCCAAAATAATGATTCTATGCCAGAGGTATAGCAGCTGTTTAGTGAGGAAGAGTAGATACTGGAGTGGAAAGCTGAGTCTGATTCCTGATCCACTCAGTGGAAAGAGTGGGAAACTTGGGAGTCAACCTTGGACTCCAATCACCATCTTACTTTCTTTGATCCTTGATTACAGCTTTAAATATCTTTCAAATTCACTTTCTTCCAACCACCCCTACTAGCCCTGCATTGTTCAGATCCCTGCCATGTCTTGCCTGGCTTATTGAACTGTCCTCCTCCAGGTCTCCTTGTTTACCCCTCAACCCCTTCCAACCTGTCCTCTAACCTACTGTCCCTGTCTGTCAAACATGGAATAGTTTCTGTTGATCCCTGCTTAAAACACTGCCACCACTCTTCACGGCTTAGAGTCAAAGGTTCTTAGTCCCCCACACAGGCTCTTAATGACTTGGCTCCTGCCTTTTATTGATTATCACGTACTAAGCAATATGGGCTTCCCTGGTGT
>NW_011494695.1:577794-578999 GCF_000754665.1 Bison bison bison | reverse complement strand
TGATTCTATGCCAGAGGTACAGCAGCTGTTTAGTGAGGAAGAATAGATACTGGAGTGGAAAGCTGAGTCTGATTCCTGATCCACTCAGTGGAAAGAGTGGGAAACTTGGGAGTTTTTAAATATCTTTCAAATTCACTTTCTTCCAACCACCCCTACTAGCCCTGCATTGTTCAGATCCCTGCCATGTCTTGCCTGGCTTATTGAACTGTCCTCCTCCAGGTCTCCTTGTTTACCCCTCAACCCCTTCCAACCTGTCCTCTAACCTACTGTCCCTGTCTGTCAAACATGGAATAGTTTCTGTTGATCCCTGCTTAAAACACTGCCACCACTCTTCACGGCTTAGAGTCAAAGGTTCTTAGCCCCCCAGACAGGCTCTTAATGACTTGGCTCCTGCCTTTTATTGATTATCACGTACTAAGCAATATGGGCTTCCCTGGTGTCTCAGACAGTAAAGAATCCCCCTGCAAAGCCGGAGAACCTGAGTTTGATCCGTGGGTTGGGAAGATCCCTTGGAGGAGGGCATGGTAACCCACTCCAGTATTCTTGCCTGGAGAATCCCCATGGACAGAGGAGCCTAGTGGGCTACAGTCCATGGGGTCACAAAGAATCAGACACAACTAAACCACTAAGCACAGCACAGCCCAAGCAAGCATTGCACTAGGAACTTTACATTTATTTAGTCCTCAGAGAGTTTGTTCACATATTTGATAGTAATATTTTCATTTTACAGATGCGTCAACTGATTCTCAAAGCAGTTAAATCACTTGCCCAAGAATACATGGTTAATTTAAGTGGGGAGAAGGCCTGGAGGTCAAAATTCTTTCCACCAAAGCACGGCCTTAATGAAAAATACTACCCCATCTCCTCCCCCTTCCTCCCCCGTCCTTCTGCGTCCGGCTTCTCGCTATTCCCCATCTACCCTAAATGAGCAGCCTTGTTTAAGAACCCCAGCCAAAGCCAGTCCTGCCCCCAGGGCCAGAGGAATCCAGCCCGTGCGCCCGTGGGGAGGAGGCAGATTGTCCACACCAGCGTGGGCGAAGGAGAGAATCGCCCAAAGCCAGAGCTGCTGGCCGGGCTGATCCCCGAGTCAAGGCCCCTCCTTTTCCTCGATAGCGGGGTGTTGGGTGCCAGTTGCAGGGGGATGGAGAGCCGGGGCTGGAAAGCCCATCTCCTTTGACCCAGCCGGCGTGGCTGCCACCACGTCC
>NW_011494695.1:568965-577694 GCF_000754665.1 Bison bison bison | reverse complement strand
TGGGATCCAGGCTCCAAGGCCACCCCCTGCAGGTCCCAGGGCTGTAAGACCCAGGTTGGGGGCGAGGGAAGGACTCTGGTGACGCCCCCAGGGGTGAGCAAGACCCGGCTGACCACTGACTCAGCCTGGGCGCGGGTCCGGTGCTCTTCGCTGCTACTCCAGCGCTGTTGCGCGCCGCTGCCGCCCAGCGCCCGAAGACAGAGCAGTCGCGGGCCTCAGGACCCGGAGAAGTGCAGCCCTCAGAGCCCCAGAGCCTCGACGTTCAGAGACGCGGTAGGGCAACCACCTGGGAGCTGCTCCAGGGCGGATCGGGTCACCCACATCTGCAACTAGAGAAGGATCCCGGTTCCCGGGGGACGTCTCCGGCTGGCACTTCTGACCCTCGGACCGCGGACTTGGAGCCCCGGCTGCCCCGTGGGCAAACCGGCCCGAGTTCCAGTCTCCGGCCCGCGTCAACCGCGCACCCGGGACTCTCTCAGGACACAGAAGAGGGTCCAGACGCCCTGCTCAGCCCTCCCGGGCAGCGGAGGGACGAACTCCGGCTGCTCCAAGCTCCCCAAGTAGACCGTGGGCAGCCCCTTTTGCCCCGGTGGCCTCTCCCTGGGGTCTAGTCCCCTCGCGCCCCCGCGCGTCCTTCTTCGTTTCTGAGCTTGCTCTGCAAGTGATGTAACCAGGCCAGGCTCGCTCGCCGCTTTCCCTCTTTTCCTCTAAGTCCGTCCTCCCTCCAGCACCCGGCGCTCTTCGCGCAGAGCTGGGCGCTGGGCTGCGCCGCTGCTCCGCTCCGCTCGCAAAGCCCTGGAGACCGACATCGCACCACCTGGATGTGGAGTCAAGGGGCAAAGCCAGGCTTTCCTTCCAGAAACAAGGGAGAGAGCCGAGGAAACAGCTGCTGTGGAGGTTTCTAAGGAGACTCAGACTGGCTTTTTTCCCCGTTCCCGGGAGACGGCAGGAAACCTCAGGTACCTTGGCCACCCCAACCGGTGGATGTCTATCTGAGAGAGAGACAGGGGTTGCAATAGTACGAAAGAGACAGAGAAAGAGAGAGAGAGAGCAGCAGAAACAGGGGAAATAGAGATGGAGACCAAGACTGACAGTAGAGTCAGAGGCAGAGTAAGAGAGATGTTTGGTGGGTGGGAAATTGACTAGGATATTTTTGTTCTGTTTTTAACCCAGTGCGGTTTTGCCTCTGACAGTAGGGAGGAACACTGCTCCTTGGTCAGCGGGCAGTCCCCAACCTGGATGGAGTGAAAGATGCGGCCCGATGACATCAACCCGAGGACTGGGCTGGTTGTGGCCCTGGTCAGTGTCTTCCTGGTGTTTGGCTTCATGTTCACCGTCTCTGGGATGAAAGGAGAGACTCTGGGGAACATCCCCCTCCTGGCCATAGGGCCCGCCATCTGCCTGCCAGGCATTGCGGCCATTGCCCTGGCGAGGAAAACCGAGGGTTGCACCAAGTGGCCCGAGAATGAGCTGCTGTGGGTCCGAAAGTTGCCGTGCTTCCGGAAACCCAAGGACAAGGAGGTGGTGGAACTGCTGAGGACCCCTTCAGACCTGGAGTCAGGCAAGGGGAGTTCAGATGAGCTGGCTAAGAAGGCGGGCCTCAGGGGGAAGCCTTCCCTCCAAGGGCAGGGCGAGTTGCCTATGGCCAGCTCCATCACCACCCCCACACCCATGGAGGAAGGAGAATGCCAGAGCCCTGGCCAGAGAGGGCGTCGGGAGGAGACGTCCAGATACTTGGATGGCTACTGTCCCTCGGGCAGCTCCCTCACCTACAGTGCCTTGGATGCCAAGTGCTCAGCCTGGGACAGGTCTGAGCATCCTGAGCCCGAGGATAGCATCTTCTTCGTGCCCCAGGACAGTATCATCGTTTGCTCCTACAAGCAGAACAGCCCCTATGACAGATACTGTTGTTACATCAATCAGAGCCAAGGCAGGTGGGACCACGAGACAATAGTCTAAGTTTTGCATACAAGGGTCGCTGTGTTGATAGAAATGTGGCTACACTCAGCTCCCAACAGAAGGAAACTGCCCTGCTCCAACAGCCTTCACACGGTTAGAAACTGACCTGGTACGTGATGGTCGTGCAAGCCTCTGGTGTGTCAGAGTCATGTAAATAGGCATGTTTGGGACACGTTTCAGGAAAGGATGATGAGGGTTAAGGACACTGGAAGAGGCAGTGGGTAGGAAAGGAAGCAGTTTCAATTGCTTTTAAGCAATTTAAGCCATGTTGGATGCTTTGTAAAATATGGCAAAAAGTATTACCCAGCACCTGCTGAAAGCAAGATAAATCTAGAGTGGGTTGCAGATAACAGACATGAAACGATGTGTGGACTACTCATGGGGAAATTGAGCTGCTTTCGGTCTAAAGAAGTTGAATGAAAAAACAATTCAATACTTTATTCTATGAAATGATTTTTTGTCCAGTGAAAGTTTTTCACACTTAGTATTTGCCGAAAGAAAAAAAAAAATTAAGATAGAATAGCTACATCCCTCCTAAGGTGTGATGGTTACTGGAGAAAGGGGAGTTAAAGACAGTTGAATCATGTAATTGAGTTTTATGGTTATTACCTTCAGACAAGATCAGGGATTTTTAGTAAAGTAAAATAAGTGTGACCAGTTGTGTTAAAAACTAACAATTTTAGATGGCTGTATTACTTCTGAAACTCTTCATTTATATTAACTTACTGGGTCTTTATCTGAAGTGTTTTTTAGCACTTACTGTCAATCATGTACAATTTCCTCATCAGGTGCAATATGGCTTGATATCATATTTTCATAGATTAGAATTTGTTTTCATCAAGTCAAAATGGACTTTACATATGTATACAAGTGTCTTTAACATTTCTGGAAGATGTAATTATGATTCTTAAATGCCTTTTAAATTGTGAAGATTGTGACGTCAATACCATTAGTCTTGAACTTTATGCAGAAATTCTGTGAAATGTGATGGTTAAATTTCTGGAAATGTCTTTATTTGTACATTTGTTTGACACTCCCAAAGACTGTCAATGCCAATGAAACAAATTAATCCACTAGATTTAACTAAAGCCCAATTTTCATTGAGTTCTCCTGATCAGTGAACATTACATGACAAAGGTCTGTTTCATTTAATTTTTTGCTGCTGAGGAAAAAAAATCACAGTGGGATCCTAAAAATGTATTTCCTTTTTCATTTGCTCAACTGTCTATCAACCAAAATACCATTTAATCCCTGTTGAAGAAAAAATTAAATTATATGTAGAAATGGTGGTATATTTCATTTTGAAGATCAGCATAACTTTGCATCCTTCAGAGAATGACTTGCTTTTAATGACTGTATAGTTTCAGCCACTTTCTCCCAAAAGGGGAACTGAGGACAACTGTACCTCTTTTGTGTATTTCAAGTCCAACTCTGCAATTCTTTAAGTGTAGCAATTATTTTGTCTTGAGAATTGTTCCCCTAAAATCACAATTTTCTAACCAAATTCAACATCAGAAATATTTAATTTATCTTAGTATTCCTTAAATGTTGGAAAATAAAATCTGTGATCCTGAGCACATTTTACCACCTCAGTCCCTGAAATGAGGGAAGTGGGACTTACTCACACTACACTAGTTCTATCATTGCTTCCCAGTTTGGATACTCTATGGCATTATGTCAAAAGCACTCTATATTTTGCCAGGAAATGATTTATAGCAGAATGCATGCCAAAGTTATGCAATTCATAATAACAATTGTGCTACATGGATTTAGTTCTTGTTGCTATTCAAAAGAATTTTGTAGATGTATGAAAGCAGATTTGTTTTGCTACTAAATATTATTTATTCAAAAAATACACTTCTGGGGATAAAATGAAGATGATAGGGTAAAATATTTTTAAGGAGAAAATTTCCAATATTGGTATAACCCCAAATAATCAAATACATATCTTTGCACTAAATGTAATTTACTTTGGATTTGGAATGGAGGAAAAATCATTCCTAAAATTGCAATGCCTCTTAATAAGTCTAAAGCATTTTGAAAGATGGAAATCTTGATTCTAGGAAGGTAAAAATTATTGGATAACTCTTAGGAATAAAAAGTTGTTCTAATTTGTTTGTCTTTGTGGACATCTTTAGAGGTGAGGAGAGAGCAAGACATCAGAGGGGTGTTCACACAGACTCAGCAAATCCTACAAAGGGTCTGAAAAGAGATGGTTGTAAGGTCAGGTTTGGGATTTGGAAAAGTTACTTTCTGATTTCTTCAACTCAAACTCCTTCATATCTCACACACACACACACACACACTCCAATTTCCATATCCAAAGTCAGCTACTAGTCTAGAGAGATAAGGTATTTTATCACATTTTCAAGTCCTATTTCAGAAGAAACTTACTTTTAAGTTTCTTCTTCCATCTGCCTACTTAAGATCCTTAAATTATCTAAGAAGGCATTTGAGGGAATTTTCTGCAATGCTAAAATAATGGTGTGCAAGTGTTGAGCTGGGAGGCTTAACTTTGACCAGAAAGAATAAAATGTGTAATTGTGTGTGTGAATTTTGCTTAACAGTTTATGTTAATCCACCCCTGCCTAACACGAAGCAAGGTAGCCTAGCGCCCCATGTCAACACTTGTTAAGTGCTATATTCAGGGTAAAACTGTCATTCTTTTGAACAGAGTGGACAAGAAGAGAAAAGGGTCTGAGCCCTTTACAGGAACACAGAGCAGTTCATTCCCGTCAACAGTGCTAGCAAATGATTAACATGAACATGACCAACGTGAGGATTATTCCTGGTATCCTCCAAGAGCTTTCAGATGGATGTAAATTTAACTCAGCCTTGGTTACTTTTACTTCTCTGTTAATCCAAATAGTCATTTCAACTGGATTTTAAATAGGCATTTTATTTTTGAAATCTCCTGTACTGAATTTTTCTTGCTCTATATTCCTATTTATATTATACACTGGTTCTTTTTCCAAACTGTTTCTTGAATCCAAAGTGTGAATTCAGCCAAGATAGCCAAGCTGGAGCTTACTTAAACAACTGTTTCGAGATTTAGTTTCCACTGCAATCATGGCAAACAAATCCAGATACAGTTAAGTTCAGGCTCTCTTCCAAACCTGCTAACCAGCCCCTTTGAGAATGTTTTCAATAGTATGGATCTTACTACCCATAAACTGGTAATGTAGAGAAAGGAGATGCATTCTTTCAAATATTTTTCCTTTTGTTATATCCAACCTTTACTTATTTATGAGTATACTTCCACAGCATCATTTAGTTGCTGAATTTGCCGCTTTATTATTATTTTATAACATTAAATAAAATGTTTTTGAAAGTCCACAGACCCACTATCCTAACAGAACTACACACATTTCCACTTCAGTATATTATCTTCCAGGCCCCCTCTACCTGTGTATGCACCTTACATATTGTAATTGTGCTTCGTTTTCTTTTCTCTTTTAGTTATATCTCAAATATGTTTTCATGTGTCTATGTAGTGTTCCTATTTGTCACTTAACAATTGTGTAATATGACATTTTAGTGAAGTACCATAATTTATCATGCCATTCCGTACAGCTAGCCAAATATCAAGGATTATGGATTACCTTGTTGGTTGTTTTTTTTTCTATTGTTGGTAACATAGCCACATTATTTATCATTTGCCATAGAAGTGAAAATTTACAGTTGATAAACTATTTCCTAATCGGTGAGAGTGAGGAGGCAGAAATGTGTAAATGGATCAAATACTCAAATTGTTTGATTTTTTTTTTCACTCATATAGATGCAAAGAATAGGGTAAGAAATAAAATGATGCTTCTTCAAAAAGGTCCCCCATCAGGACCAAAGGCAGTATTTTTAAGAGTGAGATGAGACAGAGCCAGTATTTCTATGAGTAAGATAAGACACTTCCCCAGTTAAGATACTGCTAGCATGTAACTCAAAAGCAGATGACAGTGGTCTCAGTCTTCAAAAGCATAATGTTGAACAAGCAAAATGAAGAGCAGCCGTAGACAATAATGATTACTTTGTACTATGTCAAAAGCATTTTCTTAAGGTATCTCACCATATATTTTATATATATTTAATACATATGTATATTCTTACCTATTAGTGGCTTTCAAATGAACTGGAATTCCAGGAATTCAATAGACTATCCATGAGTTTTCTATGTTTCAGTTCCTCAATGGAAAAATTAAACTGGAGATAGAAATGTGGATAAATGCTTGGTTCATCTGAAAATCTCAATAAAGAATTGAATTCCGTTTAGTCTCTTGTCCAGATAACATAAAATTGTGTAAACACCATTGAGCTGGAGCTCATGTCTTTGATTTCTTCCTGCCTATAGGGTCCCTCACTGCATGGACACTTCCCAAAAAGAGAAGTTTGTTTGTGATGCTATCCAGATACACAAATAGCTGGGCACAATACTAGATCTCCGTGACCTTTGGCCAGTTATTCTTGGGCCTGACACTTATTAGAGATCCTCTCTTCATTGTCCCCCTTTATTCCTCCTCCTGAACCCATGTTAGAGCCTGTAGACTTGGTATCCTCAATGACAGAATGAGGCTTAGCATGCTTTATCCAAAATAAGGTACGGAGCTCCAGAAGAACACAAAGCTATTAACACATCTCCTGTGCTTGCTGCTCTTTGACAAATCTATCCCTAGAAAGTTAAATATAACAAATACTTTACAATTAATCACCTTCTTATTTTTCATGGTAATGAATTATTGAACGTGAGACAACACCAGTCTGAGACAAGAGCACATCTGTTTAGAAGAATTAAGCTTTCTGAAAATTACCTGCCTGTAATTCAACATGAAAAGTACGGACAATTACCTTCTATGTAAGTGCTTAGACCACCAGACCACCTCACAAAGACCCGCCTGTCCCTGTGCTCCTCCACCCCACCTTCCATCCTCTACAGCAGCTCCTTGGCTATTCCCTGACTCTGCCGGCTGCTGACCACCCCAAGTCTTCGCCCCCATGATTTTCTCTCGCTTAGATGCCCACCCTGTCTTGGTCCCTCTGCTGCTTAACCCCCTAACAGCCATCAAGGGGCAGCTCCCACATCTTCCACAATCCTGTAGATCTTCCCGCTCAGAACTAACACTTCCATTATTCTCTGGTCTGATTACGCCTCCACCATTATTATTGTGTGTATTAGTTGAGTACATGTTTGCCTCTCTAACCACAATGTGAGCTTTTCGAGGGCAGGAGCCACATTTTATTCATCTTTCCACTCCACTCTCCACCCAACACACATATTCACTCTGCCTTGCTCAGTGAAAACTCTCAGTTGTACCATGTGGGTCACTCTCAAAGCCTACTTCCCCTTTCTGGTAGGGGAAAAAAAAAACAAAACAGTTCTACCTTGTTAATTTGAATTAAATCAAATTGAATATAGTCAGCAAAAATGTGGATTAAAATAAGCTTCTGTGGGTTGGGGCCCTAACTTTTTACTTAGCATATTGCTTCTCTGGGGAAACCACATCTTACATAACAAGGAGAAGAAAGAGATAAACCTTTCCAGAACAGTTTCTTCTCCTTCCAAGACTGACCTGACTCCCACTGCCTGCCTGCCTCCATGAGTCAGTGGCCATACTGAACATGTGACAATAACTGGTCCTTCTAAGAGCATTTGACAACTGAGCTTTTGAATTCCTGACCAGAAAGAAGGTGAATCAACGTACTTGGGTTAATCCTGTAAGTAGGTCAACAAAAAATAATTCCAGGTTTGGCTATTGTCCCTCTATTATGCTTCCATCCAGTTCTTAACAGGACCTTCAAGGCCCCCTGGGTATTTTCTTGGGCAGTCTTAGGATGCTGAGTTGCAGATCGTCACCCCCAAAGTCTTCTGAAGCATCCATTCTCTGTAAAGGCTGAAAGATGCTCAGAGACTGGTTGGTGATTTAGGGAAGCCCTGGTTTATTCTAGAGCAAAATGATGCCATCACTCAACAACTCCCCTGAGCAGGATTTGAGGGCACTCTTAATAACTTCTGACCCATATCATTTGTCCTGCGAATTTCCCAAATTATCTGATTGGCTAAAAGTGGGATTTAATTTCAGATACTCTTTTTCTTGATCATGCAAATATCAGGTCTCCTTTTAACAACAGCAAGAAGGACTTCCTTTGAATATGAGTAGGGAAGAGGGAAACAAAAGAAGAGCATGTCCACAGATTGTCAGCACAGGGAGAAGGGCCAACCAGCCCTTGATTAAGCCCATCACGGCTGTGGATCCGCCCACTCCATCCCTGACATCGCCGATTCTCACCTTTCACGGCTGTGAGTGCTAGACACTGGACTAGAGGATACATCAAACAGAAATGTCTTAAAATATAAAGAGTAAAAGGAAATATGAGAGAATTTTGATACATTTTCTAAATGGCTAAGAAAAGAAATATGTACGCTTAGAGTGTATTTCAATAAGGGCAAAATTTAGCTAAAAATATCCTGCTAGGTGAAGGCAATGGCACCCCACTCCAGTACTCTTGGCTGGAAAATCCATGGACAGAGGAGCCTGGTAGGCTGCAGTCCATGGGGTCGCTAAGAGTCGGACATGACTGAGCGACTTCACTTTCACTTTTCACTTTCATGCATTGGAGAAGGAAATGGCAACCCACTCCAGTATTCTTGCCTGGAGAATCCCAGGGACAGGAGAGCCTGGTGGGCTGCCGTCTATGGGGTCGCACAGAGTCAGACACGACTGAAGCGACTTAGCAGCAGTAGCAGCAGCAGGTTGAGTTAAAAGGAATATAAAATAACATCC
>NW_011494695.1:568289-568865 GCF_000754665.1 Bison bison bison | reverse complement strand
TTACCCTCATTTTTTTGGCCCTTGCTCTTTATCAATGAGCAGTCTCCCCAATAAACCACTCTTCTCTCTACAGGGAGAATTTATGTAATTAAGGTAAAGATGTATCTGCCAGACACACTTTACCTCCAAATGTTAATTTCCTAGCTCCGCGGGTTTGCCCAACAAAGGTTGTTAGGTCTTGCCTTCAATTCCAAAATTGAATTGTTCCTAGATACCAGAAACCGGTGAGGAGTTTTGTAAACAGTTCTAGGAAGCTTTATGTTGCCGAAGTAACGTGTTATGGAGCCAGCAATCCATGGGAAATTGTAATCCCCGCCTTCCCTGTTCCCACCCTAGAAGACCCTGAGCCAGGGTTCTCAGCTTCAACCAAGACATGAGCAAACACCATCAAGGTAGGCCTGGGGTTCTCAAACTCTAGCACACATCGGAAACACCTGCAGGGCTTGTTAAAACGCAGATTGCTGGGACCTAACCCAGCGTTTCCTGTTCAGTGGAATTTACAGTTCTGAGCAATTCTCAGGTGATGCCAGTGATGCTCGTCCCCGGTTGCTTCCTCACGGCTACATGTGCTTTGAT
>NW_011494695.1:563587-568189 GCF_000754665.1 Bison bison bison | reverse complement strand
ATGGACAGAGGACCCTGGTGGGCTATAGTCCATGGGGTCACAGAGAGTCAGACACAACTGAGCATGCACTATGATCTGACCTCTCTGGGGTCTCCACCAAATGGCCCCAAATGATGACTAAGGACTGCCCACTTCAGCTGGTCTTCCTATTGTGTGTGAACTCTCCTGATCCTCCCCTATCTAATAATAGACTAACAAGTGCAATAAAAATGTGGATGTTAAAGGAGCATCAAGTAAATGGTATTAGCCAAAGTATTAGAAATGGACAGATAGTAAAATAAATAAATTTAAATTTGTAAATTCAGCCAACCTGTCGCACTGAAAGAAGAATGGGGTTTCAGATGCAAGCAGCTATTCCAAGACCAGGACTAAGAGCCCCACCACATGTGCTCAGACGATGCAAAGACAGGCTGGGCTCACTCCTCCTCCCAGACAGGATTTCCCCAAAGCAGACTGTCACCCTTTAGGTGGCAAAAATATAGAGCCCAGAACTGCCACTCCCCCACGAGCCCAAGGGTCTCCCCAGAGCTCTCCAAGCACACTCTCCAAGCATTAGAACAGAGGCCAGCAGCAAACACATTTAGGGGCGATGGGCAGCATGGCCCCATGGAGGTCCTATCACAGGGGAAGGGTTACTGACTAAGCTCTTGTCAGCCTGGCCTGGTCTCTGTCCCCTCATATTCCCTTTCCATGGGCCAGCCCAGGGTCCACTCCTTCATTCAACAAGTCCTGGCTAAGGGGTGGGTATGAGTCGGGCTCTCTGCTGGGCCTGGGACACAAGAGCAAACAGATCAGCCCAAGTTCCTGTCTTTATGGCACCCACAGCCTAGCAGGGGAGTCTGGTGAGTAAATGATGGTGTCAAAGACTCAGATAAATTTTTTTAAAGATTACTTTATGATTTTTCTAATGCATGCATAACTATGTACATATATGTAATCTGTCCTTTTATTTTTTAATTTTATTTATTTATTTTTTACTTTTTGGCCTCACAGCATGTGGGACTGCGTTCAGTTCCCGATAGGAACTGAACTCGAGCTCTCCGCATCGGGAATGCAGTCTTAACCACTAAACCTCCAGGGAAGTCCCTGAGATAAGGTTGTTACAGCAGTACTTGGCAGGCACACCTAACCCTTACCTTGTTGGGAGAAGGTAGGGAACAAGAAAGACGTCTAAAAGGATCTTACACTCAATTCCAGTGTGTATACGTGTGTGTGTGTGTGAAGGAGTCCCCACATGTCCAAGCAATTCTCTAAAACCAGCTGCGTGTCCTAAAACTCAATTCTGACACTACCTACCCAGAGATAGCATCGGATTCCACAGGGATCCTATGAGCTGACCTCTGCCTCCACTTGAGATGTCAGGAACCAGCCCAGGTTGTCACTTGTCCTTCTGACCTGACCTGTTACAGATTAGCGGTTCCAAGGGACCCCACCTTGGGTTCAGTTGGCTAGAAAGGCTCACAGAACTCAGAGAAACACTTTAGCTAGTAGATCACTGGTTTATTATAAGAGGATATAACTCAGGAACAGCCAGATGGGAGACACACACAGGGAAAGGGCATGGAGCTTCTGTGCTCTCTCCAGGCACACCAGTCTTGCCAAACCTCCACGTGTTCACCAACCTGAAGGCTCTCCAAATCCTATCCTTTCGGGGTTTTATGGAGGTTTCATCACATAAGCATGATTAATTAAATTACTGGTCATTGGTGAATGAACTCAACGTCCAGCTCCTCGCCTCCATCCCCTCCCCAGAGGTCCGGGAGGTGGAACGGAAATTTCCAACCTTCTACTCAAATGATTGACTCCCCTGGCAACCAGCCTCCATCCTTAGGTGACCTAGGAGCTTTCCAGAGGTTCCATTATTAACATAATGGAAGACATCTTTATGGTGCTCACTTAGGAAATTTCAAGAGTTTAAAAGCTCTGTGGCAGAAATCACTGTATCATACATCACAGAGGGAAAAGGCACCTGAAGAATGAGTAAGAAGTAACACACTAGAGAAAAGAGGGCAAGAGTGTTCTGAGACAAGAAAATAGTACATATGAAGGCCAAGAGGGGACAAAGAGAAGGACACACAGAGTTGTTTGGAGAAATACAAAGACCAACATACAGCTGGAGAGGGGGCCAGGTGGGGAAGGACGGGTCATGGATGGAATCTCTCCTCCCCTACATTAAGGCTTTGCTGACCCCAGAGATCCCATGCTGGACTGTCAGAGATGAGAAAGCTTAAAGATAATCCATCGGCCTCCTTATTTCACAGAGTAAGAATCTCAGCCAGGGGCTTCCCTGGTGGTCTAGTGCCTGAGACTCCGAGCTCTCAATGCAGGGGGCCCAGGTTAGATCTCTGGTCAGGGAACTGGATCCTGCATGGCACAACTGAAGGTCAAAGATCCCACATGCCACAACTATTCCCAGGGCAGACAAACAAATAAATGTTAAAAAAAAAAAAAAGAATCTGACCAGCCTACTTGTCTTCAGCACAATGCAAGAAAGGAAGATCAGACTCCCCTTGAGTAGAGCTTATAGGCTGAACTGAATTCTACTGTAAGAATTAATTCAACAAGCAACTGTTTGGTTTGTTTGTGATTCAGTGGTGAGGCTCCTTTCCACTTGGAGACAACAAATCAGACTAAGCAGTCCCCCTTTGAAACTGTTGTTCTGCTGTTGCATGGACTAAAATAACTTGGAGCACTCAAACAAAAATATCTTATATAAACCCAGCTTCTAAAATCACCATCTCTGTGATACTTATTATTATTATAGACAGACTGATACATGGGAAAAATTTTCTCCATTGTGGACAAGTCAACAATAATCATGGTGCAAAACAGATTTACATCTCTATGTTTAACATTTACTGTGCCTTAAAATGTCTCTAAGCTAAGTCACTTCAGTCGTGTCCAACTCTGTGCGACCCCATAGACGTCAGCCCACAAGGCTCCCCCACCCCTGGGATTCTCCAGGCAAGAACACTGGAGTGGGTTGCCATTTCCTTCTCCAATGCATGAAAGTGAAAAGTCAAAGCGAAGTTGCTCAGTTGTGTCCGACTCTTAGCGATCCCATGGACCGCAGCCTACCAGGCTCCTCCATCCATGGGATTTTCCAGGCAAGAGTACTGGAGTGGGGTGCCATTGCCTTCTCCGAAATGTCCCTAACTTTCCCCTTACTTCAGGTCCCTTGTACCTCCCAGCACAGATATATCATTCTCAATGCGTGTCCCATCAAATGTCAGTTCCCAGTCAGTCAGTCAGTTCAGTCGCTCAGTCGTGTCCGACTTGTGACCCCATGAACCTCAGCAAACCATGCCTCCCTCTCCGTCACCAACTCCCGGAGTCCACCCAAACCCATGTCCATTGAGTCGGTGATGCCATCCAACCATCTCATCCTCTGTCGTCCCCTTCTCCTCCTGCCCTGAATCTTTCCCAGCATCAGGGTCTTAACAAATGAGTCAGCTTTTCGCATCTGGTGGCCAAAGTATTGGCTTTTCAGCTTCAACATCCTAGAGGTAAATATATGTTAAAGAATAAAAGGTTTTCATAGTTTCTATGCTAAACCAAGATAAACATTTTTTAAATTTTACTGCCTGTATTCCCAACACTGAGAGTAGATAGAACCTAGTCCAGAGTGGGCACTCGATCAGCACCGATTGAATGATTGACTGTAGGATTCAATAGAACCATTTACACACGTGCTCGGTGACATCCAAGCTGGGGACGGAGTGTCAGCCATCCCATGGGGCTTCCCTTCGGACTAGCACTCAGTGAAATTTACTTGGTGAAACCTGCCCTCATCCCTAAGTCTAGAAGCACCAACCCTGGCTAAGAAGCCAAATTTTCAGAAATCAGAAAGAGTGAAGGATCAAAAGAAAGAAGGAAAAGTCCCATATTCCCCAGAATTACCCTCATTTTTTTGGCCCTTGCTCTTTATCAATGAGCAGTCTCCCCAATAAACCACTCTTCTCTCTACAGGGAGAATTTATGTAATTAAGGTAAAGATGTATCTGCCAGACACACTTTACCTCCAAATGTTAATTTCCTAGCTCCGCGGGTTTGCCCAACAAAGGTTGTTAGGTCTTGCCTTCAATTCCAAAATTGAATTGTTCCTAGATACCAGAAACCGGTGAGGAGTTTTGTAAACAGTTCTAGGAAGCTTTATGTTGCCGAAGTAACGTGTTATGGAGCCAGCAATCCATGGGAAATTGTAATCCCCGCCTTCCCTGTTCCCACCCTAGAAGACCCTGAACCAGGGTTCTCAGCTTCAACCAAGACGTGAGCAAACACCATCAAGATAGGCCTGCGTATATATGACAAACCCACAGCAAACATTATCCTCAATGGTGAAAAATTGAAAGCATTTCCTCTAAAATCAGGAACAAGACAAGGGTGCCCACTTTCACCATTACTATTCAACATAGTTTTGGAAGTTTTGGCCACAGCAATCAGAGCAGAAAAAGAAATAAAAGGAATCCAAATTGGAAAAGAAGAAGTAAAACTCTCACTATTTGCAGATGACATGATCCTCTACATAGAAAACCCTAAAGAATCCACCAGAAAATTACTAGAAATAATCAATGACTACAGTAAAGTTGCAGGATATAAAAT
>NW_011494695.1:556078-563487 GCF_000754665.1 Bison bison bison | reverse complement strand
ACACCTGCAGGGCTTGTTAAAACGCAGATTGCTGGGACCTAACCCAGCGTTTCCTGTTCAGTGGAATTTACAGTTCCGAGCAATTCTCAGGTGATGCCAGTGATGCTCATCCCTGGTTGCTTCCTCACTGCTACATGTGCTTTGATTTTTATTTTTCCACTTAGCAGTACATCCTTTTTTTTTAACTTTTATTTTACATTGGAGTATCTTGATTAACAATGTTGTGTTAGTTTCAGGTGTATTGCAAAGTGATTCAGTTATACATACCTAGTATCTATTCTTTTTCAGATTTGTTTCCCATTTAGGTTACTGCAGAATATTCAGCAGAGTTCCTTGTGCTATACAGTAGGTCCTTGTTGGTTCTACTGTTTTAAATATAGCAGCGTGTACATGTCGATTTGTTTTAGAGCCACAAGCCTGATGTAGACCAGGTTCAGCTAGGCCCATGCACCACCATTTGGATATAATGTGTGGCACACGATAAGTTCTGATTGATTAATTGGATAGACTTAGTAAACATTAATACCCAAGACTGGGGTTCTACTTTGGGGAAGTATACCCTTCCTTCCCTGATGTAACTGGAGCCCAGTCCTTGACCCGAACTGGCTCTGCTGGGCTCATGACCCCCTCCCTGCCTGTCTCCAGATCTTGCAGAGGCCATGTGCCCAAAAGCCTGGCCTTTTGATCAGCAACAGGAGGTATGAGGGCACCCAAGTGGGACAGGCCCTTTTTGGACCTTAGAATTTAGACCCCTGTGCTACCTGGTGAAAGCCAACTTCAACATGGCCCAGTGTGTTCCCACTGTTCCTGGTTGATTGCTGTCCCTGTCAGACCCCTCCAGAGCCCCCAGAAGGACCCCTGAAGCTTCACAGTCATGGTTAGGGTCACAGGGCAGGAAACTGAACCAGGTTCCAAACCGACTTTAAAATAGAGACTTAGACTAGAGATTCCTGGAGACTTTCTCAATCAGCCAGAATAAGGAATGGTTAACTTTATCATTTTCTTTTGTACTATTTTCATTAGATCCTGATGGCTAATTTCATTCTTCCCTCTCTGGGATTTGTGCTTTGTGAACTGTGTGATGGAGAAAGTTGTACTATGGCCCTGGGAGTGCAATATATTCAGGCCTTGATGGATGGTGGGGGAGGGCTTCCTGGGCGGCACTAGTGGTAAAGAACCTGCCTACTGATGCAGGGGACATGAGAGACTTGGGTTCCATCTCTGGGCTTGGAAGATCCTCTGGAGGAGGGCATGGCAACCCACTCCAGTAATCTTGCCTGGAGAATCCCATGGATAGAGGAGCCTAGCGGGCTACAGTCCATGGGGTCACAATCAGATATGACTAATGCAGGTAACCGCCTGTGTATAGACACCAGATAGAAGAATAAGCTATCTGTGCTAAACACAGCCTTCCCACTTCTCTGTTGCAGCTTCTACCACTGTTTCCCTTGGAAACCAAAGGAGCAACTGCCTGCAGAAACATCTCTCTCCCTCCTCACTCGTCAGTCCCAAGGACTAGTGTTTTCTTCCTTGTTGAAACATCTGATGTTGGGGGATGGTGTGCATGCGGGGGACAATATAAAATTATTACCGCACTGGGTCAAACACCATGTGCTTCCCATCTAGTACTTTTCCTGGACGGTTTCATTGATCCTCTGCATTTCATATGCTGCACCATCAGTTTCTTCTCTGTATTTTAATGATTTGTGAACACAGATCTTGACCACGAGATCTCAGGTTACTTAAAATCTGAGAAAGACATGGGCTTCTGTTTGGGATTCCAAACAGAGCCATAGCAAAGCCCTTTGCTTGACAAGAGTGAGCTTGCTGCTGCTGCTGCGGCTAAGTCGCTTCAGTCGTGTTCGACTCTGTGCGACCCCATAGACGGCAGCCCACCGGGCCCCGCCATCCCTGGGATTCTCCAGGCAAGAACACTGGAGTGGGTTGCCATTTCCTCCTCCAATGCATGAAAGTGAAAAGTGAAAGTGAAGTCCTATTGATTAATATGATTTTAACCTAGTGATGAAAGTTTTAGCATCCATCAGTGATACTTGCCTGAATCAATTATTTCTTTAGTGGTTACTAAATATTCATTTTTCTTTTCTCATTCTACTCTTATCAGAATTCTACCTTAAGAAAGAACTCTTCTTCTCCATTTGTTCATTCACTTATTTACTTATAAATGAGTATGGACTCATGGATTATTATTTTATGCAATGCGTTATTGTCTGTTACTATAATTTTTTAATGATCATATTGCTCCAGGTTGGGTCAGGGGAGCCTCTTCAAATTTGTTCCAGTGTCCCTTTGATATGTCTCTATCTTGCTTTAAATATTACTCTCTGACACAAGATGTTTCCATAAGATTCTTAATAATTGCTACTGCTGCTAAGTCATCTCAGTCATGTCCAACTCTGTGCGACCCCATAGACAGAAGCCCACTAGGCTCCCCTATCCCCAGGATTCTCCAGGCAAGAACACTGGAGTGGGTTGCCATTTCCTTCTCCAATGCATGAAAGTGAAAAGTGAAAGTGAAGTTGCTCAGTTGTGTCCGACTCTTAGCGACCCCGTGGACTGAAGCCCACCAGGCTCCTCGGTCCATGGGATTTTCCAGGCAAGAGTACTGGAGTCAGGTGCCATTGCCTTCTCCAATTCTTAATAATTACGAAAGGAAAATAGTAGCTTTATATTGGATTAGCCTGGTAGACAAACCCTAGCCAGGAGACCAAAGCCAATATTGCTGGTAAGGGTGCATCCTGTTATACTACAGTGAGAAGGACACATCACTGATGGCTTTTCTGCCAAAAAGTGAATAACTGAAATCTAATCATGAGGCTCAGATCAGGAAAATACAAATTGCAGGAAATTCTACAAAATAACTAGCCTATACTCTTCAAAGCCACTCAGTTGTGTCCAACTCTTTGTGACCCCACAGATTATACAGTCCATGGAATTCTCCAGGCCAGAATACTGGAGTGGGTAGTTATTCCCTTCTCCAGGGGATCTTTCCAACCCAGGGATTGAACCCAGGTGTCCCGCATTGCAGGAGGATTCTTTACCAGCTGAGCCACCAGCCACCAGCTACCATCCTGATAGCTCAGTTGGTAAAGAATCTGTCTGCAATGCTGGAAACCACAGTTTGATTCCCGGGTCGAGAAGATCCCCTGGAGAAGGGATAGGGTGCCCACTCCAATATTTTTGGGCTTCTCTTGTGTCTCAGCTGGTAAAGAATCGGCCTGCAATGCAGGAGACTGGGGTTTGATCCCTGGGTTGGGAAGATCCCCTAAAGAAAGGAAAGGGTACCCACTCCAGTATTCTGGCCTGGAGAATTCCATGGACTGTATAGTCTATGGGGTCGCAAAGAGTCAGACACAAGAGCGCCTTTCACTATTCAAAAATGTCAATGTGAAAAAAGGCTAATTTTATCTTGATTAAAGGAGACTAAAGATATGAACCAGATGCAATGCATGGTCCTGGATAGGAAACTGAACCAAAGGAGAAAAAAAAAATGCTATTAAATATTCTTGGAACAATTGGAAAATTTTAATTAAGTTTAAAGTTTAGATAACAGAATTATATCAACATCATTTCTCTGATTTTGAAAATTCTAGTATGGTTATATAAAAGAATGTCTTTATTCTTAGGAATTTAGACACTGAAGTCCTGAGGATGAAAGGCACATCAGATCTGTACCTTACTTTCACAAGATTCAGAAGAATGATGTGGCAAACTGCTGATCCATTTGAAGAGTACACAGAAGACTGGCTGAAAAGTATATGGGCACTTTTTGTGCTTCTCTTGCAACTTTTCTGTGTGTTTGAAATTATTTCAAAATGATGAGTTATACAAACTCTTGGATAAAGAGTTGTTTATTTGTACTCACCTATACTCCACTCCATTCTAGAGATGATTAAAGGCAATTTCTAAGCCTATCTATTCAACAGGATCTTTTTTCAGTTAACTGTCTTCAGTTGAGTTCTACTAGAAGCAGACACCAAGCCAAAGATTTGAATACAACTACTTTATTTGGGGCATGATTCTACAGAGCATCTTGCCTTGTAAGAAACATTAAAAGAAGTTCTTCAGAGAGAAGGAAAATGATCACATGATCTTGGTATAGAACTTAGATCTACATAAAGAACTTGGATTTATCAATATATAAAGAAAGGAAAAGCATGAAAGAAGGAATAAAGTGAGTGAAGTCACTCAGTCGTGTCCAACTCTTTGCAACCCCATGGACTGTAGCATACCAGGCTCCTCCATCCATGAGATTTTCCAGGCAAGAGTACTAGAGTGGTTGCCATTTCCTTCTCCAAAAGAAGGAATAAGTGAAGATAAAATAAAAACTTCTTATTCCTAATTAATCTAACAAATAACACTTTGTTCAAAAATAATAGCAACTACGCATTCATTAATTAAAGCTTACGTATAATAGACTGAACTGAATTGATAATGAAAGAAATTACAATAATTATACAGAGGATGTGTGTGAAAGTCACTCAGTTGTGTTCAATTCTTTGTGACCCCATAGACTGTAGCCTGCCAGGCTCCTCTGTACATGGGGATTCCCTAGGCAAGAAACCAGAGTGGGTTTCCATGCCCTCCTCCAGGGGATCTTCCCAACCCAGGGATCAAACTCAGGTCTCCCACATTGCAGGCAGATTCTTTACTGACTGAGCTACCAGGGAAGCCCAAGAGGAGAGAGGAATTAGGAGTAGTTTGCGATAAGGTACTTGCACTGCTGGTGAAGTAGTATGTTATTTGAAAGTAGACTTGGATCAGTTGTGAATGTATATTATAAACTCCAGGGCAACCATGTAAAAAGATTAAAAAAAAAAAAGCATTATCAATATGCTATCAAGAGACAGGAGAATAAATGGAATCATATAAAATGTTCAGTTAAAACCATAAATGGCAGGAAAAGAGTTGAAGACAAAATTAGAGGGGAAAAAAGAACAAGAGCAACAAATAGAAAATAGTAACAAATATGGTAGATATTAATCTAACTGTACCAATTACCACCTCAAACAGTGGTCTAAAGATACCAATTAAAATACAAAAATTATCAAAGTGGACCTAAGAAACAAGACCCAACTTTATGGTGTCCATAAGAAATTCACCTCAAATACAAAGTAGATTAAAAGTACAGGGCTGGAGGAAGATATACCACGCTAAATGAATAAAAGGAAAAAACTGGAGCAGTTATATTAATTTCAAACAGAGCAGACTTTGGAGCAAAGAAAACTATCAGGGATAAGTAGGGTGTTGTGGATTGAATGGTGTTCCATCAAAATCCATATGTTGAAGCCCTAAAGCCTCAATATAACCATATTTGGCAATAGGACAAATAAGGAGATAAGGTTTTTCCTGTCCGTCTAGTCAAGGCTATGGTTTTTCTAGTGGTCATGTATGCATGTGAGAGTTGGACTGTGAAGAAGGCTGAGAGCCGAAGAATTGATGCTTTTGAACTGTGGTGTTGGAGAAGACTCTTGAGAGTCCCTTGGACTGCAAGGAGATCCAACCAGTCCATCCTGAACGAGATCAGCCCTGGGATTTCTTTGGAAGGAATGATGCTAAAGCTGAAACTCCAGTACTTAGGCCACCTCCATTGACTCATTGGAAAAGACTCTGATGCTGGGAGGGATTGGGGGCAAGAGGAGAAGGGGACGACAGAGGATGAGATGGCTGGATGGTATCACTGACTCGATGGACGTGAGTCTCAGTGAACTCCGGGAGTTGGTAATGGACAGGGAGGCCTGGCGTGCTGCGATTCATGGGGTCACAAAGAGTCAGACATGACTGAGCGACTGATCTGATCTGATCTGATCTGAGGTTAAATGACGACCTAAGGTGGAAACCTAATATGACAGGATTTGTGTCCTTCTAAGAAGAGATACCACGGAGGCCTTTCTTTTCATTTCTCCAAGTGTGCTCAAAGAAGAGGGCGTGTGAGCACGTAGCGATGTGGCAGCCACTTACAAAGCAGACAGGGGGGCTCACAAGAAAGTGATTGTATTGGCACCCAGATCTCAGCTTTTCAGCCTTCAAACTGTGAGAAAATAAATATTTGCTGGTTAAGTTACTAGTCTATGATATTCTGTTATGGCAGCCCATGCTAAGTAAGATAGAGGGGAATAACATAGTGATAAAGAGGTCAGTTCTCCCAGAAGATTAACAGCTCTTAACGTGGGTGTACCTAACAACATAGTGTCAAAACTATGCATTAAAAACAGACAGAACTGCAAGGAGAGACAGATTAGACTCACTGCTAGAGCTGGACACTTCAAAACCCCTCTATCAGAAATAGATCCAGCAGGCAGAAAATCAGTCAGGACACACCTGAACTCAACAACATCATCAATCAACTGGATATGATTAACATCTATAGACTACTTCATCCAGCAATAGCAAAATTCACATTTGTCTTAAGCTCACATGGAGCACAAACCAAGATACACCAGATTCTGGACCATAAAACACACCTTCAAAAAATTAAAAGAATAGAAATCACATAATGTATGCTCTCAAACCACAGTAGAATTAAACTAGAACTCAATAACTAGAGAGCTGGAAAATCCCAAAATATACAGAGAGTAAACAATGCATTTTTAAATAACACATGGGCCAAATAAGAAATTTCAAGAGAAATTTTAAAATATATGGAACTATGTGAAAATAAAAACACACCTTCTCAAAATGTGTGAGATACAGTGAAAGCAGTGCTTTGAGGGAAATGTATAGAATTGAATGCATATGGTAGAAAAGAAGAAAGATCTAAAATCAATAATCTAAACTTATATCTTTAGAAACTAGAAATGGAGCAGCAAATTAAATCCAAAATAAGCAGAGCAGAAATCAATGAACTTGAAAAACAAGAAATCAATAGAGAATATTAATGAAACCAAAAGCTGATTCTTTGAAAAATCAATACAAATGATCAGCCTTTAGCCAGGCTAACTAAGGACAAAAAGAGAGCAAATACAAATTATGAATAGCATAAAAAAAAGTATCACTACAGATATCACAGACATCAAAAGGATTATAAAGGAATGCTATGAACAATTATATGCTCACAATAGACCAATTCCTTGACAATTTGCCAAAACTGACACAAGATGAAACAGACATAGAACTGGAGGAATCAACCTACCTGACTTCAGGCTCTACTACAAAGCCACAGTTATCAAGACAGTATGGTACTGGCACAAAGACAGAAACATAGATCAATGGAACAAAATAGAAAGCCCAGAGATAAATCCACGCACATATGGACACCTTATCTTTGACAAAGGAGGCAAGAATATACAATGGATTAAAGACAATCTCTTTAACAAGTGGTGCTGGGAAATCTGGTCAACCACTTGTAAAAGAATGAAACTAGAACACTTTCTAACACCATACACAAAAAT
>NW_011494695.1:535989-555978 GCF_000754665.1 Bison bison bison | reverse complement strand
CCACTATGAGGTACCATTTCACACCAGTCAGAATGGCTGCAATCCAAAAGTCTACAAATAATAAATGCTGGAGAGGGTGTGGAGAAAAGGGAACCCTCTTACACTGTTGGTGGGAATGCAAACTAGTATAGCCACTATAGAGAACAGTGTGGAGATTCCTTAAAAAAACTGGAAATAGAACTGCCTTATGATCCAGCAATCCCACTGCTGGGCATACACACTGAGGAAACCAGAAGGGAAAGAGACACATGTACCCCAATGTTCATCGCAGCACTGTTTATAATAGCCAGGACATGGAAGCAACCTAGATGTCCATCAGCAGATGAATGGATAAGAAATCGGTGGTACATATACACAATGGAGTATTACTCAGCCATTAAAAAGAATACATTTGAATCAGTTCTAATGAGGTGGATGAAACTGGAGCCTATTATACAGAGTGAAGTAAGCCAGAAGGAAAAACACCAATACAGTATACTAACGCATATATATGGAATTTAGAAAGATGGTAACAATGACCCTGTGTACGAGACAGCAAAAGAGACACTGATGTATAGAACAGTCTTATGGACTCTGTGGGAGAGGGAGAGGGTGGGAAGATTTGGGAGAATGGCATTGAAACATGTAAAATATCATGTATGAAACGAGATGCCAGTCCAGGTTCGACGCACAATACTGGATGCTTGGGGCTGGTGCACTGGGACGACCCAGAGGGATGGTGTGGGGAGGGAGGAGGGAGGAGGGTTCAGGATGGGGAGCACGTGTGTACCTGTGGCGGATTCATTTTGATATTTGGTAAAACTAATACAATTATGTAAAGTTTAAAAATAAAATAAAATTTTAAAAAATCAATATCAAATAGTGTAAAATACTTAAAAATAAGTTTAAATATATGTATTGAACAATAAAATTCCACAAACATACTATATAAAAAAAGAAACAGACAATGTGAATAGGCCTATATTTTTTGAAGAAATTGAATTAATAAACAATAACTTTCCAAAATGGAAAGCCCCAGGCCCACCCAGATGGATTCACTGATATTCTTCTAAATATTAAAGGGAGAATTATACCAATTTTCTACAATCTCTTTCAGCAGATAGAAGCAGAAGAAATACAGCTTAAATCATTCTATTAGTCAAAATTACCCTAATACCAAAATCAGACAAAGACTTCAAAGAAAAACTAAAGACCAATTTTCTCATGAACATAGATGCAAAAATATTCAACAAAATAGCAGATTTTATCCAACAATGTATAAAAAGAATTATATATCACAACCAAGTGGGATTTACCTAGGTACACATAGCTGGTTCAACATTCAAAAATCAATTACTACACTCTGTCATGGGGCTTCCCTCATAGCTCAGTTGGTAAAGAATCCACCTGTAATACAGGAGACCCTAGTTTGATTCCTGTAGGGAAGATCCGCTACAGAAGGGATAAGCTACCCACTCAAGTATTTTCAGGTTTCACTTGCGGCTCAGCTAGTAAAGAATCTGCCCAAAATGTGGGAGACCTGGGTTCAGTCATTGGGTTGGGAAGATCCCCTGGAGAAGGGGAAGGCTACCCATCCCAGTATTCTGACTTGGAGAATTCCATGGACTAAATAGTCCATGGGGTCACAAAGAGTCAGACATGACTGAGTGACTTTTACTTTCACTTTTCACTTTCACTTTCACAATCCATCACATCAACAACCTAAAGAAGAGAAATTAGATGATCACATCAACATGTGCAGAAATTTCATTCGACAAATCCAACACTCATTCATGATAAGCACTCTAAGCAACAAGGAATGTGGGGGAGGGGATTTCCTTAGCTTGACAAAGGACATTTACAAAAAGCCTACAGCTAACATCACACAGTTAATAAATCACTATCATTAATGGCGAGAAACTAGAATCTTTCCTTCTAAGATCAGGAACAAGGCAAGGATATCCTCTCATTACTCTTTTCAACATTTTACTGGATGTCCTAGCTAATGCAGCAAGACAAAGAGAGGAAATACAAGGAAAACTGATGGGGAAGAAAGAAATTAAGCTGTCTTTGTTCACAAATGACATGATTGTCTATGTAGAAAACCCAAAAAATTGATTAAAAAAAAAAACTCTTGGAACTAATAAGCAATTATAGCAGGATTGCATGATACAAAGTTAATCTGTGAAAGTCAATCACTTTCCTATACACCAACAACGAATAAGTGGAATTTGAAATTTCAAATGCAATACCATTTGCACCAGCATCCAAAGAAATGGAATTCTAAGGCATAAGTCCAGCAAAATATGTATACGATCTATATGAAGAAACTTATAAGACTTTGATGAAGACAATCTAAAGACTGAATAAATGGAGAGACAGTCCGTATACCAGGATAAGAAGACTCAATGTTGTCAAAATGTTAATTCTTTCCAAATTAATCTATAGATTCAATGCAAGCCAAATCCAAATACCAGTAGGTTGTTTTGTGGCTATTGACAAACTAACTCTAAAGTTTATTTGGAGAAGCAAAAGACCCAGAATAGCCAGCTCAACACTAAAGAAGAACAAAATTAAAGGACTGACACTATCTAATTTCAAGACTTACTATAATTCTATGATAATCAAGACAGTGTAGTATTGGTGAAAGAACAGACAGATAGATTGATGGAACAAAACAGAGAGCCCAGAAATATACCCCTATAAATACAGTCAACTGATCTTCGATGAAGGAACAATAGCAATACAAGGGATAAAAGATAGTCTTTTCAACAAACAGTTCTAGACCAACTAGATATCCACATACCAAAAATATGAATCTAGACACAGACTTTATTCCTTTCACCAAAAAAGATCAACTCAGAATGGATAGTAGACCTAAATGTAAAATGGAAAACTATAAAAGAAGATAACACAGAAGAAATCCTAAATGGCTTTGGGTATGATGATGACTTTTTGAATATAACACCAAAGCACAACCCTTGAAATAAACCATTGATAAGCTAGATTACATTAAACTTTAAAAATTTTGCTCTGCTAAAGACAATGTCAAGAGGATTGAGAAGACAAGCCATATATTCAGATCAGATCAGTCGCTCAGTCGTGTCCGACTCTTTGCGACCCCATGAATCGCAGCACGCCAGGCCTCCCTGTCCATCACCAAGTCCCGGAGTTCATTCAGACTCACGTCCATCGAGTCAGTGATGCCATCCAGCCATCTCATCCTCTGTTGTCCCCTTCTCCTCTTGCCCCCAGTTCCTCCCAGCCATATATTAGGAGAAAACATTTGCAAAAGACACATCTAATAGGTGAAAAGTAAAAGTGAAATTCGCTCAGTCATGTCCAACTCTTTGCGACCCTAGGGACTGTACAGTCCATGGAATTCTCCAGGCCAGAATACTGGAGTAGGTAGCTGTTCCCTTCTCTAGGGGATCTTTCCAACCCAGGAATCAAACTCAGGTCTCCCACATTTAATAAACTATTATTCAAAGTAACGAAGAGCCCTTAAAACTCAGCAATAAGAACAGAAACAGTGTGACTTTAAAAATGGGTCAAACAACAGGTACATGAAAAGATGCTCATCACTAATCGTCAGGGAAATGGGAATCAGAATCACACTGCGACGTCACCTCACATTTGTTAGAGTGGTAATTAACAAAAAGGCAAGAAATAACAAGTATTGGCAAGGATGTAAAGGGTACTCTGATACATTGTTAGTGAGAACATAAATTCATGCAGTAATTGTGGAAAACAGTATAGAGGTTCTTCAGAAAATTAAAAATAGAACTACCATATCACCCAACAATCCCACTTCTGAGTATCTACCCGAAGAAAACAAAAACACTCAAAGAGACACCTGTGCCTGCCCGTCACTTGCCACACGATTCACACCAGGAGAACAACCAGTGCTCATCTACAGATGAGTGAGTGGGTAAAGGAAATACATATACACACACAATGGAATAATATCCTTCCATAAGAAAGGAGAAAATTCTGCTATTTTTGACAACATGGATGAACCGGGAGGGCATTATGATAAGTGAAATTAGACCCAGGATGACAAACACTGTATACTATCACTTAACAGATGAAATCTCAAAAACAAACTCATAGACGTGGAGAGCAGATTGGTGGTTTGCCAGAGGCCAAGAGTAGGGAGATTGGGTGGAACTGGTCAAAGGGCACAAACTTCCAGTTATACGATGAACAAGTTTTGGGAATCCAATGTGCAGCATGGTAACTATAGCCAACCATGTTGTATTATACATCTGAAAGTTGCTATGAAAGTAGATCTTAAAAGTTCTCACCAGAGGGAGGAAAAATAGGTAAGAGATGCTTTAACTAATCTTATTATGGTAATCATTTCACAACACAGATCTTCTTTGATTTATAGTGGGGTTAGGTCCCGACAAACCACTTTAAGTAGAAAATACCATTAAGTCCAAAAAGCATTAAGTGCACATACCCTACCAAACATCATAGCTTAGCCTAACCTATATTAAACATGTTCAGAACACTTGAATTAGCCTACAGTTGGACAAAATCAGCTAACACAAAGCCTACTTTATAACAAAATATTGAATATCTCACATTTTTGTTGGCTATTGCATTGAAAGAAAAATATCAAATACAATATCACATATATGTGGGAATCTAAAATATGACACAGATGAACCCATCTACAAAGCAGAAACAGAAAGAGACTCACTGACACATTCACACAGACTTGGCATAAACCTGGGTGAAGGCAGTTCATAGCCAAGAAGTCCATTTGATTTTGACTTGGGATGGGCCTCCCAAACTTTTGCAAGCCCTGTACAAACTTTTGGCTTCCCAGGTGGCTGAGTGGTAAAGAATCTGCCTGCCAATGCAGGAGACACAGGAGACTTGGGTTCGGTCCCTGGGTGGGGAAGATCTCCTGGAGAAGGGCATGGCAATCCACTCCAGTATTCTTGCCTGGAGAGTCTCATGTTCAGAAGAGCCTGGCGGGCTACAGTCTATGGGGTCTCAAAGAATTGGACACAATGTAGCAACTGAGCACACATGTATAAATTTTAACAGTGGTCAGTCAGTGAGTGGTTAGAGCTATTTCTTAATATCTCAAAACTTGACAAAAATGGTGAGACTTCTTGGTGGCCCACTCCTAGTGCAGGGAGGCCCATGTTCAATCCCTGGCCAAGGAACTAAATCCTGCATGCCGCAACAAAGACCCCACATGCTGCAACTAAGACCCAGTGCGGCCAAATAAATAAATTTTTTTAAAAATTGACAAAAACAGTACCTTCCTCTCAATAAATCCACGTGGGCTAATTAAAATGTCTATGCCGTTGGTTGAGGTTATCCCAACTCCATGAGGTAATGGGGTTCGGTCCTGCCATCCAGTTGGTAACTACACGTGACTTTTTATTAATAAAAGATTAGGGGGGAATTAAACACCTTTAATAAGCATAGTTTTATAAAGAAAACGTTTTTTCAGAAAAAAATATTGACAGATTCTTCAATGGAAGTCCATCTTCATGATGAAGCCCTACTTTGTCACTTGCAGCCACTTTATTTGCTGAATCTTCTCAACTCAGCTGTGTAACCCACACAACCACTCCAGCACCCTGTCTGACCTGGTCAGACATTGAGCCAACCTGACCCGACTCCCCCACAGCCTGCCCTTTGGTATCTGGTGATAGCAGGTGGCGCTTCTGGCAGCAGCAGACCACTGCCCCTGTGACGTCAGCACTCCCAGCTGCAGCACCCCAGCCACCTGCCCCCGCTACCAGTGAAAGTTGCTCAGTTCGTGTCTGATTCTTTGTGACCCATGGACTGTAGCCCACCTGGCTCCTCTGTCCACGGGATTCTCCAGGCGAGAATACTGGAGTGGGTCGCTATTCCCTTCTCCAGGGGATCTTCCCAACCCAGGGATCGAATCTCAGTCTTCTGCATTGCAGACAGATTCTTTACCATCTGAGCCACCAGGGAAGTCACCAGGCCTTAAGTCAAAAGCCAAACGTGTGGTCCAATGAGGACACGAAAGCAGGAGTTCAGGACATCTACTTCTGCTTGTCTCTAAGTGAAAGCCAAGTCAGTAGACTGTTTTCCACTAGCAAGTTGTCCGGTCCCAAGAAATAAGGTGAGTTAACACGCACTTCCATGTGGAAATACAAGTAGCACATTGTACACATAAGAAACATACTACACAAACAGACAAAATAGTCACCCAGGATGACTTGCCTATCACAAATCACAAAAATCATCTTCTAAAAGAGTGCGAGGCACCAGATGCATCAAGATGGTGAAGACCCAATCCTTGCTTTCCACGTGCCTTCAATCTAAATAAAGAACAACTGCAGAAGCGCACAAATGACTATAAGGTGGCTGCAACTGAGAGGGAGTGTCTCCTAAGATGCAACCATGACAGGTTCAAAGTGGGGAGCAGTTTCCTCAGGTTTCATGGAGGAGCTAGTGTCTGGGAACTCAGCCAGGAGAGTTGGAGAAAGTTTGGTGAGTGAAAGGAAGAGCAACAGCAAGGGCACAAATCCCAGGAAGCAGGGGAGGTGTTCTGGAAACCACAAGCCGTTCAGTTCCCTGGGATGCGCAAGGAGCGAGCACTGGAAAAAGAAGGTGGCGAGGGATGTGGGGCCCACCCTAGAGAAGCTGGAACTGAGGCAATAAAGGGCGTAAACTCCCAGCACCATACTGCATGGGATCAAACCCCCATGACTCCTCTTGAGAGATTTGTGACCTTAGGTATAATTTCTTTGTAGCTCAGCTCCTTCAGCTGTAAAGTGAGGACAATAATCGTGCCTGCTACGTAGGGTTGTGAGAATGAAACTGATTGCTGCTGCTACTGCTGCTGCTAAGTCGCTTCAGTCATGTCCGATTCTGTGCGACCCCATAGACAGCAGCCCATTAGGCTCCCCCGTCCCTGGGATTCTCCAGGCAAGAACACTGGAGTGGGTTGCCATTTCCTTCTCCAGTGCATGAAAGTAAAAGGTGAAAGTGAAGTCGCTCAGTCGTGTCCGACTCTTATCGACCCCATGGACTGCACCCTACCAGGCTCCTCCGTCCATGGATTTTCCAGGCAAGAGTCCTGGCGTGGGGTGCCATTGCCTTCTCCATGAAACTGATTACTCTGTGCAAAGTGCTTAGAACAATGCATGAGTGGTGCCCACTCATGGGTGCCTGACTCTTGTGACCCCATGGCCTACAGCCCACCAGGCTCCTCTGTCCCTGGGATTTTCCCAGGGAGTGGGTTGCCATTTCCTCCTTCAGGGGACTTCCCGACCCAGGGGTTGAACCCATGCCTCCCAAATCGGCAGGTGGCTTTGCCACTGAGCCAGCTGGGAAACCACAGTGTGTGGCGCGTAGCAAACGCGGTGTGAGTGACAGGCGCCAACGCTGTGCCTGTGCGAGGGTCTCAGAGGCCGGAGTGAAGCGTCTGCACTCAGTTTAGACAGGGAGCCAGGGAAGCTTTTCTGAGCTGGGAGGCGATAAGATGAGAACTGGAGGTAAGAGAAGTCTGGCCAGCTGTAAGGGATGAAATGAGACAGAAGTCGGGCTGAGGAAGGGGATGGGGAGTGGACCCAGAGCAAGTAGTGGGCACCAGGCTGTGAAAGAGGGACTGAGCTCTCTCCCTGAGGTTGATGTGAGTGGTTCCGAGGGGACCCTGAACATGTGGATTGCTGTCTTCTCTCAGAGTCTGCCTCCTCATTCAACTCACCTGATTAAAATGTAGAGGAAACTGAAAAGGGTTTAATTCATGTGGCAAGGAGCTTCTACCAGTCTGAACCCAATGATGGAAAGCAACTCCTGATATAGCAAAAGGCAAACTGACTCTAAAAGCTTCCAGCGTTCCTTCCGTGGCCTGAACTAAGACTGAAAGGAAATTAAGAGTCTTGTTTAAAAGGACACAGAGTTCTTTACTTCTTTACCCTGCAGAAGGTGTTGAGGTTTGCTAAAAGCTTCTGCAGAGCAAAGAAACCATAAAGAAATGAAAAGACAACCCACAGAATGGGAAAAACATATTTGCAAATGAAGCGATTGACAAGAGATTAATCTCCAAAATATAAAATAGCTCATGCAGATCAATATCAAAAAGACAAACAACCCAATCAAAAAATGTGCAGAAGATCTAAACAGACATTTCTCCAAAGAAGACATACAGATGGCCAAAAAGCACGTGCAAAGAGACTCCACATCCCTAATTATTAGAAAAATGCAAATCAAAGCTACGATGAGGTATCATCTCACACTGGTCAGAATGGCCATCATCAAAAAATCTATAAACAATAAATGCTGGAGAGGATATGGAGAAAAGAATGAAATAATGCCATTTTCTGCAGCAACATGGGTGGATCCAGAGACTATCATACTATGTGAAGTAAGTCAGAGAAAGACAAATACCATATGATAACACTCGTGTGGAATCTAATTTTTTAAATGATATAGATGAACTTATTACAAAATGGGAACAGTTGCACAGACTTTGAAAACAAATTTATGTTTACCAAAAGGGAAGGAGGGAGGGATAAATTAGGAGTCTGGGATTAACATATACACACGACTACATATAAAATAGGTAATCAACAAGGACCTACTGTATACCACGGGGAACTCTACTCAATATTCTGTATTAACTTATACAACAAAAGAATCTGAAAAGGAAAGGATATTTGTATATGTACAACTGAATCACCTCGCTGCACACCTGAAAATAACACAGCATTGTAATCAACTATGCTCCTGAGTGGGGCAAGGGTACAGACGAAAACACACGGTGGGGAGGGGCGGAGCGGAGCCCACATTTAGGAAGGAAGCAAATGTCGAAAGGGGAGCAAAAGGGTTAGGGAATCTATTTGCCAACCTCAAAATCTTGTTGGAAACCTCCCCTGACATGCCTAGTGGAAGCCTACATCTGCCTCCCCAACTATACACCCTGGACAATCCCTGGCATTGGATTCAGTGCTCTCTCCCTCTGGGTGCGTGTACACCCCTGCTAGGGACCTCTACTCACTCATTTCACCAGGGAAAAGGAAAAAGGGAGACAAAGAGAGACAGTAAGAAAGTGTGAGATCAAGAAAGAGTGAGAGACCAACCAAGAGGGAGAGATTATGTATAACTTTAATCCTCTGGGATTTCAGATGGTCTGAAGGGCTGGATGTCATCCTTCCCACTGGCCCCAGATGCCACTAAAATCATAGACCTCCAAACTCCTCTGTGTTTCATGGGAAGACTATGTCAGGCTACATGGCAAGAGAGAATAAAGATCCAATGTAGGAAAAAGAAATTGCTTTAAGCCGAGTTATAAAGAGGCTTGTTGCTAACAACTCCAGGAATTAAATGAAGAGTTTCTCTCGCATCCTTAAATGGGAACAGCAGTGAATCCCACAGATCTCTTTGGGAAGGCAGCAGACTTCTTTCCCACACTCCCCGCCCCCCGGCAATAGGTGACCATTGCCCCCTTTCCCCGGGGAGGAAAACCACAAGCACTTAATTAGGGAAGAAATAGCCAGCTCAGCCAGAAAGGGAGTCATGCAGTGATAGACTGGCCAACTCATTGGACATGACAGAGCACATCCTCAGCCTGCTCAGGAAAGCCTGGGGTCCCTGGGGTGAGGGGGTATCCCCAAGAGACTGCTCTTTAATTGGCTCCCCCACATTGCTGAGAGCTGGCTGGGCACTCGGGGCAGAGATGACTGCTTCAGGGGCACCGCGACACACTGGCTGACTAATGAGTCATGGTCACCCACACACACTCGCTGATGCCACCACAGCTAACAAATCCCACGTGTGCTGCCAACCCAGGAGGAGAGGTAGCCGCGCTCTGCAGCTCCTCGGCCCTTCCGCCAGAGCTAAAAGAGGATGATGACCCAGTAAGGGTGAGGACTGACATCTTTTTAGGACGGTGCCGAAGCAGGCAGTATCCCCACGTGAAAAATCCATGTGCCCTTCCATCAGTTGTGAATCAATAACACCCCCTCCCCCGCCCAGCCCAGGGGTCAGAGCCTCAGCCTCTCACTTCCATGGAAACTAGTCTTCAGAAGCTTTAACTCCAGACTGACTTTGATACACTGTGCAAAAGAGACATCATCTGCCTGTATTAGCTGATCCAGTCCCATTTAATTCATCGTGATTCCTATCAATAGAGAAACACTCTTGCAGGCAGAGCTTTGTACAAAATGAATTTCAGAGTTAAGCCATGGGAGTGAGTTGCTTTTCCTTGGGCTTTCTATGTGGGTTACCATGGTACTCCCTCTGAGCAGATTTCATATTTTCAATACACAAAAATCCAGCAGACACTGTTTGGACAGTGTCTGGAGAGAACCGCCCACAGCTAGCGCACATGCATCTCACACTGTTTCATTGCTGGTTAAATTGACTTCAAGCAAACTTGTTTATTCACTGTTTTATGAAATCACACAATCCTTATTCCTGTAACCTTCCGTCTGGAGGAGCTGGAGCAGAGTGAAGGGTCTCAGGTCGCCCCCGAGCTACTCTGAGCGGAGGAAGAATCAGGCTCTGGTGGAAGGAGAGCCCGTGGTGCCCCTTTCTCAGACTTCTCTCCCCTGGGGATGGAGACAAGGACTGGGGGATCGAAAGCCTCTCTCACCTTATACGAGTCCTACCTTCTGTCCCAGATGCAACCATGTCTGAACTATTTTCAATTACTTTAAAACAATTAATTCCATTGCCTTGTTCATGGGATTGATCCCCTTTTAAAATAAAACTCTCCTTAGAAGCTGAGTGTCCTGGGAGAACCTCACTGGAATGAGTTCATGAATAGACTTCTTTAGAAGGAATCCCAGGCGATAGGAGAGGACTGGGTCCAGTGGCTAGGAAAGTCAAGGAAGCTGAAATAGAGGCACAGGATCTAAAAAAAGGTTGGGGCAGGGGGTGGGGGGGAGAAGGCGTAGTTTGTCTGTTTTACAACTTTGCCAGAGATTGTTGGCCCTTCCCAACTTAACCTCAAAGAAGGAGTTTTCCAGAAAAGTCTGATTTGTTCGTTACGATTCAGGAATGGAAAAAACATCTATTGTATAAACCAAAAGAAACATGCAGGTCTCCAACAGATGTGTAATTCAAATACCTGCACAGGCTAATATCTTGATCAAAAGTCAAAGGATTTCTGAGTTTGTCTGGGACATTTCCCCTGTGGCAGGGACAACACGTGCTGCAAATTCTACCAGTGAACTTGCCAAGAGCAGCAACCCACAGGCCTTCAACGGCAAGATCCCTTCTCTCACATGCGCACTTCAGAGATACAGGTAGCCATTGGCTACCTTGTAGATTCCCAGAGCACACCAGTGTGTAGTCTTCAGATTGTTTCAGGAGTTGGTGTGTACCTGAACTACACTGGATTTTCAGAGCTAAGGTACAAAAGAGGAAGGAACACAGTTACATGAACTCAGTCAATACCCCCTGCTTTTGCCTTGTCCTGAAAGACCAAGCAGCTCTAAAGTATGACCAAGGAAATTCAACTCCAAAAATCTTGTCCCATGAAGAGGTACCTCAGGGCACATCACAGCAAACATCCCGATGTGCTTCACATAACATCCTATAGCTGATTAGCTTTTCCCAGTATAGTTAGGTGGCAAGGGCTGCTGACCTGGGAAAACCTTGCATATTCTGGAGAAAAGTTGGCAACCTCATCTCTAGCAGGTAGCAACATCAAGATCTGGGCTCAGGCAATCTGGTTTCAGACCCCAACTTTCTAATCCTCAAGCTAAATTTCCTCTCTTTGTAAAAGAAGGAAGACAGGACTGATGTTAAGTAAAGAGGGGTACCAAGAGAGGTTTTTCTATCCATGTCTGATTTGGGATGGGAAAGTTATTATTGTGGGTCTAGACTGAGAAAAGGGATCAAGAGAGAAAATATAAAGACCCCAAAAAGAAAAGAAAATCAAAGGAACAAGTCCCCAGAGGAAGAAGGTGGAAGCAAAAACAATTCCTTATCTATTAATATTACTAATTCCTCCAGCCCTTAGTGAATGCCTACATGCCAGACTCTGCTTGGAATCAGGGATTCAGTGGTGAACTACAGAGATGGGTCCCTGACCCCAGGAAGCTTCCAGCCTAGCAGTGAGGAGACATGTGAAAAACGAAAAAACAGACCAACAACATAAACCATGGTGTGTGTGATGAAGGAAACGAATGGGGTGCTGGGAGAGAAAACAGTCTCCCATAGATGATGACGTTTAAGCAAACCTGCTGTTTGGGAAAGAGGCAGATTTGTGAAGACTGGAGGGAAGGAGTCAAGGTGGTGAGTAAGGGGGAGAGTGGCATGAGGGGCCACAAGAGGTAAGCAAGTCACCAGGTGGCTTTTTAAAAATACTGCTGGGACTTCCCTGGTGGTCCAGTGGTTTGGACTCCATACTTCTACTGCAGGGGCCATGGATTCAGTCCCCTGTCAGGGAATTAAGATCCGCATGTTGTGTGGTACTGTCAAAAGTTAGATAAATAAATAAATAAAAATACTGTTGACCAGGGAGTCAGAATGTCTGGTGGAGGTGCCTAGGCAGGTTAGTTTTTTTAAGTTCTGCAGTGCAGCCTGGGGTGAGAAATACTGTTTTCGTATAGACATTTCTAGAAAACCACAATGAAGGGTTTGCTTTTTAGTCAGGATACAACAAAAAGCATCTGAAGCATTTCAAGTAGAGAAATGATCTTCCCGACCTAGGGATCGAACCCCGGTCTCCCACATTGCAGGCAGATTCTTTACCAGCTGAGCCACAAGGGAAGCCCAAGAATACTGGACTGGGTAGCCTATCCCTTCTCCAGGGGATCTTCCTGACCCAGGAATCGAACCAGGGTCTCCTGCAGTGCAGGTGGATTCTTTACCAACTGAGCCATGAGGGAAACCAGAGAAACAATATCACATTTATGCTTTTAAACAATCAAGCAAACTAAACAGGAAGTAAATCAGTTTTATGGGGGGGGGGGGAAGTGCAGCTCTTTTTTAAAACAGGAAAGAAAGAATGAAATACTTTTATAGACAAGGTGAAATGTGAAAGGGAGAGTTCATGCCTAAGGACCTCTACTGCCTCTAAGAAAGATGGAATTCCCTGGTGATCCAGTCATTAGGACTCTGCTTTCACTGCCGAGGGCCCAGGTTCAATCCCTGGTGGGGAACTATGATCCCACAAGCCACGCAGCATAGCCCTCCAAAAAAAAAAAGTAAAGAAGAAAGGAAAGATACAATCTCACCTGCAGTGAATGAAGGGCATGGGGATGGGGCTTGAAGGAGAGATGGGGGATCAGAAACAGCCAACAAAGGGGAGCAAGAAAGACATCTGGAAAAATGAAAGACCTACAGGGTAGCCTCAGAAGATGCCAGGAACCAGCTCTTCTGGTGGAGTCATTGTTGCCAGCAAGGTTGGGTAATCACCTCGACTGTGCCGAAGAAGAGTGTGGAGACGGCTAGACTAGCTGAGAGGTGTGAACCATAGAGCAGGAGCAGAGGAAAAACCTGGGAGTGGAGAATTTATGATTAAAAAAAACCATAATCGAGATTGATGGTGTATTCCAGATCATGTCAGATAGCAAGCCGGGAACATGGGTTAACCTGGAGCGGTTGCTCTTTAGGAGCTTTGAGGCAGTTGAAGAACAAACAGATGTAGTGATGGGGAAGAAGAGGGGTGTAAGCGTGTGGACGCTGGGTGGGGATTCTTAACAAGAGCTGTTTCGAGCAAAGCCAAGGTCTTGGCTGTGACCAGAGGAGTGGAACTGGCAACATGCTGTTCACCCACTGCTTTCTCCAGGGAGCCTGGCAAGCAGCTGGGCTTTTGTTTATGGACATAATTTAGAGTCCAAATTAAAGTTAAAAGTGCTGTATGTAGTTTTTACTCTTAACACTCTGATACAACCACTAAGTATCAGAGCGTTATTGTGAAGGGATGCTGGGGAGATGGCTTCAGATCATAGCTTAATGGTTGCCTGGCATCTTCCCTGCAGCACTTAAACCCTGAATACAAACAACCACGAACCTATATTATCTCAGCAGGTGGGAAAGGTCTATTTAAGAACAAGAAACCATTACGCCATCGAGAAACCAAAATCACTGTCTCAATTGAAAATGTCACACTGTGGCTAACACACAATTCTTACAACCCCTGGTTATTTCTCAATCTTGGAGGAAATGCCTGGCAAGATCTCAGTTGGCTTACTACAAGATGATTACCCCTGGGTTGTCAGCTTATGTATTTGTTTTTCCAGTCAGCTGGAGGGTTGGCTGTGAGAATTAGCTGACAATCCAGTGACTGCTTTGTGAGGAGTGAGGAGTGAGGGTGAGAAGTAGGAACTGAAGCCCAGTGCATCCGGCTGTGAGAGGCAGCAGAGGAAAGAGTCAAGCGCACTGACTCATAGTCCGACCTGGGTGCCTCAAACTCCATGGCCACCTGCCTGATGAATAGATGAATCCCATTCTCAGTGTCCTCTTCTGTGCTTTGGGCTGTTAGTCTACTTTGTCTGGATACATTTTTAAATGAAGAAAATCCCAGGTGGATGAATGCCGATACAAGAGACACAAGAGAGGTGGGTCTGATCCCTGGGTGGGGCAGATCTCCTGGAATAGGAAACGGCAACCCATTCCAGTATTCATGCCTTGAGAATCCCATGGACTGGTGGGCTACAGAATTGCAGAGAGTCGGACAAGACTTAGCAACTGAGCATGCACTAACTAGCTACAGCATGGACAAAGAAGGAGAGGGATGGACAAGACCACAGCTAGGGAATCCTCTTGGAGGCTGTTACTACAACCTGGGAAGGAGGTGGCGGTGACCTGTCCCCGAGTCTTGTCAAGATGGAAAAGAGGCAGCAGATCTGAAAGATGTTTAGGAGACAGAGCTACCGGACCTGGTGACTGATAGGAGTGGGGTGTGAAGGATAAGGGTGTCTGACTTGGCCACCAGGTGGGTGAGGGGGCCTTTCTCTGAAATACTGAAAACCGGAGGAGGAAGAGGAATACCGGAGGAGAAAGAATATGGGCTTCAGTATCGAGGTGGAGGCACCTGAGAGAGGGGGACAATCCCCTTGGGGCTCAGGAGATAATTCTGAGCTGGTGATAAAGCCTTCAGGGTCTCGGGCACTTTAGTCATGGCATAATCCCTGGGAATAGCTGAGACTATCTGTGGGGGTGTGTAGAGTTAGAAGAGGAGGGGGCTGAAGGTAGAACTCTCAGGGTCATCAGCATGAAGGCCCTGGAAGGAAAAGCCCCTGGAGGAGCCTGAGGAGGAGCACCAGGAGGAGTCAAAGGAAAACCAGGTAAGTGAAGTCACGAAACTCAAGAGAAAACTGTTTCTAGAAGGAGGAATCAGTCAGCAAAGTTATATGCTCCTGAAAGATCAAGACAAGGAGGATTGGGAAATACTATTGGAGGTCCCTGCTGACTTTGGCAAGGCTCCTGTGTCCATGGGATTCTCCAGGGAAGAATACTGGAGTGGGTTGCCATTTCCCACTCCAAGAAATCTTCCCGACCCAGCATTGAACCCAAATCTTTTATGTCTCCTGCATTCGCAAGCAGGTTCTTTACCACTAGCACCACCCGGGGAGCCCAGAGAGCATGCTTAAGTGCTGATGGGGAGGAGCCAGTAGAGGAGAAGGCTGATGGAAGAGGACAAAAGATGTAATGTGGGCCAAGCTGGACCTGAGATGCATCCTGGATCTCATATCACCTCTCCAGGATGGAATTAGCGCCTAAGGGTCTCAGAGCACCCCCAGAGTTCACTGTCCCACTGAGGAGAAGAAGGGACACCGGGGAAAATGCATAAGTTAGACAACTTGGATCACACTAGTACCAAGCCTCGATTTTAGTCAAAGCACTGCCATTTGGGGAAAATGTGACTAAAACTTTCTTTTTAAGCTATGCTAAGAATAACTTTCCATGAATATCTTTACCAAAATAAATCTTTACATCCTTTAAAGCTTAGAAAAGGGGTCCAAACTAGCAGCCTGTAGGTCTAATCTGCCAGGCAGACAAATATTTTGCCTAAATAGTATTATACAATTCAGGAAATTCCACATGAAAATCTAGACTACTTTTTTCAAAAGTATTTTAATATTTACTTATTTGGCTGTGCTGCATCTTAGCAGCAGCATTCAGGATCTTCGATCTTTCTTGCAACATGTGGGATCTAATTCCCCGTTCAGAGACTGAACCCGGCCTCCTGCATCGGGAGCTTGGAATCTCAGCCACTGGACCACCAGGGAAATCCCTAAAATCTGAACTTCTGAATTCTCTTGCAAACTTGAAATCTGGAAACGCCGGGACTGCATGGCATCCATCAGCTGAGCCGAGTGGTTGCTGAACTCATGGGAAAGAGGTAAATGCCATCTAGACTACCCTAGCCTCACCCAGCCTCTTTCCTTTCCTGCCTGGCCTCTTGAGGGGGACTCTCCCACGCAGACATCAGGTTGGGTGAGGTGATTCTGTCGGCTGTTCCAGCCCTGCTTTATCATCAGGCACCTTCTGTGTGCTGGGCAGAGGGCTAAGGCGCCGGGGATACAACTGTGAGCATGGCACTGTCCAGGCTCATGGAGCATGGGAGTTAGAGAGGCTGTGTGCATGCATGCTAAGTCGCTTCAGTCATGTCCGACTCTGTGACCCCATGGACTCTAGCCCACCAGGCTCCCCTCTCCATGGGATTCTCCAGGCAAGAATATTGGAGTGGGTTGCCCTGCCCTCTTCCAGGGGATCTTCCCAACCCAGGGATCGAACCCAAGTCTCTTACGTCTCTTGCATTGACAGGTGGGTCCTTTAGCACTGGCGCCACGTGGGAAGCACAAGGAGCCCGGCATGCTGGGCACCTGGGGAATAATACAGGGCTTCTGGTGCCCTTTGACAGCACAGATTTCACTTTACATTTAGAAAACCTTCCAGCTGTCTGCTCATCCCACATACCCACTGATGAACAAAAGCCCATTCAGGATGGATGTTCAACCGGCTATAGAAATTTTGACACGAATTTCTTTCAGCTTGACATTGTATTGTAACTCCTTGCTTGAGGAGTCAGGCCAGACCACTGTCTGAATGAGGTGTGGGGGCGGGGGGAGTCCAGCTTAGCACAATACGAGAGAATTTCAAAGAGCACTGGAATATTTTCGTTAGTAGCAGTCTCCTTGTATTCCTTCCTTTTTCTTTCCAAATTGAAGTCATTTCTGATGCTGTGTCAATACCTGACCCCGTCCTTGCCAGAAGACAACTGAAGAGAGAATAAAACCACAGAACATGTATGACTCGTAGGGCTCAAAAGATTTGTTTGTTTTGCTAAAACTCCTGCACCTGGTCGTTTGGCCAAGGTAAGCATGTGTGGCTGCCTGTGTCCCTTGAGGGGACTATTTTAAGGAGAAGATGCTCCTTGGAACAGAAAGGCTTTATCACTGCTGCTGCTGCTGCTGCTGCTGCTAAGTCCCTTCAGTCGTGTCCGACTCTGTGCGACCCCATGGACTGCAGCCTACCAGGCTCCTCCGCCCATGGGATTTTCCAGTGAGCTATCCCTTATTCCTGCTGTGGAGCGATGAGGAAATTAAATTTGATAAAGCTTTAATGTGAACTGAAAAAAAGGCATTTCACACATAAGGAAGAACTTTATCTTTTGCAGGAGAATTAGTTTTTCACTGAATAAGAAACAAAAATGAAAACAGAGGAGGTCCCAAAATATTTCGTACAATAAGAATATTCTTGTTTTTTTCCATCTGGAAAAAGAATCCTCCTGTTTTGAGAACTCATACTAACCAAAGACTCCAAAGGGGTGTGGGGTCAAAGTAAAGGAGACAGATTGGTCTAAGTTTGGGGCTAAAACAATTGCAGGATTTAGAAAGGAGCTCACATTGGCTGCTCTGTGGGCCTAGTGGTCCTCCGTCTGAGCCTCTCTTCCCAATCAAGACAACAGCATAGCTCGGTGCACCGCAGATCAGGGGTCCTGCGTTTATCTGGTATACAACTGGGTTTGAACCCCTGCTCTGGTGCTCACTTCAACAGCACATATACTAAAATTGAACCCCACCTCTGCTACCGATTAGCTCAGTGACTGGTGCACTGACTAGCTGTTAACCTTGTCACTTCACATTTCTAATCTTCACTTTGCTCATTGGTTAAGCAAGACGATTAATAAACATTGCAGAGGGCTGTGGTGAGGATAGGATGAGGAGCCTTGCAAAGTAGTTGGTCCGTAGCAAGCACTCGGCATGGGCTGCCAAAAAAAACAGCATATGGCCAAATAATTTGGGGAATCTTTTTATCATATCCATTATGAAAATTTGACAACTGAATTCTAGTATTCTTAGCCAAATTTTCAAACTCTTGAAGTGCCCATTATGTAAATCTAAAGAAACTCTGCTGCTGCTGCTAAGTCGGTTCAGTCGTGTCCGACTCTGTGGGACCCCATAGACGGAAGCCCACCAGGCTCCCCCGTCCCTGGGATTCTCCAGGCAAGAACACTGGAGTGGGTTGCCATTTCCTTCTCCAATGCATGAAAGTGAAAAGTGAAAGAGAAGTCGCTCAGTCATGTCTGACTCTTACAAAATCTAAATACGGTCAAGGGGTGGTAGAGCACATGGACTGGGGGACAAAAGGGAAAAAGATAGGTGTGAGAAGGAGAATTACTTTTTTACTCTTTATACGCTTTTCCACATGGGATTTTTTTCAACTTTACTGAGATATAATTTACATACAATAAAATTCACCTATTTTTAAGTGCACAGGTTAATAAACTGAAGCAATGTGTATAGTAATGTAATTGTATAACCATTTAATCAAGATATACAACAGTTTTAGCACCCTAAAAATTCCCTTTTTCTCCTTCAGTCAATACCCTCCACCATCAGGGCCCCAGTCAACCACTCATCTGCTCTCTGTCATAACTGTTTCATGTTTTCTAGAATGTCATACAAATAAAATATGGAGCATTTGACCTTCATGCTTCAGTATATTTTAAAAATTTACCCACATTACTGCAAGTGCTATTTCATTCCTTTTTAAACGCTGAGTAATAATTCATAGTATGGACGGAGGACAATTGGTTTATCCATTCACCAGGCAATGAACATTGGGTTGATTCCAGTTTGGGGCTACTAGAAATAATGCTGTTCCCGAT
This sequence comes from Bison bison bison, assembly GCF_000754665.1. NCBI lineage: Eukaryota > Metazoa > Chordata > Mammalia > Artiodactyla > Bovidae > Bison > Bison bison. The sequence continues at coordinate 536,921 of NW_011494695.1, read as the reverse complement.
ATGCGTATACAAGTCTTTGTATTCTATCCTTTAAATTGTGTTCCAAATGTATGTATTCCCATTTCTTAAATCAGGGTGTGTGAAGACACCTCTCTGAATAACTAGAACCTGGAATAAATGAATATAATTACAGCTTGACCAAGATTTATATAACTGCTCTTAGCACGCAATACTCGGTGTCTTTTTATGCACTATGTACGTAAATACTCAAGCACGACTTGGCTTCCTCTAAGCAGTGTATCTGGTTGATTTCCTCAATAGACAAAATTCATCAAATCACTATGATGGGACTTCCCTGGTCCTTCCAGTGGTTAAGAATCCACCTGCAATGGCAGGGGACACAGCTTCTATCCCTAATCCGGGACGATTTCACATGCCACAGGGCACCTAAGCCCATGCCCCACAGCTACTGAGTCCACATGCTGCATCTACAAAGCCTGTGTGCCTGGAGCCTGTGCTCCACAACAGGAGCGGCCGCCACAGGGAGAAGCCTGTGCACCACAGCTAGTGAGCAGCCCGCACTGGCTGTGACTAGAAAAAGCCCGCGTGCAGCAACAAAGACCCAGCACAACCAAAATACATACATGAATTGTTTTTTAAATATTTAAATCATTATGATGATATCAATTGCTTCCCTGTGGCCTTAAAGACGTTTGATTTTCTCTTAAAAAGAAAAAAAACACTTTAACTGCTACATACAACAACACATGTGCTTAGTCGATCAGTCATGTCCAACTCCTTGAGACCCCATGGACTGTAGCCCACCAGACACCTCTGTCCATGGATATTCTCCAGGCAAGAATACTGGAGTGGATTGCATTCCCTTCCCCAACAACAACACATTCAGTTCAGTTCAGTTCAGTCGCTCAGTTGTGTCCGACTCTTTGCAACCCCATGAATCACAGCATGCCAGGCCTCCCTGTCCATCACCA
>NW_011494695.1:531257-535712 GCF_000754665.1 Bison bison bison | reverse complement strand
GGTTGGATCTCCTTGCAGTCCAAGGGACTCTCAAGAGTCTTCTCCAACACCACAGTTCAAAAGCATCAATTCTTCGGTGCTCAGCCTTCTTCACAGTCCAACTCTCACATCCATACATGACCATAGGAAAAACCATAGCCTTGACTAGACCTTTGTTGGCAAAGTAATGTCTCTGCTTTTGAATATGCTATCTAGGTTGGTCATAACTTTCCTTCCAAGGAGTAAGCATCTTTTAATTTCATGGCTGCAGTCACCATCTGCAGTGATTTTGGAGCCCAGAAAAATAAAGTCTGACACTGTTTCCACTGTTTCCCCATCTATTTCCCATGAGAATACATAAATTCAAATACAGGTAAAATTAATCTATGAAGCGACTTAGCAGCAGCAGCAGCAATCTGTGAAGAAAAAGTCAGGTAAGTGGTTACCTCTAGCAGGGGTCAGTGGTATTGATAGGAATTAGGCTTGGGGAGGGATGTGATCGAGTCTTAGGGCACTGGAACTCTATCATCATCTGAGTACTGGTTCCAGGAATGTACACGTGGATAAAAATTCACCAGGCTGTGCAAGTAACATTAGTGCACTTTACTATCCACATGCTCACCTCCATTAAAAAAAAAAAAGTATAAAGCAAATACTAGTAATAATCTTTAATCTTGGGTCAAATAAGATCATATGTACGACTACCTGGCATCACGGTGGTAGTGGGTTTAGGTCACTCAGTCATGGCCAACTCTTGTGACCCCATGGACCATAGCCCACCAGGCTCCTCTGTCCATGGGATTTCCCAGGCAAGAAGACAGGAATGGGTTGCCACTTCCTTCTCCAGCAGATCTTCCCAAACCAGTGACGGAACCCATGTCTCCTGCATTGCAGGCAGATTCTTTACTGCTGAGCCACCAGGGAAGCCCTGGAACATAATAAATGATGCTTTTCCTTCCTTTCATTTCTAAGGGAAATGTTTGCCAAAATGTTAACATTACAGTCATGAAATTCGAATATTTGTTCTTTTTTGTCTGCATAGATGGTGTCACATTGTCTGCCCTGAAAACTGACACCTCATGGGGTGTGGGGAGAAGCGCAGCTCTTGGCCCATCCTGTCTTGTCTCACCTGAATGGATCCCAGCATGGATTTTCAGCTGGACATTGAGCTTACGTGGAATTGCAAAGGTCTTACACATAGTAACCAGGTCCAGGGCTGTGCTTTGCTACTTTCCCAAAGTGGAGGATCCCATTGACCTTAGGCATCCCAGATACCACCATGTCTAAAAACGACGGCACAGTTGAATGAGCTCAGTGAGGCACGCTATGATTTTCTAAGGCTGCAAGCAGCACCTTGCTATCCCAAACCTTTACCTAGACCTTCCCTGGCAGTTTAGAAAGTTCATGTAGGGCATCGAGTCCAGAAAGACTTCCAGAAATAAGTCTTTGAGAGCAAAAAGTCAACAAGCTTGGGTGGTTTGGACATGAACCCATCCAACATTTTTTTTTTTTGCCCCACCACACTGCATGAGAAACTTCCTCCACTGAGGATTGAACCCATGCTCCCTGTAGTGGAAACATGGAGTCTTACTCACCGAACCAACAGGAAAGTCCCTGATCCAACAAATCTTTCTGGTCCACAGTGTGAACAGATTACCTCTTGGCAGCTGTTGGTCAATGCCTCTTATGTTTAAGTAGTATTGCCTTCCTTGTCTTTCTGAAATAGCCTTGTTCTCTCATACTCAGTTTCAAGACAGATAAGAGAAACACTTTGAGGCAAACAGCTATGTTTGAGTCATTTTCTTTTTTTTTTAATACTTTTTCTTTTTTCTAAATTTTATTTTATTTTTTGATTTTGTTTTTTTAATTTTTTTTAAATTTATTTTATTTTTAAAATTTACAATATTGTATTGGTTTTGCCAAACATCAAAATGAATCCGCCACAGGTATACATGTGCTCCCCATCCTGAACCCTCCTCCCTCCTCCCTCCCTGTACCATCCCTCTGGGTCGTCCCAGTGCACCAGCCCCAAGCATCCAGTATTGTGCATTTCACACCAAAATAAGGACTCTTGGCCTAAGTCACTGAGGGTCACAAGAAATAATGAAATGATGTATCAAATGTTAATTCTTTGACTTCCACAAGACCATTTATGCTAGGAGAGGGACATGTAACAAAGTGGTTGCTGCTGCTGCTAACTTGCTTCAGTCATATCCGACTCTGTGCGACCCCATAGACGGCAGCTCACCAGGCTCCCGGGTCCCTGGGATTCTCCAAGCAAGAACACTGGAGTGGGTTGCCATTTCCTTCTCCAATGCATGAAAGTGAAAAGTGAAAGTGAAGTCACTCAGTCGTATGACCTGTCTTTAAAACCCTGAACTTCCTTAGGGAAATGTGACAAAAATCTCAGATGTCTGAAACAGTGCAATATGTAAGTAAGGGGTTCTCCAGAGTGGGGATCCAGGATGTTAGAAGTTCCTGCGAGAGATGAAGCTGGAGAAGTTGAAGGGGAGAAGGCTGACACAGCAGGGTCAGCAGGGTCAGAACACGGTAGAATGGTGATGGGCACTGATACATACAGAATGAGAATGTGGACCCTGACCTTGAACACGCCTACTCCGCTCTGCTGGAGATACCAGCTGGTTGTTTGGGATTTTAATTGAAGAGGTGATGCTGAATGACGGTTTCAATCTTTTCTGACATCATTGTTTAATGGGTAGGGAAACACTGTTGGCTTTGCACCGTCACTCCTTTCTGCCTGAATACTGAAGGAGCTGCTTCTGGACACCATCCAGTAGGCATGCATACACACACACACACACACACACACACACACACACACAGAGGAATATTATTGTCATGACAACTGAGGCATGGTCTAAGTAAAATACATATCAAGGTCTCATCTGATTGAAGCCAGTAATTCAACCTTTCACTAAAGACATCTTTTACTTGTTTGTCTACCCTGAAGCAATAAAAATCCATCTGTCTACACTACAGACAGTGGTCCCCCGACTCCTCCGCCCCAAGTGCTGGATCCTGGGGTCTCAGGATACTAAAATCAAAGCACTGGTATTTAAGGCATCAATTATTTTTCAGAAGAGTTCTCTGGATGGGGTTCGACCATGTTTTCTAGATTCTAACCCACCTGGGCTCACAGAAAATAGACCACAATAAAAATAACTGCCAAAAGAGTCTAGCACTGAGTTCTGGTTTCTGGGAAATATTTTGGGTCATTTTGTTTTGTGGGAAACATGAAGGTGCACAAATATCAATCCACTACCTTTTTTTTTTTCTTCAAACATTCTGAATCTCAGTTTGAATTTGATTGTCTTAGGGTCTGATGGCTCATTTAGGTAGCAGCTTATCTAAATTACAGCCCATGTAATCAGAAAGAGTGAGATACAGCCAACAAAGATGCCTAATTTACAACCAAAGGAAAACTTAGCTCAGATCATTTCCACAGAGATTTACTGAATTCCTTAGACACTAGGAAAATTACCATCATTATTAATAAGGATTTTCTGAGTAATTACTTTGTGGTGGACACCCACACTACAGAGATGTAAAGCTCGGGGAAGTATAAATACAGCCACATCACAGGGCCACACAAGGCAAATATTCAACTAGTTAGAAAAGCTTGGCACGAATTTTTAGAGGGCAAGTGAGACTTGAGCTGAATCTCATATAAAGTGTGACATTTAAGGATCCTAGAAGGAAAGGAAGAAATACTACAGGTTAAGAAAAAAACTGCATGAAAGCATGGGATGGTTTGGATGTTGTCTTGTTTGGTGGGCGATACCCTATTAAAACTCAACATTCAGAAAACTAAGATCATGGCATCTAGTCCCATCACTTCATGGCAAATAGATGGGGAAACAATGGAAATGGTGAGAGACTTTATTTTGAGGGGTTCCAAAATCACTGCAGATGGTGACTGCAGCCATGAAATTAAGACTCTTGCTTCTTGGAAGAAAAGCTATGACAAACCTAGACAGCATATTAAAAAGCAGAGACATTACTTTGCCAACAAAGATCCATCTAGTCAAGGCCATGGTTTTTCCAGTAGTCATGTATGGATGTGAGAGTTGGACTATAAAGAAAGCTGAGTGCCAAAGAATTGATGCTTTTGAACTATGGTGTTGGAGAAGATTCTTGAGGGTCCCTTGGACTGCAAGGAGATCCAACCAGTCAGTTCTAAAGGAAATCAGTCTTGAACATTCATTGGAAGGACTGATGCTGAAGCTGAAACTCCAATACTTTGGCCACCTAATGGGAAGAACTGCTGCTGCTGCTAAGTCACTTCAGTCTGTGCGACCCCATAGACGGCAGCCCACCAGGCTCCCCCATCCCTGGGATTCTCCAGGCAAGAACACTGGAGTGGGTTGCCATTTCCTTCTCCAATGCATGAAAGTGAAAAGTCAAAGTGAAGTCACTCAGTCGTGTCCGACTCTTAGCGACCCCATGGACTGCAGC
>NW_011494695.1:524784-531157 GCF_000754665.1 Bison bison bison | reverse complement strand
CATGAGTTTGAGCAAGGTCTGGGAGTTGGTGATGGACAGGGAAGCCTGGCGTGCTGCAGTCCATGGGGTCACAAAGAGTCGGACATGACTGAGCAACTAAACTGAACTGAAACCTGTGGAAGAGCAATGGGAAACAAGGCAGTCCAGTGAAGAATTAACCTTACTAGAAAAGAAGTCTGGCCTTTGCCCTTGGCTACTAGGAGCTGACCTCTAGGCCTCTGGGATGTCCTGCCCTATAGGAAGGTCTTTGTGGCTGGGGGGCTTTGGCCACCAGCCATCTAACAGTGTGATTTATGAGCAAGGCCTCAGGGCCATGTGGTTATGTCAGTTATGTGTCAGTTGTGACCTCCAGGAACTGATGACTGGAGGTATCAGCCTGACCTGAAGTAGCTAGAGACTAAAAGGTCAGCCATGGGAGCAGTGTGTGATGGAGCCCCAATAATAACTCTGGACACCAAAGGCTCAAGTGAGCTTCCCCAGATGGCAATAGTTAGTGAGCACGGTCACACATGGTGACTGGGAAGGGCGGAGCTTCTGTGACTCCACAGGGAGAGAATGAGAGGACCCCTCTTGGACTCGGCTCTAGCTGTCTCTTCCCTTGGCTGATTTTAATGTGTATCCTTTTGCTATAATAAAACTGTACTAATAAGTATAGGACTCCTGAGTTCTGTAAGTCCTTCTAGCGAATGACCAAACCCAAGAACAGTTGTGGAGACCAGCTGTGGAGACCAGATTTGTAGCCAGCTGGCCTGAAGTGAGGATAGCCCTAGGACTGCTAAACCTGTGACCGGCATCTGAAGTGAGGGCAGTCTTGTGGGGACTGTTCTATCAAAGCATACAGTGGGCAAAACTCACAGCAGAGTCTGCAGAAGCAGTTACATGGGGCACCATCTGCAAGGCTGGAGAGTCTGAACATGATGTTGTGGTCAATTAAGTTCTTGAACAAAAGAACTAGCTCTGCAAAGTACAGTTTCATCTCATAATCATGCAAAAGACAGAGGCCAGAAGATGAGTTAGGGGCTGTTTTTGTCCAGATGTGGGAAGATGAAGATCTGGACCAGGGCTCAGGCTGAGAAAGGGAAAGGTTGTGTGAATAATAATGATTATGAGGGCATGTGCTGCACCAGTCATCAGCATATGCTCCATACACTTTGTGCATATGTGCTTCCTTGTTTTGCATTTCATTTTAATGATCATGGTCATTGCTTTATTTTTATTTGGTCACACTCCAAAATAAAACATATGCACATAACTTGAAAAACACCCAAACATTAGGAATTAGAAGGGCATTAAAAGGGGGCTTACCAGCTGAAAGAATATCCTATACTTCAGAACAAAACAATACCAATCAATAACTTAAAAGTCTTTTGTTCAACACACAAATCTTTGTCTTATTGGGAAATATTTAGGGACTCGATTCTCCTGCTGCCTGAGGCAGGGCCTGGCTCCCTTCATATGTTTTTAATCCTCAAAACAACCTTATAAGGTAGGTCATGTTATTATCACCATTTTACAGACAAAAAAAATTTTTTTTAACACAGACAGATTAATTAATTTGTCCCAAATCACCCAGCGGGCAAAGCTGAGATTTGACCCAGCTGGAATCTGCCGGCAGAGCCTGACTCATAACTGTTCTTTTGCATGAGCTCTCCCACCATAAGACACTGTCATAGAAAGATCGATGGCAATTGCTGGCCGATTGGATATGAGAGGAGAGAGTCAGGAAGAGTAAAGGGGGACTCCAAGGTTTAGCACATTGATAAAGGGAATGGTGTGGATGCCCCCAGGGCCCAGTTCTTCTATTTTACCATCAGCAGGAAGGATGTGAACCCAGGTCCAATCTGCACTAACAAGGGAACCCTAAGTCTTTGGGCCTCTAGTTCCTTGGTTAGTGTAACCCCTAAATTCTCTACCAACTGTGAGAAGTCACACCGTGTGCAGTCAGCAGCACGACTCTTAAAACAGATACATTTGGGTGGATCCCACTCTGCATTTACTCTGTGGCCTTCGGAAAGTAACTGAGTCTCGGCATTCTCATCCTGGAAATGGGGATTATAACATCTAGGTCAAAGAGATGCTGTGAGGATAATTTACTATTTTGAAATAATCTGTGTGAAGCCCCTGGCACACTGCCTGACATATGGCTAAGCATTCGATACATGACAGTTTTATTATAAATATTACAGCTCTCACATGCTATAAGATAATGTAGAACCACCGTTTCAAATAATTTCTTTAGCCAAACTCAAAGGTGAACAATTTATTTATCAATCTGTATTCATAAAAATATAGGAGAAACTAACATTTTTTAGATGTGCTTGTGCGTATGTACATTCTGTATTCTACTGCATGACACGTATTGCTGTCCGGTGCTGTGTTAATACGTATGATAAGCGTACAAGTCCACACTGACACATAAATTGTGCAACAGTAAAATAGATGATATTATAAAGATTCAGCTTCACCTCAAACATTCACCAAAACGCAAATGAATCAGCACTTCCCTAAAGTGTAACAAAGCAGAACCTTGGTTACAATCAAGTCCTAGATGCTTAAATACTTAATCCATTTTTTTGTCAACCCCAAGCAAAATTTCCTTCAAATTTAGCCAAAGAATTATTTCAATTTTATTCTCTTCTTTTTACCATAGTGGCCAAAAGAGATAGTATTATGACTTCATCCACATTTCTGTATAATGAGCTTACTCTTGGTGAATGAAAGAAAATCCTTTAAATCTGAGGATTATTGAAAATAAGCACCCCTGCTTACTATGTATCTAGTGCCCTATATTCACCCATTACTGAGTTTAGTGAAAACTCAACATAGTTGGGTCTAAACGCCTGTTCGTCGGTTCTCATTTTTGAGGCAAAGATGAAAAGCCCGCCCAGAGATTAAAAAGTGAAATGCAAAGCAAACGTGGTTAATTACATGATTGTGTATGATAGCAATTTTAATTTCCTGATGCAGTGGTTTCCAGTAATGACAGGAAATGCAAGGACTGTATAAACAAAAGAATACCATCAACACTGACCCCATAATGCAGCATTTCTCAGCAAAGAATAAAAAGAGAAGGAATGACAGGTGCAGGGAAGCGCAGGGTGGCCTGCAGGAGCAGGAGCTCAGGAAACAAAGGTGAAGTGGAGAAGCATCCTCCCCCTAACATGGTTACTGGTCTGTCTTTCCCTTTATCACCAGACTCTAAGTTCCCTGCAAGCAGAGATCCTGTCTATCACGTTCAGCCTTATGACCTCCAGAGCTCTATGATGACACAGTGCTGCGCATAATTAGATTCTTAATAACTATGCCTTGAATAGATGAACTTTAATATTTTCTAAATCTACTTTCAGTTTGCCTGGTGTCCAATGAAGCATTTCACTGATGCCTTCTCAATGTATACAATTAAAATTAGAATTAGAAAATTTAATGACTATTGATATTTTCTCTAATTATTCTTCCATGTTTGCCACCTCATATTTCAAAATTCACATCTTTCCCTCACTGGCCATGAAGAAAGGGAAAATACCAACATGAATAAATGGGCAGTTAGAGCTCACTGAGCTAAGTGCCTGAGAATCTAACCACAAAAAAAGCATAAACCAGTTTCTTTCCCTTAGTATAGAACAAAGATGGTTCTCAAATCAAATCAATAGACATTTTCTGGGTGCCCTCTACAAGAAAAGCCATGCACACAATGGAGGTTACTAAGCAGATTCGCTTCCTGAGACCTTATGACTTAGGAGAGTTAGAAATTTTATATAAATTATTTGCTTCTGTTAATTCCTAGCTTTGTGCCCAATGCAACTCGGTATCATTCCACGTTAAGGAAGGGCCCATTCATCCATAACCACTCATGTACATCTCCAATTAGCTGTGGACAAAATCCTGATCTATAATTTCATCAGTGGTACATCTTGTTCAGAAAGTCCATTACCTGAGTTGGCATTCTGGGTCTGCAGAGCTGAGTGAAACCCACAATGTCACTGGAAAGGGGCAGTGAGGTAGAAGAAAAGTTAAATCAGGCAAAATAATTGGTAAGACCTGATTAAGCAACGGCACCTCTTTGCTCAGCACAATTTTTTGAAGTTCTCAGAATTCTAAGCCAGGGAAGCTAGGACTCATGGGCCAGTTAATTGCTTTAGAAAATATTCTTAGTTGTTTCATATGCTTGGTTAGTTTTTCTGCTTAGTTTGGTATTTGAGGTTTGGGGGGTTTGTTTTTGTTCATGTTTTGCTTGCTTTGCCTAAGACTGTATTGGCATATTCAAAGCTAGGCAGCTTGTTTGATGAGAACTTCATCCCCTAACATCTGGCCTTGCCCTGTTTCTGCCAATCAAGTCACTGGGTTTACATAACAAAAGATTTACACAGATTGAGACAGCCATGCAAAGCTCATTTAGAGAAGTCCCAGGTCGAGGTTAATTTGCTTACAGGTTATCCTGATTCCTACCTACATTCCAGGTCTTTTATTTGGCTGTTAGTGGGGCTTTCATTTTTTCAGATGAATCACTTTGAGTTTATACTCATCCACCTGAGGAGAGAGGCTTCATCAGTGCCAGGGCAGGACCCAGTGCATCTTTGACCCCGGGCTCACTTTCTCATCAGTAAGGTAAGGAAAGTCCCTTCACCCCCAGACTGGAGTGCCTGCAGCAAACTGCCCCTGTGCAAATCACAAATCATTTAGAATGTTTCAGCCTCACAGCTTACAACTTCGATTTATAGGTTTTAGTCTGAATTTTCAAAACTTGCCCCCCGGCAAGGCAATCTTTGTTCTCCCTCACCATTCCTGTGGCCATTGTATCCTTTGCTGTGAAAGGCACGAACGATTTGGCCTATTTACTCCTTCAAAACACATACCCTAAGATGAAGAAGCATACTTTTCTAAAGCAATTTCCCACTGTTTTTGCTAAACTGAATGCCTTTCAGCTCTAAGAAATTGATTTAAGTTAAAGAGAAACAGTGGTGGGAGTGAAGGGACTTAACCAAATTCCGCCAACGTACCTTATTAACAATGTGCCTAAGTGGTAAACTTGCTGCCACGTCACTCAAACACCTGCATTTTCTTCTGTTTCCAATGGTATTTACTCTCCAGCTAATAACAGGCAGGCATAAACTGTATGAAAATGTAGATTGCTTCATCTCTCTGACTTTTGAGTTGAAATCCGAATTCCCACGATGTTAATTTACCTGAAAAAGATGGATGCACTCAGGTAACTGTGCTTAGCAAGGTCAGCAAGGTCTCTTAGTCATCAGTAACTTGTTTCAGCAACCTGCTTATTTTCAGGTATAAATTCAGTTCAGTTCAGTTCAGTCGCTCAGTCATGTCTGACTCTTTGCAACCCCATGAATCGCAGCACACCAGGCCTCCCTGTCCATCACCAACTCCCAGAGTTCACCCAGACTCAGGTCCATCGAGTCCGTGATGCCATCCAGCCATCTCGTCCTCTGTCATCCCCTTCTCCTCCTGCCCCCAATCCCTCCCAGCAACAGAGTCTTTTCCAATGAGTCAACTCTTCGCATGAGGTGGCCAAAGTACTGGAGTTTCAGCTTTTGCATCATTCCTTCCAAAGAACACCCAGGACTGATCTCCTTTAGAGTGGACTGGTTGGATCTCCTTGCAGTCCAAGGGACTCTGAAGAGTCTTCTCCAACACCACAGTTCAAAAGCATCAATTCTTCGGTGCTCAGCTTTCTTCACAGTCCAACTCTCGCATCTATACATGACCACTGGAAAAACCACAGCCTTGATTAGACGGACTTTTGTTGGCAAAGTAATGTCTCTGCTTTTCATATGCTATCTAGGTTGGTCATAACTTTCCTTCCAAGGAGTAAGCGTCTTTTAATTTCATGGCTGTAATCACCATCTGCAGTGATTTTGGAGCCCCTCAAAATAAAGTCTGACACTGTTTCCACTATTTCCCCATCTATTTCCCATGAAGTGATGGGACCAGATGCCACGATTTTACTTTTCTGAATGTTGAGCTTTAAGCCAACTTTTTCACTCTCCTCTTTCACTCTCATCAAGAGGCTTTTTAGTTCCTCTTCACTGTCTGCCATAAGGGTGGTGTCATCTGCATATCTGAGGTTATTAATGTTTCTCCCAGTAATCTTGATTCCAGCTTGTGCTTCTTCCAGCCTAGCGTTTCTCATGATGTACTCTGCATATAAGTTAAATAAGCAGGGTGACAATATTCAGCCTTGACGAACTCCTTTTCCTATTTGGAACCAGTCTGTTGTTCCATGTCCAATTCTAACTGTTGCTTCCTGACCTGTTTCTCAAGAGGCAGGTCAGGTGGTCTGGTATTCCCATCTCTTTCAGAATTCTCCACAGTTTATTGTGATCCACACAGTCAAAGGCTTTGGCATAGTCAATAGATC
>NW_011494695.1:503464-524563 GCF_000754665.1 Bison bison bison | reverse complement strand
TGATCTTTGGTTCCTTTGCCTTTTCTAAAACCAGCTTGAACATCAGGAAGTTCACAGTTCACATATTGCTGAAGCCTGGCTTGGAGAATTTTGAGCATTACTTTACTAGCGTGTGAGATGAGTGCAATTGTGCGGTAGTTTGAGCATTCTTTGGTATTGCCTTTCTTTGGGATTGGAATGAAAACTGACCTTTTCCAGTCCTGTGGCCACTGCTGTTTTCCAAATTTGCTGGCATATTGAGTGCAGCACTTTCACAGCAGCATCTTTCAGGATTTGAAATAGCTCCACTGGAATTCCATCACCTCCACTAGCTTTGTTCGTAGTGATGCTTCCTAAGGCCCACTTGACGTCACATTCCAGGATGTCTGGCTCCAGGTGAGTGACCACACCATCGTGATTATCTGGGTTGTGAAGACCTTTTTTAGAACAGCCAACTATCCTCAAAGAAAAGGACACACCAGGTCCAGTCCTCACGTCTGCAGCATTGTGTGTCACCACTGGCATTCTCAGTTGCTCTTCCCACCGCACACCATAGTGAAATGTTGTCTGTATTGTTTGCCTGGCCCTGATGGGTTTGTAACAAGCCTAAGACATTACCTTACCTGAGCTCTCCCAGGACCATGTTGAGTGGGGTCATGGGTGCTGTTAAGTGTAGCGAAACAAATTTTAATTGGAGGAGTGGAAGCTCCCATTTGCACTGGGCTTTACTGGTGGAGCACTTTGATCTTTTTTTTTAAGCTTTTATGTATTTATTTTTGACTGTGTTGGGTCTTCATGGATATATGCAAGCTTTCTCTGGTTGTGGCAAATGGGGGCTACTCGTTGTTGAGGTGCACGGGCTTCTCACTGCAGGGACTCCTCTTGTTGTGGAGCACGGGCTCTAGAGTGTGGGCTCAATAGTTGTGGCTCCTGGGCTCTGGGGTTGTGGAGCACAGGGTTAGTTGCCCTAACGCTTGGGATCTTCTCAGGCCAGGGATGGAACCCATGTCCCCCACATTGCCAGGTGGACCACCATGGGAGCCCCCACTTTGATCACTGAGACTGATGCCTCCCTGAACTGGAGATGCTATTATGGGAACCAGGGCCTCTCAGAGTGAGTAAACCAGGCCCAGCTGCTGCCTTGCAGGGATTTGCAATTCAGGTGTTTCAAGCAGTTGAGTATTGTTGGAGAGCTCTGGGACTTTGAACTTGGGCAGGAGAGGTTATGGAAGATTTTGTTCCCAAGAGCTGGCACTTTCTTCACAGGGCATTTGGCGGTGCAAGAACAATTGTATCTGCCTCCTCTAGTCTTGGGAATTTAAAAAAATCTAATGTTACTTGAATTTTCAGGCTGTTGAAAGAAGCAAACCAACTAAGATCTCCATTCTGGCTAGAGGGTGAAAACCATCAGAGTGATTTACCAGGCACATTTAGCACTCATTTCAGTTGCAAGAAGCTTGGGACACCTCCTGGAGAGATAAAGGATGAATATATATTGGAGTCTAATAATAGTGGAAAATCAAATTTTGTATTTTTCAGTGAAAGAAATGGGGTAATATTCTTGTATTCCCCCCAGAAATTTCTGTCTCAGTAGACCACTTTTGATATACATATCCATAATCTACCCTGGTAATAAGCTAAATACTTATAAATGTCTCACAATCTGTCGGTATTGCTATTTCTTGTATTTGTAGTTCATTGAGGCATACAAAATGCAGTCAGGCTTCCAATCAATGTTTACAGAGCAGTGACCATGTCCCAGTCACTGGGACACAAAAATAAATAATATTCAGTCCCCACACACTAGTAACACATTCATTAAACAAACAGAAATGTGTACAACTAATCACATGTATGTGTTAGCTGAACATAAAGCCCCAGCTTCCTCTGGCTAGGAGAAGGTTTAAAGGGTTACACAGAAGTATTGACATGTCTCTGCCCAAAGGGGAATCATTTCAGGTGGATTTGGAAAGTAACTCACCCCACTGAAAGGGAAAAACCAACTCCTCTATGTCAGAACCATCACAGACTCCATAGGCTGATAAATAAACCACTCAGACTAGCTTGATTCTCCATTTTTGAGCCCCCTTTGAGAATATGGATAAAAACAGGGGCCTTCTCCTCGGAAATGTGTTCATCTTGCATGAACTTCAGGGATTCATGGACTACCTGAGCCCAGGCTGGGACTGTCTAGGGCACCAAGCTTAGACAAGCAGACAACAGCTAGCAGTAATATTTGGTAAACATCAATATTTAGGGGTGAAAAGCATTAAAGAGAAGTAGATCAGAGAAGAACCATCGAAGGAAACAGTGGTATCCTCAGAACTGGGGTGGATGGAGAGGGGTAGTCATCCAGGGCAGCATTGGTCACCACTGGTCAATAAAATATCAATGCAGATGCAATGAGATGGAGAAAACTACATTCATTAAATTCCTCTAGAGGGGCTTACCATATATGATTGAAAGGGATAATTAGGTAATCCACTTGGAAGGACAGTGATTGCCCTAAAGAACATGCTGTAAAATAAAAGATAGTCCCCCACCAGCCTTCTAGGGAAGGCAGATCAGATTAACCACAGCAGGTTTGGTTTTACTGAGTACCATTTGCAGTTTTGGGGCCAAAGTTGAACTGCCTGGGGCATGGGATGTGGGAACCTGGAAGCCTTCAAACCTACATAGTTTGTGCTCAGCCCCTCCTCTTCATCATATCACCACCATCATCATTATCATCATTATTATCATTATCGACATCATCACTAACACTTATTTTGCCCCAGAAAATAATACTTTATATGGACTAACTCACTGAATCCTAACAAACACTCTATGACATCAAGTATTAGGAGCCCCATTTTACAGATGGGGAAGAGACGAAGAGTGGAAGAGCTGAGATTTAAATTCAGGGAGTCTAAATCTAGAGCCTTCTTTCCTAGCTACATTGTGATACAGGCAACACTCAAATAAAATAGTTCTGAAAGGACACATTTTGGTCTTTCCAGAATACCCATATGCCTTGATTTGAACCCATGTGTCTTGGACTTTCCTTGAGTCGGAGAAGATGGGAAGAGAAACGAAAGTGCATCGTGTCCTAGAAGCTAAGGGACAAAAAGGAAAGAGCGATCATCTTCTCGAATTGTTTAGAGACATCAACTAGGGTGAGGACTGTCAGATAACCTCTGGTATAAGTCATGGCCTTGGTGAGGGCATTTCTTATGGAACGATGACAGCGGGAACCAAATGCAATGGGTTGAGGAACGCATACCAGCTAAAAATAAATCACTGAGCATATATCACTTTTTAACAAGTTCTCTAGCTTAGAGGACAGAAAACAAATTCACTTCTGGATGAGGAGGCTCGATTTAAACCGCTCTACACCCCTAGCCCCTACCTTCTACCTCCCACCCACACCCACACCTTGCTCTTTTGTAGGGAACTAACATTTGCAGCACTCCTATTAAGGGACAGGCCCTGAGTTCCTCATATTCATTATCTCACTTTATTTTCACACTAGCCTTGTTAGGATTATTTCAAGGTTCAAAGAGATTGAGTCACACAACCAAGAAAGTGGAAGAAACCAAATCTGAACTCAGGATGGCATGTTTCCAAAGCTCTCAGGATTTCATTTACATGAAGAAAAGAAAAACTATACATATTAGTCAACTGAGGTGAAGGAGCAAAAGCCAAAGGACAGCCTGGAGGTTCAGTGTATGGTGGAGAGAGGAGACCGCCATGGAGCCAAGGTCCATCAGTTTTTTTCCCTTTCTATTGGGTCCTTCCTTTAGATACGGCATCTCCTAAATTTAATTTAAAAAGAAAACTCATTGATTGCTTTAGATACAGCCTCATTTCTCTACTCCTTTTCAGGGCAAAACTCCGTGAAGTAGTTGCCTGTACTTGCTATCTCTACTTCCTCTTATCCTGCTGCTGCTGAGTTGCTTCAGTCGTGTCCGATTCTGTGCGACACCATATTGTCCCCTAAATGTTTCCTCCAAACTCCCCCAAAACTGCTCTTGTTATTTGGAATCTCCACATTGCCAAATTCAGTGCTTGATTTAAGAATCAATCTCACCTTTTATTTAATAATTTTATTTATCCCTCTTTGGCTGTGCTGGGTCTTCACTGCTGCTCAGGCTTTCCTCTAGTCTCAGAAAGCAGGGGCTAATCTCTAGCTGTCGGGTGCTGTGGCTTCTCCTCGTAGTGGCTTCTCTTGGGGCACAGGCTCTAGCGCACATGAGCTCAGTAGTTGCGGCTCAGAGGCTCCAGAGCACAGGCTCAATAATTGCTGTGCAGGCTTAGTTACTCTGCGGCAACCAACCCAGGGATGGAACCTGTGTCTCCTGCCTTGGCAGGCAGACTCTTTATCTTTGAGCCACCAGGGAAGCCCCAACCTCAACTTAGCTGCAGAAGCAACGGGGAATTCCCAGGTGGTCCAGTGGTTAAGCATCCTTAGGGGATATGGGTTTAATCCCTGGTCAGGGAACTAAGACCCCCACACCCTGTGGGGTAAGCCCGCAGGCCACAGCTACTGAGCCAGGGCTTCAGAGCCTGTGCTCCGTGACAAGAGAAGCCCCCATGTGCCCCAACAAAGAGCCTGAACTTTACAGTGAAGACCTAATAGGCAAAATAAATGATAATAATAAACAGCAGCAGCTCTGAACACACTTTCTCATTCCCTCCTCCAGGAGACACTGTCCCCGCCTCAGCTCCTGAAACAGCAGCTAATCTTGATTCTATCATCTCCTTCTCTGTCTCTTCTGCTGACTTGTCCTCTCCCTCTGACCTCGACATTGAGGAGCCAAAGAGAGCAGGCCTAAGCTTATCCCTGCTGCCTCTTTAGCATTTACTTTATCTCCTACTTCTTTGCCCCACTGTCCCACTCCACTGACCCCCTTGCTGTCCCTCCAGCTCTAAGCATGCTCCTGCCTCTGCAGCTCCTGTCCCCTCCGCCCCAGGTCCCTCACTTCATTCTGGAATCTGACCACACCATAGACAACAGCAGCCCAGTCACTCTCTCAGTCCTTCCGTGGCTTTCTTTTTCTCCTAGTACTTATCACTACCTGATACATTATATAAGTCTTCATCAGTCTGTGCATTTTTTGTCTTTCTTCACTAGATTCTGAGCTCCAGGTGAGCAGAGAATCAGCCTGTCTTGTGTACTGGGGTATTGCCTGCCTGGGACAATGACAGCACATGGTAAACAGTTAGTAAGCGCCGGTTCAATGACTACAGGAGGCAGCAAGATGGGATCCGCAACCCAAGTGGAGAGGTTGGCCTCGGAAAGCAGAAGGCACAAGCCTTCCACAGAGGAAAGAAGAAACGAGGTAAAGACAGGCCTTTAATTGGTAAGTTTGATGCTAGTTGGAAGTGGGGAACGTGGGCCGATTTCAGCCTATAATTAGGAAGATGGGATGGTGGAGGAACGTGATCCACGGACAGTGAGGACAGATGAGATTAAGAAGGAATATAAGGGGGGACTTCCCTGGTGGTCCAGTGGCTAAGAATCGCCTGCCGATGCAGGGCAAGTGGGTTCAATCCCAGGTCCAGAAAGAGTCCACATGCCATGGAGCAACTAAGCCCATGTGCCACAAGTACCGAAGCCTGCACCCTCTAGAGCCTGTGCTCCACAAAAAGAAGTCACCGCAACGAGAAGCCCCACCCTGAAACTAGAGAGTAGCCCTGCTCACCACAACTAGAAAAAGCCTGTGAGCGGCAGTGAAGACCCAGCACAGCTATAAATTAATAAATTGAAAAGAAGGAATGTCAGGAAAGCAGTAAAGGCTAGGAGTTACCGTAAGGCAATTAGGGATAAATAATAAGACTGCCTCACAGCTGTATTCTATGTGGCCCAGAACATCCAGGTCAATGGAACTGGTGGATTTCAAGACAGACAGAGAATCAGCAAAATTCTGTAAAGCAATTATCCTTCAATAAAAAAATTAATTAAAAAAAACTCCACCTTTGGAAATCACTAGCACATAGGTAGTGGCGGAAGCTGAGAGCAGGAGCTAAATCAGAGAGTTTGAACAAGTAAAACACGTGCAGGATAGACCCCAGGAAGCTGTCAATACCCAAGGTGTGCATGACGGATGCAGAGTGGTGGAAAGGACTGTGAGGAAGCCTGCAGGGCAGTGGGAGGTGAAGAGGAGAGAGAGTAGGGAATCCAGAGAGGAGAGAGCTTCAGCAAGAAGGGAAGTCAGAGGTGTCGATGCTGGAACACGGTTAAATAGAAGGACCAATGATTCTATCTGGTTATTAAAGAATTATGGGTTTGGCAACTGCTGCTGCTGCTGCTGCTGCTGCTAAGTCACTTCAGTCGTGTTCGACTCTGTGCGACCCCATAGATGGCAGCCCATCAGGCTCCCCCGTCCCTGGGATTCTCCAGGCAGGAACATTGGAGTGGGTTGCCATTTCCTTCTCCAATGCATGAAAGTGAAAAGTGAAAGTGAAGTCGCTCAGGCAACTACCTTGCTACTAAACGTTTACTGATTCCATTGCACTAGAACAATGCCTAGTTTACTTGCTGAGCTACTAGTTAGTAGTTTTCCAAGCACGGATGCAAGTTAGTATCTACAGTGAGCCTGTTTTTTCACCGCTGATCTAAATTTTTTTTAAGAACTTTTTTAGAGGATAATTACTTTACAATATTGTGGTTTTGCCATATATCAGCATGACGTGGCCATAGGTATACATATGCCCCCTCCCTCTTGAACCTCCCCCCCTCATCTTGCACTCCATCCCACCCCTCTATATCGTCACAGAGCGCTGGATTTGGGTTCCCTGTGTCATGCATCAAATTCCCCCTGGCTATCTATTTTACACGTGGTAATGTATGTGTTTCAATGCTACTCTCTCAAATCATCCCACTCTCTCCTTCCCCCACTGTGTCCAAAAGTCGGCTCTTATGTCTGTATCTCCTTTGCTGCCCTGCAAGTGGGATCGTCAGTACTATCTTTCTCAATTCCACATATATGTGTTAATATATTATATTTGCCTTTCTCTTTCTGACTTACTTCACTCTGTATAATAGCACCTGTGAGCTTTTAAAATATTAATGCCTGAATTTTCCCCTTGAAAATTATAGCACTTTGTCCGAAGGATTGGGCCCAGGCATGAATCTATTATGAAAGTCCCAGGGGATTGTAACATGCAACCAGGATTGAGAAGTACTTTGTCAGGGAAACCAGGCCTTCTACAATAACCACATGGGGAACCTCCATGCCTGGCACATATGGGCAACCCACCAGGACAAAGGACAGAACACTCTGGTCCTTGAGATAATGGGAACAGTCTGTTGGGATGCTGGGGAAACTTGCCTAGGCACCTAGGCCTGGAGATATGATGGTCACCCTCTCTGCTAGGTATCCACTGTCTATTTCTTCCCTGCTTTAGCAGATCCTTCAAAGATCCTGGTCTATTACCACCACCGTCATCAGCACCATCATACCTATTGAGTGTTTCACTGTACCAGGCACTTGCTTAGAGCATTACATGCATTAACTCATTTAATACAACACCCCTATCAAGCAGGTACAGCTTTCAATCTTTCTTTTATGAGATAGAGAAGTGGAGGTTCATAAAGTGACTTGCCCAAGGATCATAAAGCTAGAAAAAGGCCAAGCTGGGCCCTTAATCCAGCCCTGGTTCACACCACAACCCAAGCTCTAAGTCATGCCTCCATCAAGTCTGCACCATACCTCACTGCCGGGAGTGGGGTCTTCTACCTGAGCACCTCTGCCTGCAGCTTCCTTGGCAGGCTGCTGTCTCAGCTATCATCCACCCCGCACCCAGGCTGGGCTCTTCTCTAGGAGACTTATGCCCAGCTGCCCCTGAATCCAGTGCTTACACTAAGTCCTTTTCTTGGCATCACAGGTAAAGATTAGTCTTCTAGCTTCAAACTCGCACAACATTAACTTCTTTTGAAGGGACTCAAGCATTAGCGAATTCTACTGCAAATGAGAAATGACCTTTTAGAATTCATACAATCAGATCATGGGATTTTAAAACAAAAATGTAAAATTGTTATTTCCATGGCTACCGCAATTAATTCTCAGATAAGAGCATTCCAGAAAAACAAGGCAAATAGAAATGCATGCTATGCTATGCTATGCTATGCTACGCTAAGTCACTTCAGTCGTGTCTGACTCTGTGTGACCTCATAGACAGTAGCCCATCAGGCTCCCCCGTCCCTGGGATTCTCCAGGCAAGAACACCGGAGTGGGTTGCCATTGCCTTCTCCAATGCATGAAAGTGAAAAGTGAAAGTGAAGTCGCTCAGTCGTGTCCGACTCTTCTCGACCCCATGGACTGCAGCCTACCAGGCTCCTCTGTCCATGGGATTTTCCAGGCAAGAGTACTGGAGTGGGGTGCCATTGCCTTCTCCCATAGAAATGCATGAACTAACTAAATTGGCTTTTATTACTGACATTGCACTTCAATAAGGCGTTGCTTACTGTAGAGCAGAAGGTCAGTTCTTTTGGCTTTCAGACGTTAGGTCTTGGGTCCTTTCTGTCACAAGGACTTCCAAGTGTTTCCTTTGCTTCTCCATCTAAACATCCCTCATAAAGAGAAATTGTTTTATGGGAACACTTTGCTCCCTGCGTATTAAGCTCTTCCTCTTTGAAAGCTCCTAGAAGGCAGGGACTTGCTCTGAATTCTGGGTAAATCCATACCTGAATAGTGCAATTAGTGAGGGCTGGGAAGTCACCCAAGCTTACCAGAGACATCATCAAATTCACTGGAAACTTTGTCAGGATTTATCTTGCATAAAAGCTTCTTTATTTGTTCAAAGTGGATCTTTAGGATGGTTGTTTTTCCTGCAATTCCTCATAATTGTAGTGATGAAGAGTAACCATCATTTAGTGACTTATTCTAGATATTCTAGAAAGAATTGTAGAACTGAACTTTAGCCCCACCAGCCAGGAAGATTTGGTTGAGCTTTGCATTCAGTAGCTACAACTGCTAAATCAATATGCCATGATTTTTGTTCATTTTACAAATATGAAATTTGATAACATCACACAAGATACGTACTCTTTTAGGGGCCCTTCCCAGTTCTGATGCACAGCCTATGTTTGCCCCCTTGGACTCATTGATGTACTGAGGTATCCTTTTTTATCTTAAAGGAAAACTAAAGGAATTCCCTTGTGGTCCAGTGGTTAGGTCTCCACACTCTCACTGCTGAGGGCCTGGGTTCAATCTCTGGCTTATGGATTTAGGGAACTAAAATCTCACAAGTGGTGGCCAAAAAAAGGGGGGGACCTAAAACCCAGAGATCCTCAGATGCCAGAGACCTGGGGGTTTAGGGTCAAGAGGGCAGTTAACACCATGGCTGGGGCTAGATCAGTGAACTCTGTAACACCGCCGGCTGCTCCATTCTACTCCACCACTGTCCTGTGAACTGCACCCAACACTTCCAAAGTCACAATTCTGATTTCCTGGTAAATTAATTGGTAAATTAATTCTTATCAATTATACAAATTATCGTAAGCCCATATGCATGTGTAAATCCCAAAGTGATAGATGCTATGGCTCCACAGCTGTACCTACCTGTGCTGCATATGAACATGCTTGCTTTCTCTTCATCATCATATATGTCACTTGGTCATGTTTTATGGCACCAGAATTCTGCAGGAATGCTGGGCTCGAAGCTTGAATTCTGCCCTCTCTCTTCTCTTTCCATGTCTTCTCTCGAGGAGGCTTCATCCCCATCTATGGCTACCTTACAGCATAGACAGTGATGATCCCCAAATTCCTATTTCCCTGTAAGCCTGTTTCAAGTTCCTGATGTATATTCCAGTTGCCTACTGGGTCATCTCTACCTGGAGGGTAAGTTTGGGAAAGCCAGAAAAATACCAAGAAGTTGTCACTTGAGGCAACAGCCTACTCTTGTTGATATATCTCTTTGCAAGACACAACATGAGCTCGTGCTTAACCAATGTGATGGCTCCAGGGTCAAGTTCCCTTTTCCTCCTCACCCCCACTTCCCTCTGCATACTCTGAGAGGCAAGGACAGAGATTCTTAGGCTTTTCCTTTCTCAAAAGGGATACACAAGGAATGCCCCACAGAATGAGGCTTCTTTCTGTGGGAGGGGACGAAAGAAAAGGAGAAAAGTAAAAAGCAATTTGGTATTAAAAATTGTCAAAACAGAAGCATGAGGCCTTCCTTGGCAGTCCCGTGGTTAAGAATCCACCTGCCACGCAGGGCACATGCATCCAATCCCTGGTCCAGGAAGATTCCCACACACCTCGGGGCAATTCAGCTCGTGTACCGCAACGAAGAGTAGCATGCCACCCACCCCCCACTGCAACTAGAGAAAGCCCATGAGCAGCAATGAAGACGTAGCACAGCCAAGAACCAGAATCATGTGCCAAACACTCTAGAGCAAAACATAATTCAAAGTTACCCTTGTTTTCTAATTTACTTATTCAAATAATACTTACTCAAATAATATTTACTGAGCACCTACTATGTGCAAACCATATCTTAGGGTACTCATGACACAGCGGGGAGAGGGGGGCAGAGCAGACAAAGGTCCTGCCTGCAAGGAGCTTATAGTCCAGAGGTGGGACATGGCAATCCACCAAACCCAGAAAATCTGCTAGTTTGTGATAAGATGACAGAAGAGAATTTAGGAAAAGGAGTCTATATCAATGATGGACCATGGACTCTAAGGCAAGTATGGAGGAAAAGTAAATTGCAGTCAGGTCAATGGATTGGACATCCCAGCCTGATATATTGGTGGAGTCAGGAAACTAAAGGGAAGTTGCTAGAAAAATCGGAGGTGGACATCAAAGAGAGAGATATTGACATGGACACTGTGGAGGGGATACAGCATGGGGCAATAAAAATATCTCAGGTGTGATATAGAAGTGGGTAGTTGAGGCAGGGGGAGGACAACATCGCAGGAGGAGACAGAGGTCAGAAACTGACAGGTATTGGACACGTCTTCTTCATGGATGTTGAGGTCATGCAGAATTATAAAGGAAGTAGAACCTGAGTAAGAGAGAAAGAGGGCGCCCAGGGCTGACTTGGTGTCCTCCCACCAAAGAACTGAATGGGAGTAAGGGAGAGAGCCTTGAACTGCTCTCTCAATCTCTCCAGGTCTCAGCTGTCACAGCTGAAAACAAAATGGCACAAATATTCTATAAGGTAACTTTTACCTAATAGCTCTAGTTTGGGATGCCCCCAAAGGGACAAGCCAAGATGACTGATTCAATCCCTCAGCCTCCCTCTGACTGGTAAAAAGGGGTCAAGTTAGCAGGTACATCACTTTATCTGTTAGCATTTGGAATTATACTGTGCATTAGGCATGCCGTTATGAGGTCCACTCTACAGACCTTACTAAGTACTTTAACCACGAAGGAGAGGAAATTCAGTTCTGCCACCAATACCTGTCTCTCTCTCCTTTCCACGAAGCCATTCCCACCATTTAAGCACTGTCAGTCTCCTTTCTGATCAAGCATGACCTTCTCAATCTGGCATTTAAGGATCTCCACCCATTGGCCCCTCGCAGACACCCAGTCATTCCAGTGCTCTGACACCGCTGTTCAGGCCCTTTCCTCCCCACTGCCCCCCAAAACCCACACCCTCTGTCTCCCCACCACACACACTCACCCCACTCCTACAGAGGACAGTGATGTCAGCCTAGCCTGCAATTGACAAGATCCATATATGGTTACTGCTCACTACAGAAATGACCTTGCTCATCTGCACTTGTCTGAGAAAGTCTATTTTCAGATACACGACAAATGGTAACTAATATAAGCCAATCCCCACAGAGAGTGTGAGTTCGTTGTTTTGGTTCATTTTAGTCCCTGTGGGATTACACTTAAACCGTGTAGTTGCTGTTGAAAATTAATTTGCTTAATTATATATAAAAGCTGCTGCTGCTAAGTCGCCTCAGTCATGTCCGACTCTGTGCGACCCCATAGACGGCAGCCCACCAGGCTCCCCCATCCCTGGGATTCTCCAGGCAAGAACACTGGAGTGGGTTGCCATTTCCCTCTCCATAACCAGCTAATAGGGCAATAACTAGATAATCAGGAGAAATAGGAATAGTGTATGAACCCAAATAATAGTATAGTTATTAGTATAAAGTAAATTCTCTACTACCATCAATATTTCATGATTCCTTTGCTCTGAATGTCGAGGTAGATTTTCTCATCATATACTATCATCTCTCCTTCTATTCTTCTTTGTTTATTTAAAAGTACCAAGATTAGTACTTGTAACATCTCTTGATTTACCTGTTAAATGGCATTCAGGAGCACACAAAACTGTTGGCCAATACACACAGCTCCCAAGGGTATTACATTTAAAATAAAGAAAAGTTATTATTTCAAAGAACCATGCCCCACCCTCACCAGCCTATTTCTCTTACAGACAATGTCTTTATGACAGTTTTGGTCTCTGCTAAAACTGTGATTTTTGTGATCTGTTGGAATTTATAAACCTGGAGGGAAATTGACTAAAATAAGTAAACAAAACCTAAGGGTAAGAAGAATGTATTTAAGGATCCACATCCTGGGGAACAAAATCCACACTCAACCTCTTCATGATTGGAATGTGGTCAAACAAAACAAATCCCAAAGGATCTCGGCATTCCAGATGCAGGGAGAGTATTTTTAGTCCTGCTCTCCTTTAAGTCAATATGTCTACATTTGGATGGGGTACTCATTCAAACACCCTGAAGACTTTACAATATGGGATTTTTTTTCAGTGCTTTTTCAAACCAAAAGTATATGTTATTCAAATATAGATAAATAGAGAAACAGAGAGATAGATGCTGCTGCTGCTGCTGCTGCTAAGTCACTTCAGCTGTGTCTGACTCTGTGCGACCTCATAGACAGCAACCTAACCAGGCTCCCCCGTCCCTGGGATACTCCAGGCAAGAACTCTGGGGTGGTTTGCCATTTCCTTCTCCAATGCATGAAAGTGAAAAGTGAAAGTGAAATCGCTCAGTAGTGTCTGACTCTTCATGACCCCATGGACTGCAGCCTCCCAGGCTCCTCCGCCCATGGGATTTTCCAGGCAAGAGTACTGAAGTGGGGTGCCATTGCCTTCTCTGGAGAGATAGATGATATACATATTATTCTCTCCCAAGGATATGTGATCAAATCAGACAGGACACTATTCTCCATTAGGGTAGGATACACTGTTCATTGCTTAGCAATGGAGACATGAGACTCTCTGATGGCTGACTTGAAAATATGTCCAGTATGGTAGCTCAGATGGTAAAGCGTCTGCCTGCAATGCAGGAGACCCGGGTTGGATTCCTGGGTTGGGAAGATCCCTTGGAGAAGGAAATGGCAATCCACTCCAGTACTCTTGCCTGGAAAATCCCATGGATGGAGGAGCCTGATAGGCTACAGTCCATGGGGTCACAAGAGTCGGACACGACTGAGCGACTTCACTTTCAACTTTCAATACTCTTATCAAGTCTAGGTCTGTTCATGTGATAGTCTCCAACAAAATGATGGCAAAGCTGCCTAAAGATACACAGGTTATTCTGATGTGAAATCTTTCATCCAGAGCAAATAAAGATCCACACAGTCTTCCTCCGTGAAATGTTGAGCCACTGTTTATGGGGAAAGTGGAGACATTGCTTCAGGTAAGTGTAGCTATACCCACATTTGTGGATGCTGTGAGCTCATAATTACCCAGAAAAAAAAAATATTTTGTCCAAATAAATCTGACTTATCTATATTTTTATTTCATAACAGTCAATTTAGATGTTCATAATCTTATCTCTAATTACAGACCAGCAGTTACGTGTCATGCTACTTACATTGCTGATACTTGTTAGTCTATGAATATCAACCTGACTCTTTTGTTAGTTATACTTGTTAAGAGATCATGTTAGAAATACTTTTCCCAGATGCTCACATTCCGGTTACATTTTCACTGTGGAGTTATATAATCATATCTGAGTGTTTCCTTTTGGAGCTTCTAAAAATTTCATTTTTCATATTGAAAATGTAAAGCTGTCCCCAAATTAATTTTGATTAAAGGTGTGGACTAGGAATCTCATGTTATTTTTTGCCAAATTATCAGTTATCCTGAATCCTTTATTCACAAATCTCTCCTTTCCTCACTTACTTGAAATTCCATTTTTATCCAATATTAAATTATCCCATCCACTTTGGCCCATTTCAGAACTATCTGCTTACTTTTCTGTCTCATTTCTCACCACTCCTAGCTCCCTCTCCACCCTCAACTCTAAACTCTGGTCATGCTTAATTGATTTACCATCCCAGACTGGACCATCTCTTCTGTATCTTCCTCACATTGTCCCCTCTATCTGGAATGACCTCTCTTCTTCCCTTCTCCTGGCAAATGCCCACTCTGCCTCAGCTCACCTCCCCTGGGGAACCTCCCATGGCCATTCCCTAAGCCAGGCCTACCTAGATGCTTCCCCCAAGCAGCTGACACTCCTCTAAGACTCCCGTCAGCACTTCTGTAACTCTGCTTATTTGTCTTTCTCACCAAGCCAAGACGTTCTTGAAGGCAGGGAATATTTCTTATTTTTGTAACCTTCACTGTTCAGCACAGTGTTTGTTATATAAATTTATTCAAGCTAGCAAGTACCTACTACTTGTCTGTGGTTCTATACCTACTACTTGTCTGTGGTTCTATTCTTTAGATACTAAACAGGATTTTCTGTCAGCATCTCCAGTCAGATCTCCCCTGGGCACCAGTGGGTAAGCCTGGTTCAAAATCCTGTTCCCTCTAGGCATTCTTGTCTAGACCATCATTCCCATTCATACCCCCAGATATAACACAAATCTTCTTCCCAGATACTGCATTCAAATGTGAATAGATCTTCGGGAACAATGATGGAAAGAGGGCTTGGTTGTGGGATTTCACTAATTGTGTCTCCCACCACTCAAATGCCTGGCTCTTACTAGAAACCCCAGTTGAGAGGAATGTCACCACTGAGCAGGACATCCATCGAGCCACCCCTGGGGCAGTATTCTGTCACAATAACCACATCTGTCACTTCAACCCGGACTCCAGTGAAACCTGCAAATGTTTGTCTCTAGTGATCTAATTCTCTGGGAAAATCAATAATACAGACCAGAAAGGATCTTTCTGGAACATGATCTCCTAATTTCCACTTTTAAATTTGACCTAGCTTTTCTGACTCATAAAAGAACAAATGTCCTCCTGGACTTAATGTTGGGCACAGATAAAGCTTACAAATCCACCCATTGTGATGCAGAATAAAGTAGTAAAAAAAAAACATACATCATCACAATTTATTCTGGGTCAAGCAGTTTATTTCTTTTTTTGTACACCCTTCTCCTCACAATACATCTAGATATAACTTTCCCCAACGTCTGTTCTTTTTTAACTTATTTTATATTAAGGTATAGCCGATTAACAATGTTGTGATAGTTTCAGTACGGAAAAGGGACTCAGCCATACACAAACACATATCCATTCTCCCCCAGACTCCTCTCCCAACCAGGCTGGGGTGAGACACTTTACATCCCAATATCTCTAATCTGCACAAAATCCCTGCCTGGTAGCCATGAATTTCTTCACTCTGAATGAGGAAAGTGAGGCTCAGAAAGGCAAATTAACTTGGTCAAGGTCCCCCATAGGTAACAGAGCCAGATCCTAAGCTTGATTTTGCCTAATTCCAAAATTCATTCATGGTTTTTAATGTTGCCACATTGTATTCCAATGTAAAATACAAATACAAAAAGAAAAGATTTCACATTGAGAAAAGTTTCCTTTTCCTCAAAAATGTTGCTTTGGAAACAAAAAGCAATTTTCACAAGCCAAGGAGTCACAGATTTTGGAGAGTCTTTCCACACCAGCCTCTCAGATGTCTGTTTCTCTTTAAGTTGGAGTTCCCCCACTGCTGGAGAGGAAGAGGGTTCTCCCCTGATCCCACGCGTGCAGCTGGCTTTTCTGCATGGCTAATTACTGCATCTGCACCATCAGCACAGAGGCACAGGTGCTGTTTTACATAAACCAAAGACTGACTTGCAGATGATCCATGGGGAGTTTCTAGGTATAACATTTGTCTCCAATCAAAATTCCACCATCTTTCCAGCCTCAAGCTTGTTTCCCCAGTCATCAATCCTTGGATTAGATCACAAGCAAGACATCCTCCGAGGCATCCCGCAGAGCACTACTCTTCAAAACTGACGCTGGTGAGGGGAGAAATGTTGATGCTTGCTGATGAAGGACCTTCTGCCCCCTCTCCCTGCTGGTAGGAGGGCTGGGCAAATGCTCTGGTCTCTCCTACCTGTGATCCACCTTGCACTGAAAAGGTGGACCATGGGATGGGTAAGAGTTCACGCTCCCTGTGCTACAATTAATGGTGGACATCATTACTATATTAAAGTCATGATTATATTATAATTATTACTATATTAAAGACGGCCCCTTCTTTTTCTGCTCCACATGGTAGGCACCCCTGGGCTGTCTTTCCTAAGTGGGGCAGACCTGCCATTCTTGTTTGATCAGTGAGTAGGTGGGTATGGCAGGCCTATAGTCCTGCCATGTGGATGGTTAGGGAAGTGACTCTGCAGGCCCAGTTCCTCACTTGCTCACTCTGTCATGGGCTGAGCATGTGAATCCAATACATTAGACTCGGACTGGGTGGTGGAAGCATGCACGTCAACTTCATGACAGACTCGGGTTCTTTGATTCAGTTTTTACCAAAGTTTACTCTGAGTATCGGGAGCTTGTCTATTCATGAAAAAAGTGATACTTTCCTAACTGACTACTATCCCTTTAGTGAGTTTCCCCATGGTCAGAATCCAAAAGAGAAAGTGAGGTGAATAGCACCCTGAACATTTAACAACTAACAGTCCTTGGAAACCAGATTCTGAAAATACTCTCTATCAACATTAGAGTGGCACCAAGCTGAGGGACATAAGGAAAACCCTCCTGACAGAAGATGAGACATTCAAATACCTGAGGTATGGCATGTTAAAAGAACCATCATTTCTTCCCTATTTCATATCCCATGATATGCTTTTTCTATAAATGTCAAGTCAATGATGCCTTGGTTTGCTGACCCTGGCAAGCCACGGAGCCCCTTGCAAAGGTGAAGAGCTGGAAGCTGTGCAGCAAGTGGCTGCCAGGTACTGCAGGCTACCTTGTACCTGAAAGATTCGTTTCAGTATCAGGATTGTTTTGCATATCTGCAAACTTTAACCCAATCCAGAGTCTGCTAACCAATATAAACTGCTGCCAGCCCAGTGGCTCCCCCTTCATTCCCTGCTTTTTTTTATTTGAAGAAGGAAATGAATGCTGACATATTGCCCCCCTTAGTTTCGGGAGTAAGGAAAGAGGGGGAAATGCAGTGTGCATATTCCTCACTCCCCTTTTTCTCCTGAGTCTCAAGTCAACCAAGCAGGGCAGGGAGGAGTGGTGGGAAGTAGAAAGCGGCTGAATCACCAAAGGGAAATGCAATTATGATTTCTGCAAATGTTAAGTTTCTAGCATAATCTAAAAGGAGGCCTTAAATGTGTTTTTTTAATGAAGTCTTTTTTAATCATAAAAAACTATTGTGCCTTTGCTGCAAACAACATTCAAGTTCTCTAAACATTTGTGATATTAATTCTATCCAGCTCTATTATACTGGTCATCACCCTAGTCTTCTAGCCCTTAATATACCCTGATTTAGCCTTTGCTATGACGGGTTGAATGTAAAATAAAATATAATATGAGTCAATGAAAAGTGAGAAGGGTCATTAGGATTGTATTCATGTGCCAACTCTGAGAGATGATTGATAATGACTAACTGAAGCACAGTGTTGGGAAGGATTCTGAGGCCTATCTGGGCCCTGTGGGAAAGGTTCTAATAAGAAGTATTGCATGTGAGCAAAGTCTATGGGCATGGGTCTTGCACACATTTCCCATCCTTAATTGAGACAGAATCTCACCCTTGAGTCCAAAAGGCCAATTTGTAAGGACATAGGTAGGAAGGTCTAATGCCACAATAATATATATTATGAAGGTATGGAGTTTGAACTCCCTACGAGCTTAATATGAGCTAGCAACATGAAAGCAGTGACAAGAGGCTGATGCTATCTAGGGTAGCGTGGGTGAAGGCATGCTGCCCAAAGTTAGGGAGGTGTGTTCTGCTCTATTCTTGAAAGATCATGGTGGCAGTGGTGGGTCTCACTCCAGTTGCCAGGAATGTTAGTCAACAGGTTGAAGATCAGTGTACTCCCAGACAACCACGATGGTGTGATCACTCACCTAGAGCCAGACATCCTGGAATGTGAAGTCCAGTGGGCCTTAGTAAGGACCTCTACAAACAAAGCTAGTGGAAGTGATGGAATTCCAGTTGAGCTATTTCAAATCCTAAAAGATGATGCTGTGAAAATGCTGCACTCAATATGCCAGCAAATTTGGAAAACTCAGCAGTGGCCACAGGACTGGAAAAGGTCAGTTTTCATTCCAATCCCAATGAAAGACAATGCCAAAGAATGTTCAAACTACTGTACAATTGCATTCATCTAACATGCTAACAAAGTAATGCTCAAAAGTCTCCAAGCCACACTTCAACAGTACATAAACTGTGGACTTCCAGATGTTCAAGCTAGATTTAGAAAAGACAGAATAACCAGATATCAAATTGCCAACATCCACTGGATTATCGAAATTACAGAAAAACTCCTACTTCTGCTTTATTGATTACACCAAAGCCTTTGACTGTATAGATCACAATAAACTGTGGGAAACTCTGAAAGAGATGGGAATACCAGACCACCTTACCTGCCTCCTGAGAAATGTGTATGCAGGTCAAGAAGCAACAGTTAGAAGTGGACATGGAACAACAGACTGGTTCCAAATTGGGAAAGGAGTATGTCAAGGCTGTATATTGTCACCCTGCTTATTTAACTTTTATGCAGAGGGCATCATGCAAAATGCCAGGCTGATGAAGCAGCAGCTGGAATCAAGATTGCCAGGAGAAATATCAATAACCTCAGATATGCAGATGACACCACCCTTATGGCAGAAAGTGAAGAGGAACTCAAAAGCCTCTTGATGAAAGTGAAAGAGAAGAGTGAAAAAGCTGGCTTAAAACTCAGCATTCAAAAAATGAAGATCATGGCATCCAGTCCCATCACTTCATGGCAAATAGATGGGGAAACAATGAAAACAGTGACAGACTTGCTTTTTTGGGGCTACAAAATCACTGCAGATAGTGACTGCAGTCATGAAATTGAAAGATGCTTGCTCCTTGGAAGAAAAGCTATGACCAACCTAGACAGCATATTAAAAAGAAGGACATTATTTGTCAACAAAGGTCCATCTAGTCAAAGCTATGGTTTTTCCAGTAGTCATTTATGGATGTGAGAGTTGGACTATAAAGAAAGCTGAGCGCTGAAGAATTGATGCTTTTGAACTGTGGTGTTGGAGAAGACTCTTGAGAATCTCTTGGACTGCAAGGAGGTCCAGCCAGTCCATCCTTAAAGAAATCAGTCCTGAATATTCATTGGAAGGACTGATGCTGAAGCTGAAACTTCAATACTTTTGGCCACCTGATTCAAAAAACTGACTCATCTGAAAAGACCCTAACGCTGGGAAAGATTGAAGGTGGGAGGAGAAGGGGACGACAGAGGATGAGATGGTTGGATGGCATCACCGACTCAATGGACGTGAGTTTGAGTAAGCTCCAGGAGTTAGTGATGGACAGGCAGGCCTGGCATGCTGCAGTCCATGGGGTCACAAAGAGTCGGATACAACTGAGCAAATGAACTGAACTGAACTGCACTCAACAAAAGGCTCTAGAACTTGTGCTTTATGAAGGAAAACAAGAATGCTCCTCTTGGAGCTTCACTGCTGGCTCAGTGGTAACATGTCTGCCTGCCAATGCAGGTGACATGGGTTCCATCCCTGGTCTGTGAAGATCCCACATGTCACTGAGCACCTAAGCCTGTGTGCCACAACTATTGAGTCTGTGCTTTAGAGCCTGGAAGCCACAATTACTGAGCCCATGTGCCACAGCTACTGAAGCTCGGGGGCCCTAGAGCCCGTGCTCACCAACTAGAGAAGCCATGGCAGTGAGAAGATTGCACAACGCGACTAGAGAGTAGCCCCTGCTTGCTGCAACTAGAGAAAAGCCTAAGCAACAGTGAAGACCCAGTATAGCCAAAAATTTTTAAAAATTCATTATAAATCATTTAATTAAATAATAAAAATAAAATTTAAAAAAATTTTAAATAGAGTGTTCAGACTGGTGAAGAGAAAACTTAAGGAAGCCCTGATACCCATCCTTCCCATAAAACTAGCATGCTGCTGACCCCAAAGTGGACTACCCGAGGTCTTTAGCACCACTAATTTATCTAATTAGGTAATCCATATGAGCTCTCCAGTGTATGTACCTGCCTGCCTCTACCATGGCATGCCTGCTACACCCAGATGTTCAGCTAGTGGGCTGGAATCAATTAGCAATTATAATTAAAGCTGAACATAAGAGTGAGATGTTCTTGTTTAATTTCCTGAAGTTGGAAGACTATGATGGTCCTGACAGAAGATAATAAATAGAAATAAAATTTCCAAGTTCAGATAAGTATTTGAGTCAGCGCTGAATAATTGTTCAGCAAGCCACTGTCACCAAGAAGGAATTCACTGGCCCACACAAACGTAGATTAATTATCTTAATTAAGGATCTTATGGCCCCCTACCGATAGACTTGGATATCCCTCCTGCGTTTAAAAACTAGATAGCTGATAATTGCACAACAATTTGAATGTACTTAGTGCTGCTGAACTGCACACTTCAGAAAATTTAAAATGGGGAGTTCCCTGGTGGTCCAGTGGTTGAGACACTGCTCTTCCACGGCGGGCACACAGGTTTGATCCCTGGTCAAGGAATTGGGATCCTGCATGTGGCACAGCCAAAAAAAGGGGGTTAAAATGGTAAATTGTATGCTTTGTATATTTTATCACAATAAAGAAAAAGACTGGTTTTTAAAAATAGCATAATATAAAAGTATAGACCGTTGAGTCAATCAGAGAAGAGCATAAATCCTGACTGGGCCACTTACTGGCTCTGGGACCTTGAGCAAGTTGATAAACCTCTCTGAATCCCCATTTCTTCCTCTGCAAAATCTAGGAATAATGCCTACCTGCCGAGGACCTGCCC
>NW_011494695.1:496624-503364 GCF_000754665.1 Bison bison bison | reverse complement strand
TACTTAAACTAACTAATAGTTTTCTAACTTCTCTAAAGAACCTGTGTTTAGAGGGTTTAAAGTATCTTGTGCCTCTCACGGTTGGGAGGCTGTGAGCAATCACATGTGGCCGGACGAGCCTGTCAGGCAGGCTAGAGAACCTTCAGAGAAGTTTGTAGGTTAAAACACTCTTGTCACACCCAAGAGTTTTTATTGACTGGAGCTCTAGGTTAACTCCTTCTCCGAAAGAGGTGGTGGGGGACAGCCCCCCGTAAAGTCAGAGGTGTAGGTAAGAGCATAAAGTAGTAAAGTAGGCAGGCTCTGGTTATGGGGGTAGACGCTCGAGGATTTCCAGGGGGACTCCTGAGGCTCGATCCCGCCTTTGCATATGTCGAGCCTCCTTCCTCATGACCTTTGTCATGGGCGGAGTACCTCACTCTGGCCCCCAACATCTACCCATGGCTGCTGAGGACAGATTAGATTCAGCCTAAGGACCAGCCTAAAGATCATTGGCTTTCAGGATAAGGAAGATTTGCAGACCTAGAGTTGTCTGACAATACAAGAGGTAACCTCCACAGAAAATCTGCAGCTCTGCAAAACTCCAGCCCTGAAAACCACAGCAGTGGAGAAATGATAACCTAAGAAGCAGAGATTCTAAAACAATGGTTCATTCTCCGAGGTTAAGGCTCCCAATCCATTCCAGAGTATGAAGGGCCACTTGTTAACAGCAGACAGCCACTGTGCAGCTCAGGCTTCCCAACAGGGGTCATTCCTCCAGGTCACCAGCCCCGTGTTTCCGCTTATCTTCCTTACTCTACTTGCCTATGGATCACTTTGGAGATAGTGAATTTATTCTTCTTGATCCTTCTATGGCCACAGCCCTACCACCACTATATTTAAAAATGCCACTTAATGAGGCCCTGGCACCTCCATCAAAAAGAAAAAGAAAAAAGGAAAGAAAGAGAGAAATGCCACTTAGACTCTTATTTGTGTGAGGTCAGAACCATATTCCTTCCTCATCCATGGGTAAAGCTGAAGTAGTGTCCTCCCAAGACACACTGGGGAAGATTTGATGGGTGCATCAATTTGCTCAAGAATGTAGAAGACACATTCTTTGATGGGGGCAAGGGGAGGGGTGTTAAGAATTTGGAGCAGCACCAACAATATTAACATGCTGTAGTCCTTCTCGCTGAACACCTTACTTTGGGTTTTCATTATTACTTTCAAGCCTCTAAGAGGAATAAGAGGTGCGGAGGTAGAGGTGAGGATTACCACTTTAGTACAAAATTCTGATAACATTTCCTAAATTGTTTTCCCAGCTTCTTCAAGCACTACTGTCTCAGAGCTCCCAAAGAATTGTATAAGCCTCTCTTAATGCCTTATCTGGGCTTCCCTGGTGGCTCAGTGGTAAAGAATTCACCTGCCAATGCAGGAGACACAGGCTTGATCCCTAGGCTGGAAAGATCCCCTGGAGAAGGAAATGGCAACCCACTCCAGTATTCTTACCTGGGGAATTCCATGGACAGAGGAGCCTGGCAGGGCTATAGTCCATGGGGTCACAAAAGAATCTGACATGACTTAGCAACTAAACAACAACAATAATAATGCCTTATTTTGGTACATATTTCTTATATCCAGGTCTCCAGATACTGTGAGAATATGAACCACCTTGACTTTTTCTTGTTTGTAATCCCTGTACCTTCCAGAAGGCAAGTACTGTCCAGAGAAAGCTTTCAGTATAAGGTTGTTGAATAAGAAAATTAGGCTAGGGAGTTACGGCTGAATGGCTAACAAATAGTCCAAGAAAGAAAGGCAAGAAAAGAGAAGGGAACTATCATAGGACACTTTATCCACTTCCTTGTGGGTAATAGAAAATCCTAAGAACAACCCAATCAGGCTAGGCACAGTTAGTATTTTCTTTGAACAGAACAGAAGTAACTTTCTCAGAGATGTCCATTAGCGACTGAGAAGTCAAGATTCAGCCCAGATTTGCCTATTCCAAGGCCGTGCCATTTTTCCCAAGGAAAACACAATTTACCCCAGTCCCTTTCCCTGGTCCTATGACTCTTCTCTGTCTCCACTTCGAATGACTCCATCCATAACCTTAAAACTTCTCCAAAAACCCAGAGACAGGGACTTCCCAAGTGGTCCAGTGGTTAAGATTCTGCACTTCCAGTGCAATCAGCATGGGTTTGATCCCTCATCCGGAATCTA
Organism: Bison bison bison; assembly: GCF_000754665.1. Taxonomy (NCBI): domain Eukaryota; kingdom Metazoa; phylum Chordata; class Mammalia; order Artiodactyla; family Bovidae; genus Bison; species Bison bison. The sequence continues at coordinate 501,171 of NW_011494695.1, read as the reverse complement.
AGATCACATCTGCTGTGTGATCAAAGGAAAAACAAACCAACCAACCTGGAGACCCTTTAGTTTTACTACTATTCCAAGTCCTGAGAATCTATGCCAAAGCATTTCTGTGTTCCTCAAGTAGCAAATATTTTAAATACTAGATTGGTAGCTCAGTGGTAAAGAATCTGCCTCCCAATGCAAGAGTTCTATTCCTGAATTGGGACGATCCCCTGGAGAAGGACATGGCAGCTTACTCCAGTATTCTTCCCTGGGAAATCCCATGGATGGAGGAGCCTGGCAGGCTACAGTCCATGGGGTCGCAAAAGAATCAGACCCCACTTAGCAACTGAACAACAAAAACCAGTGACTCCAAGTATTTTTAAATTATCCCACTTTGCAAAGCAAAGCATTTTTAATACTTATTAATCTACCTGGATATTCCTAGAAGTCAAATGAGTAAGATATATTTTCACCTTTTAATGCAGACATATCTATCAATATTTTCAAGTTTATCCACTGCTTTTTTCATTTATACAAGGCTTTCTAAAATTTTCTAAAAATTTATTTCACTTTCATTTTTTAAAATGAATTATTTAAACCATTAGGAAATAGAGTGAATTAAGGATAAAATTTGATTTTTTCCATATACCTAATCTATTGTTCTGGCACTATTTATTAAATAATCTTTCCCTCTCTTGCGGAGGAAGAAATTTTCCTCTATGCTCCTAAATCCTTTTGGCTGGTCTAAGAATTAAATTGACATGAGGCAGATTAACAGGAGAAAATCAAACAAAAGTTTAATAATGTGTATACATGGGAGAGACCAAGGAGAACTGAGTAACTCACCAAAATGGCCCAAACCCTCACCTGAAATACCGTTTTCAGCTAAAGACGAAGGATGTTGAGGATGTGGTTTGGGACTTCAAAGAGAAGGAAAGCACTTTACACAGAGATAGAAGAGCAAATCTTTGGTAAATGAATACTTTCTGGGCCATGTGGAGACAATGGGACACAGAAAAGAATTTCAACAAACAGATTTTGCTAGGCTCTTCCATGTCCACACCCCAATACCTACATAGTCATCAAAACGGTGACAGCTCCCTTCCTGGACAGGTCCTCTATCTACATTCTTTCAGGCAGTTTGGGGGAAAGTTAAAGGTTCTTTCTGAGTCCTTTAGACCTTGATTGTTTTCATCTAAAAATAATCCTCATGCCAAAGTGATATTCTGGGGTGGCAGATTTTGCTCCCCTATACTTGCTTCACCAGTATTTTTCTGTCATGTATTTATTTCATATATACCCTTTTGTCCATTTCAAACTGCCCATTCTATTCCAAATCTATTTGCCAAATCTTTTTTTTTAGCAACACTCTTTTATATTTAATTTCCTATTATTTTCTAATATCAAAGAGTGAAAATACTCCCCTTTGTTACTATTTTTTTAAGTTCATGAATGTTCTCATTTGTCGATTTTTCCAGTGAAATTGAGAATCATTTTGTTAGCATGGTCCTGAGGCTTCTGAGGTAGGGAAACAGCAAAAGGTCTTCTCCCCTTGTCCCTTCTCCTTCTTAGGCAAGCAGCCCTGAGCTTTTATAGGAGTTGAAGCAAAGACAGTCCACAAATGGTTTTTGTCAACCCAACTTCCCTGTTCCTACAATTTTTGGAAATCCACACTTTCAGAAGCTGCTTCATGTCAAGCAGGATTTAGCAAAGCCTGTTCTAGCTAAACCCATACTAGACCTGTTAGAACGGACTGGATGGTTAAGATAAGGGCTGGGCTTTCTGAGAAATAGCACCACTTAATTACAATGCCTGTGATGCTTGAAGCAAACAATCAGAATTACTTAGAAATCTGAAGAAAAACTTGTCAGAAGTACCTTTCAGCTGAATGTTTTCAATATAAAAACTTGACTGCCTTGTGTTGGGGTAAGAGAACATTTTTAGTTGAATAGACTTCCTTCCCAATAATTGATAGAATATCAACCACATACAATACTCCCCATAGCAGATTCAAATCATACTAAAAACTGTCTACATGAGTTTTAATTATTTATCCTTTTCTTTGTTGTCTAGGTGCTTTCTTGAAGTTGTATAAAGATACAACAGATGCCGTGAAACCATTAATTGTTATTTTAATGGGAAGTTGGAAGGAACCATGCTAGGTGCTCTACTGAGTAATCTACCAACATGTGATCCAGACATCTATTAAGTTTAATTTGCAGTACTTTTAATCAGCACTGAGAAAAGCCTGGCTTAACATGAATGTGCTTAGAATCCAAAAAACTTGAGTTCTAATACTGACTTTATGCTATTGAAAGCCATGGACAAATTTATTTAACACCCTTGTACCTCAGTTTCCTTGTAGATAATAACAAGAAAATAAAACAGGCCTTGTAGGATTCCAGAATTAGGAATAATACATACAAAAGGGCTTGCATAATAGTTGGCACAAAGTATCCCTAACAAATATTAGTTATGATTGCCACCAATCATATGAACAGTCTGCATTTCCTTATTATTTCTAGTTTAAAGTTTCACCCAGAAAAAGTAAGAGAACATCAGCTATGCTGAGTGGAAAGAAAAGATAATGGGCAATTCTCCCGTCTACAGAGTTTCTGCCTAGAACACTAGGTTCTTGTCTCTGGCTTGAATGGTGTCCCTGGGAGCCCAGTGGCTGCAGCTCACACTTAGCACAATCATGGGAACATGCCCCTGCCCCATCCTGAACACACACTCAGTGATTCATAGACAAAACCAGAGGGCCACTCAGCAGTAAATAAGGAATAAGATCACAGTAAAGTTCTAGATACCTTTTATAAGCTGCCTGAGACTGGGCTGCAAAGTGAAAGAGCTCTAGTATACTACTAAGTAGTTATCAAAAAGTACAAGGTTGCACTTAAAAACTACCAATAAGTCTATCTTTTCATTACCTCCTGACAGGTGGAGCCCAATTAGGAATTCCAAGGAGCTGGATTTGGAGTCCAGCCACCCCTCGGACTGGAAGCTCTGCTGACCACAGCTAAGCTGCCGTCGGTTAATCACAGAAGGAGACTGGATGCTCCCACACCTGGAACGCTGCTGTGGCAGGAGGGAGCGGCTTGTTGCCTCCTAATGACTCAACCCAGATGACCTGCGGCTCCTGTTGGGCTCAATACCTTGTTTGGAGGCAGGAGCCTCAGAAGGATTCATCTTCATTCAAGCCCAGTATGGAAGTAAAAGCAGGAGAATGTTCAGGAACTCAAAAAATAGTAACAAAGGAGAGTATTTTCACTCTTTGATATTAGAAAATAATAGAAAATTAAATATAAAAGTGTTCCTAAAAAATGATTTGGCAAATAGATTTGGAATAGAATAGATAAGTGTGAAATGGACAACTGGATATGTACGAAATAAATGCAGCCATCCCAGGGTTGAAACTACACACAAATGCAAGAGTAGAGGACATCAGGAGAGCAAGCTATGGGTCTTTTCATGCATCCTGAACTTTGCAGTCAGTTCCCTGAAGCCTTTGAAAACTGCTGCTTTCATTCAATAACCATACAGAGCACTAACTAGGAGCCAGCACTGAAGCAATAGCTTTGTTCAAGTCAAGGAACATCCAATGAGCATTTAGCAGGTACAAGCCTTTACAGGAGAGCAAGCACTCAAACCTACAGGAGGCGGACTTCTGGGCTTCTGCATCATCCTGCTCAGCTGATAGCCCTGGTAGAGAGCTTTCCCAATGCTCACAGCAGGAGCGTCTCTTTACCAGAGAGGGCACTGGACCCGGAACCGGAAGGTTCAAGTCTAGGCTCTGCCACCCACCTCCTGTACAATTTAGGCAAGGCACTTAACCACCACACCTCAGCTTGCTCACGTGCCAAAAGGCGTCTGACTGGATAAGATCCAGCAAGATGAATCTAGAATAATTATTACTGAAATTCGAGAAGGAATGAAAAATATTTTTTAATCCTATTCAATTTAGTCACTATAGCAGACAAATGAAATTCTCTGATTAAGAAAGACATAGGAACTGCATGGGCTTCCCAGGTGGCTTGGGGGTAAAGGATGAATCTGCAATGCAAGAGGTTCAATTCCTGGGTCAGGAAGATGCCCTGGAGGAGAGCATGGCAACCCACTCCAGTATCTTGCCTGGAGAATCCCCGTGGACAGAGGTGCCTGGGGGGCTACAGTCCATGAGTTGCAAAGAGTCGGATACGACTGAAGCAACTGAGCACACAGGGACTGCCCCACAAGGAAACCGTAGACAAAAATGACGTGATAACCCAAGAAAGAGAAAATATCTGCAAGTCATATATCCGACAGGGGCTAATATCCAAAATATAGAAAGAACTCATACAACTAAATATCCAAGAAAAACTGATGAAAAACTGATTAAAAACTGGCAGAAGGTGTCTGTGACAACCCAAGGGGTGGGATGGGGTGGGAGGTTGGAGGAGGCTCAAGAGGGAGGTGCCATACGTATACCTATGGCTGATTCATGTTGCTATATGGCAGAAACCAGCACAACGTATTTTAAAGCAATCATCTTCCAATTAAAAACAAATTTTCAAAGATGGCAGAAGATC
>NW_011494695.1:496302-496524 GCF_000754665.1 Bison bison bison | reverse complement strand
GACCTAAATAGACGTCTCTCCAAAGAAGACAGCCAATGAGTATCTGAAAAGACACTCAACATCACCAGCCATTGGTGAAATGTGAATCAAAGCCACACCTCACACCTGTTAGGACCGCTACTGCTGCTGAGTCGCTTTAGTTGTGTCCGACTCTGTGAGACCCCATAGACGGCAGCCCACCAGGCTCTGCCATCCCTGGGATTCTCCAGGCACTGTCATTTT
>NW_011494695.1:490178-496202 GCF_000754665.1 Bison bison bison | reverse complement strand
AAAGTTGTTCAATCGTGTCCGACTCTTAGCGACCCCATGGACTGCAGCCCACCAGCGTCCTCCATCCATGGGATTCTCCAAGGTTGGTGAGGATATGAAGAAAAGGGAATCCTTGCATACTGCCAATATATTTTAAAATGAAACGTTAAGAAAAAGATTACCAGATTCGTTTCGATATTTGGCAAAACTAATACAATATTGTAAAGTTTAAAAATAAAATAAAATTTAAAAAAAATAAAAAGAAAAAGATTACCAAAATTGACTTAGGAAGACATTTTTTAAATCTAAATAAACCAATAACTATTTAAAAATAAAAAAAGACATAGGGAGATAAACAAACTCATTCCCTGGAAAATGTAGCCAGAGATAGGTTTATTTTCAAGGTTCCTGCCCCTGTTTTTTGGTGTCCACTTGGTTCAGTACCCAGTCCCAGCCTGCAGAATCGTCTCCACATCACCCACTCCAGAAATGCCGGATATTAGCCTTGGAGGGACCCTCAGCCCATTTCATTCAGAGTCCTTCTCCCACAGCACTCCAGTCGCTGTTTAAACACACGCAAGAGGGAAGCTCATTGTCAAGGCGTCTCTCCATCCCTGCTCACTCAGATGAGTAGAAAACATGGAATACAAAAACTCTCCCTATACTCCCTAGTGGAGTCCTAGTTCAGCCCTCTGATGTTACCTGAACATCTTCTCCAGGGCAGCCTTGGACACAGTCCCTCATCTCCTTCATAAGAACTCCCAGAAACTGCTTAGGGGTTTACAAAGCACCTTCCTTACAGGTCACCAGCAAAATGACATTCCAAGGTGGGAGGGGGATCCCACAGCTTGACGTTGCTTGGGCCCAGTGAAATGAGTTCCTCACCCTGTTTATTCAGAAATTGACATTAGGCAAAAAACATAGGCACGACCTCTGCAGTCAGACCTTAAGGAGGAGAAACTAAAAATAGATCCATGTCCTCAGGCACTACAGTCAGAGCTGACACTATGGATAATCCTCCGTGTTCCCTGGAGAGTCAGGCAGGCGACAAGAAGGGGCCTGCAGGCCAATTTGTATGTGGGAATACAGGGGGAGTCAGTCTTCAGTCAGGGCTGGCCTTTGTCCTCCAAGAGACAAGGCAGGGCCCAGAGCCCTGGAGACCTTGTCCACTCCTGAGCTAGTGAGAAGGTGCAGAGGAGGGGAAGGTGGGGAGTGCCTTGACATAGTATAATAATCATAATTTCCCTCAATATTTGAGAATTATGAGCAAGGACTTGGACTCAAATTAACTTGTGATTAAATTCAAATAATGGGGGCTTCCCTGGTGGTACAGGGGATGGGAGTCTGCCTGCCAGTGCAGGGGACACAGGTTCGATCCCTGGTCCAGGAAGATTCCATATGCCGCAGAGCAACTAAGCCCGTGTACCACAGCTACTAAAGCCCGTAAACCTAGAGCCCGTGCTCCGCAACAAGAGAAGCCCCTGCAATGAGAAGCCCTCACTCTTCATAACTAGAGAAAGCCATTGCACAGCAATGAAGACCCAGCTCAACCAAAACTAGACTTATTTTCTTAAAAAACTTTAAATAAGTCCATGTCACTGGGAAGTGGGATGACTTAATCCCACCTAAGTATTATCACTTAATAATCAATAATTAACACTGATTGAGCCAGTCACTGGGCTTTATCTGTATTATCTCATTTAATCATCACAGCAAGCCTATAAGGAGGTACTGCTATTATCTTCATTTTACAGCTAAGGAGACTGAAGCTAGAAGGTAAGGTCACACTTGCCTAAGATCACATGACTAGTAAGTAATTTACTCTGAGTCCATGTAACTGAGCTTTCAAGCAAGAGACAAAACCAGAGAAAGAATGAATGAGGCCGCCTGCCATAGTCCCACAGTCAGAGAGCCATTCAGAGCAGAGCAGGGTCTAGACACCATTCACTCCCTCCCATAGACTTCTCCTGAGAAGCAAGCAGGACAGGCCTCCTGCTGATGTGGACTCTGGAGGGTCTCTGTGTCCAGGACTCTGCCGTTTGCCATCTTGGCTTTACTGCAGCTGTCAACTCAAATCAGACCCGAATCCCTAGGCTCCCTTGGCCCTGCCGCCACCTACACCTTCTTGACTGAGCCGAGGAACCTGAGCAGACCCCTGCCTGTGCTGAGTCCCTGGACCCTTAAAGCCAGCAGGTGTTCCCCAGAAAAACACAACCCATCTGTTCTTCCTTGTCAGCCCCCCGCTGTGCAGGTGCCGAAGAACCTGTCACCTGTGGTTTGTTGTTCACTGGAGCGCTAGAGAAGGAAAGCGTCTTCCAGAACGAGGCCTCCAAGGTCATACACCTGACTCGTCATAGAGCTGAGTCTGGAATCCAGGTTCAAATAATTGCCCTAGTGGCTGCCACTACCTCAAATGGACCCGAAGGTAAACAGAGGTAGAGTTTCTTGGCAAAGAGTTGCCATTTACATAGATGTTCATAACTGTGATACTCAGAATCTCCAGAGTTAAACCAGCTAAAAATCTTTTTCTTTTGCTTTTGTTGCATTACCTTGATCTGCTTTATTAGATTTTGAGAAGGCTGAGACTCAAATTATTTTGAATTCCTGATTTCATCCGAGGTGAGAGTGGAACTCAGTGCCCCACGAATGGGCTGGGTGTCAGAGACAGCATAGTTAGGGATTCTAATCTGTTGAACATAGTCTCTGGGTCACTGAGAAGTGACCACAGCCTGCTTAAACTCACTGCCTCTCAGAGTTGAGAGGGACATTCATATTATTTGTCCATTCCTAATCATGATACTCCTCAAACACTGTCAGTCGCACACTACTGTCACGATTTTTGGAATATCTGTGAACCACTGTTATCTATTTCATGTGTTTCCGTAAAAGGGCTTATTTATTTATTTCACTTGTCTAAATGTAATATCTGTGAAATTACAAGCTGATATCCTGGTTAATTTTTTCCTAGTACGTATTAAAACCACAACTGTTACAATGTTTTAAAATTTCCCATTGGTGGTACATAAACCACTACTGGCTCCTACTGCCTTATCAGCGGCATAAATCCCTTCTACACATTGTAAATACCTGAAGAGTTCATTCCCAGCTAACTCATCAGACAGCACTCATCTACACCAAGCAGTGTAGAAGTGACTAACGGTATATACGGCAATTTTTACTTTTTTTTTTTTTTTCAGAAAGAACATCATGAGATGGTTAGAATTTTACCTCCACTACTTGTAAGTTCCCGACCACGTGACAGCTTCTCTGACTCTCAGTTTCTTCATTCTACAAGGGGACAATGATAATCCACAATACCCATCTGACCGGACTGTGCTCTGGGTTAAAACATGTACAGAAAGCCTCTAGCACAGCATCGGGCACAAAGTAACCACCTAAGGAGTGTAGGTTCCCTTTCTTTCCCACGAGAGTAGCAAGTGAAATAACCTGGGAGAGCTGAATGGCTTTATTTGGTAAGACTTTGTCTGGTTTATTTCCTAGAGCCACTCCAATCACTCACTAATTTGCAGTGAATTGGGGCCAGAAGCCTAGAAGGCTGCAGTCCATGGGGTCGCTGAGGGTCGGACACGACTGAGCGACTTCACTTTCACTTTTCACTTTCATGCACTGGAAAAGGAAATGGCAACCCACTCCAGTGTTCTTGCCTGGAGAATCCCAGGGACGGCAGAGCCTGGTGGGCTGCCGTCTATGGGGTTGCACAGAGTCGAACACGACTGAAATGACTTAGCATAGCATAGCATAGCATTTTTCTTCAAACTTGGCTGCAAGCCTGCTTATCTTTCCAAACCATAACTAGGGGACATGATCATTCTGAAGATCGAGACGGAATTTGTTTTTTGAAGCTTTTATTCATTTATTTGGCTGCATGAGGTCTTAGTTGTAGCACATGGGATCTTTGCTGTGGAATCTTTCGTTACGGCTTCTCTCTAGTTGTGGCACATGGGCTCAGTACTTGCGGCACTTGTGCTTAGCTGCTCCACAGCATGTGGAATCTTAGTTCCCCAACCAGGGGTCAAACCTGCGTCCCCTGCGTTAGACAGCAGACCACCGGACCACCAGGCAAGTCCCAAGGCAAGGTTTCTGACTGAAAAAGCAGAGCCATCACTGTTAGTTTTCTAAGTACAGCAGGCTTCTGGGATTCCCAAGGGCTAAGGTAGTCTGCCTTCTGGGGGCCCAGAGGAGGGCAGGTTGGGCTTTAACCTGGGGGACCCCAGGATGCTTGGATGCTTAAGTGGACAGAATTTCAGCAGAGAAGTATCAACCATCACCATCACTGTCAAAAGCACTGGGACCTTTGAACTCAGGCTCCATACTAGAAGAAACAGTAGGAAAAGTTGAGCTGGAACGCACACAGTCCTAATGAGGTGGACTGGTGGGCAAAGCTTTATTTGCATTCATTTCACTCATTATTATGTGGCATTAAGGAGATTTTCTGCTGAGCAGAGTGACCTTGACATGTGATTTTCTGTGTTCTCTGGGTATATGCAGAGCATTATAAGAAGTAATGATTCCCAAAGAGCCCATCTAATCTGACAATTTTCATCAGCCTCCAAAGGGAGATTTTAACTTTTGTCCATTTCTCCCATTTTTTTTTTTTAGAGTGTTACTATTTAAAAAAGAGACAGACACTGAGAGAGAACAATATCTATAACCTTCAGCCTTGTCCTTCCGAAAGTCAGAAGTGTGACATAAGAGCTCTCTTTCACGCATCTTTACCACCAGTCAGCATTTCTCAGCAGGTGTATTACGTATACTCTTATCTTTCTCTAAATCTTTGTTGTACTCTCCAGAAGCCTCATGTGAGTGTGGCCCAAAACCGCAGGCACCAGACTGTCAGGACCAAATAGCATGAACCTAAGCTGTCAGATCCTGATTCGTTTCAAATTATTTTAACCATGTTAGGAAATATGGGTTGTGAAGGGCTTGGGAATAAAATTCTGATTCTGGTCATTTACAAACCTTTTTTGGTATGAGTGAAATCTACTGTCCAACTTTCATTGTCAAACACCTTTTGTATCTGCTACTGAAACCACTAAAGAAAATAGGAAGAAAGGAAAGAAAACAAAAAATAGAAATAGGATTTAAATATTTTATAGTAAAAAATTAATCAAACCAGTAGCCTTCAGCACAAAATCAATACTTAACTATTCATCACTAGCAACAGTGAGACTACCAATAAGATGGCAGTGCTCATTCTTGTTTATTGTCCCTGGATGTGCTCCAGTGTCTCCTAGTTTATAGTCTATGGGAACCTGAACAGGATTTGTATCACTGTGTCACTGTTGTGATAATTACATCTTCAGTTCAGTTCAGTTCAGTCAGTCACTCAGTCGTGTCCAACTGTTTGCGACCCCATGAATCACAGAACACCAGGCCTCCCTGTCCATCACCAACTCCCAGAGTTCACCCAAACTCAAGTCCATCAAATCAGTGGTGCCATCCAGCCATCTCATCCTCTGTCGTCCCCTTCTCCTCCTGCCCCCAATTCCTCCCAGCATCAGGGTCTTTTCCAATGAGTCAACTCTTCACATGAGGTGGCCAAAGTACTGGAGTTTCAGCCTCAGCATCAGTGCTTCCAATGAACACCCAGGACTGGTCTCCTTTTGAATGGACTGGTTGGATCTCCCTGCAGTCCAAGGGACTCTCAAGAGTCTTCTCCAGCACCACAGTCCAAAAGCATCAATTCTTCAGCACTCAGCTTTCTTCACAGTTCAACTCTCACATCCAATTATGTTAAATTGGTTCATGGTGCTTTTCAGATCTATTACATCTTTTTACTTCTCTGTATATTCATCCTATTATTTTTGAGAGCTTGATACTGAAACTCCAACTAAAAAAATCTTAATTTATCTAGATAAAAAAATAATTGTAATATATAGTGGAGCTATATGTAACCTTGTTCTTTATTTTCCAGTCAGCCAGTTCAGTCGCTCAGTCGTGTCCAACTCTTTGCGATCCCATGAATTGCAGCACACCAGGCCTCCCTGTCCATCACCAACTCCCGGAGTTCACTCAAACTCACAT
>NW_011494695.1:481493-490078 GCF_000754665.1 Bison bison bison | reverse complement strand
TCATCCTCTGTTGTCCCCTTCTCCTCCTGCCCCCCAATCCCTCCCAGCATCAGAGTCTTTTCCAATGAGTCAACTCTTCACATGAGGTGGCCAAAGTACTGGAGTTTCAGCTTTAGCATCATTCCTTCCAAAGAAACCCAGGGCTGATCTCCTTTAGAATAGACTGGTTGGATCTCCTTATTTTCCAAGTCTTCTGTAAATGTGTTTTCATACTTTTGTAATTTAAAAAAAAGGAAAAAGAATTTTTTTAAAGATGATGGTGTTCATTAGCAAAGTCAACTCCAATGGGTTTAATAAGGATTTCAATTAAAAAGACATAAAGGTCATTATAGGACATTGAGAAGAGTTCCCTAACTTAACATTTTAAATCAACTATACACTAATAAAAATTTTAAAAAATAAAAACAAGAAAAATATAAATGAAAGACCAAAGATTTGAGAATTAAATACAAATTTTAGACTTGTCAAAATCCTGAATTTTGATACACTGAACATTTCACCTTCAAAATAAAAACATACTTAGTTTTCTAGCCCTCCAAAAGCTATTGGTACTTTTCCTCTCCACCCTGTCCCTGCTTCTCTAGAATCATTCTTTAGCAATCTTGTGACCGTCTTTCATTCTCTTACTAAAGATTCCAATGAACTATTTCTCTCTTACACACACACACACACCCCACCCACACTTTTCCCCAAAACCACAGTCAATGAGCTGTATTATCTACCCCAGAGAGGAAAACATTAGCATCAACAATCCAAGACAATAGAAAATGCCAACCACTGGCTTTTTATTTCAGAATATACTATATATATTTTGGATATAACTGGGCCTTTATTAATATAGTTTTTAGAATAATGTTTAGATGTTCTTTTTCAATTTTTCTAGATACACATCAAGTGACAGGAGGAGAGGAACCCATATATTGGAGCATAAGGTGGTAAAAATTTGAGATTTTAAATTTAACACAATGGATGCACTTAAAGTTGATTTGACAGGGGACCAAAACATGCATGAGTAGCCAAGGTCTTCCCCAGATCACTCCCATCCCTATATAAAGAGGAAGTTAACTTCCAGATCAGCTCCTAGATCTTTCTGTATTGTGTGGAACCGAGATAATGGGAGAGAAGGAAAATTAAAATCACCAAAACGGCTATCAGTTCAGTTCAGTTCAGTCACTCAGTCGTGTCCGACTCTTTGTGACCCCATGAATCACAGCACGCCAGGCCTCCCCGTCCATCACCAACTCCTGGAGTTCATTGAGTGACCCACATAATGAAGAGCTGAGCAAAGAAGAGAGAGTGAAGAGATAACTGAGTACATGTGAGTTCAGTTGAGTAAAGATTTGGGAAGCAGCTTTTATGGGAGAGAAGAAAGACTTTGGAGCACCTACTGTGTTAGGGAGATACTTGGAGATAGAAAAAGATAGAATCTTTAAGATGCTCTGCTATGGCATTTTCAGAAGAGATAGCGAGAATGCTTTAATTTGTTTATAATTGTTATTTGCTCATCTGTTATTCATTGAATGGGACTCCATGGTGGACTGGACGACAAGATGATTATCCCCTCAACTTTCATGATATCAAGTGTCAATAAAAATCCAAGTCACCAGGTTAGCTGTCAATTGTTGATATGCTTGTGTGTGTATGTGTGTGTGTGTGTGTGTGTGTGTGTGTGTTGTTCTTTTAACACAGCTCTCCTCTCTCTGTTAGACATTAAGCTAGTTGACATCACAACTCTGTCTTTTGTTAAATAAGAATAAAAAGTGCAGAGTTCTTTACATAGTGTGGCAGGATATGCTTATTAAAGTTTACTGCTTAGCTATAAAAATGGGCTGTTAATGCTGGTCTCAGAGACATATTGTTAGAACTAAACAGAACCTGCTAAAATACATTAAATGTAAAATAATATAAATAGCATATAGTTCATAGAACTATCTGATTGGTTCTATGGAATGGAAAGACATTCTATAATAAATATCATAGAAGTTGAATTGCTGCTGCTAAGTCACTTCAGTTGTGTCCGACTCTGTGCAACCCCATGGACTGCAGCCCACCAGGCTCCTCCGTCCATGGGATTTTCCAGGCAAGAGTACTGGAGTGGGGTGCCATTGCCTTCTCTGAGAAGTTGAATTACTTCATATTATTTGTGGAACATGGTGGTGTATAACTTCGTAAGTAAATAAATACTGTTTAAATATAACAAAAAGTTTACTGCTTGATGCAGAGATAGGATTGAGGCCAGTTAGCTCCAATGGCCTCCATGCAGAATGAGCTGTACACCCTATTCCTGTCAATGAGTTCTGGGAGAGGTCCCAGCTGAAATTCCCAGGTGCACCAGCCCCAGGTTACTTTACCATAAAATCCTGGCACATGAAAACTCATTTCCCCACACAGTACATCTTAATAGCATGGCTGAGAACCACAGATATAAACTATTTGTTTGACAACCAAAGGATCCATTTGAAAATCACAAATATCTATAGAGACAGACTCCACTGGCCAAAAAAAAAAAAAAAAAATCCCCTAAAAGCAGGGCCAGACAGTGGTGGTCAAGCTCAGTGTGGACCTTTCCAAACTCTGGGATGAGTCTTGCACACCTCTCCTGCCCAAGGGAGCTGGGCCCCAAGACTGTCTTTAAAGTGTAGTGGGAAGAGCACTAGTCTCAGAGCCCAGAGAACTGAATCCAATCAGAGCTCTGTCACCATCTGAAGACGCAGCCCTGGGTGGAAGGTTGTGGAAAGAAAGAGACTTTGGACCTAGACAGACTGGATTCAAGTCCCAGTTTGTTCACTTAACTCTTCTTGTGACCCTGGGGAAAGCACTTCACGTTTTGATGCCTCATTTCCTCAACTGTAAAAAGGGATAATATTTAGTAATCAAGATTTGTAGTAAGAACAATAAGGACATATGTAGGGGCTCAATAAAGATCATTTGCTGCTGTGTGGCCTTGGGCAAGTAACTTAAGAGCTCTGGACCTCAGTTTCCTTATTTGTAAAGCAATAGAGATGGATAATACATTTCAAGGACTTTTGACAACAGAGAATTCAAGAAAGATGACAGATCTTGACACAGCATAGTAAACATAAGGAACAAACAGCTCATCATGAGACAGCATGAGATGTTGATTCAATTTTCCTAGAAGGGTCAAGGTGGAGGAGGCAGTAGAGACCAAGCTGATTGGAAAAGCAGTCATAACCCAGGCATCTAAGCAGACCTTTCCCAGTCAACTGGGCCCGTGCAGCAGCTCTCACTCTCCTCACAAAGGTGAGCCCCACAAACTGAAACAATGAAGAGGAAGAAAAAGAATGCTAAGAACAAAAGAAGTCTTAATCTAGAAGAATGGTACTAACGGACCTATCTGCAGGCCAGTACTAGAGACACGACGTTAAGAACAGACTTGTGGGCGTGGCGGGGGAAGGGCAGCATGGAACGAACTGAGATGGTAGCACTGACCTATAACACCAGCGTGTGTAAAATAGCTAGCTAGCAGGAAGCTGCTATACAGCACAGGGAGCTCAGCTCGGTGCTCTGTGACGACTAGAGGACTGGGATGGGATGGGGCAGGGGAGGGAAGCTCACGAGGGAGGGGATACATGTATACTTATACTGAGTCATGTGTTGTATAGCAGAAACCAATACAGCATTGAAGAAATTATCCTTCAATTAAAAATAAAATTTAAGACCAAAAAACTTCAATTTCAATAAAAAGAAATTTTAAAATGGAACAAAAAGCAAACTGACCTAAGACTAGGTTCTGACACTGGTTCTATCACTAGCCCGGTTTCCACTTTTGCTTTGGATGGTCAGGAAGCTCACAGCCAAAGTTATTGTTCATTTTTAATTGACCCTGTAAAAGTTATATATTGTCACTGTAACTCCACTCCCCCTTTTACTTGGCCATTATACTTTAACTCATTCCCCGTCATACCCTCACTTTTATTTGAGATTTCCCTATTCCATTGTACCTATCCTTACAATCCACTTGAAATCCTTCATGAAGTAAGACAAAGTATAAATAAATAGAAATCATTTTTCCAGTCAATTACATTGCACATCATTTCTCTATGTATAAAATAAGAGCTTAGGACTCAAGGTCCAATCTCTTTCAGCTCTAAATCTGTTCTTCTAATCCTTTATTTCTAAAACTCCAAGTCCATCTTAGGTTGTCTTTTAGAGCTTTGACTCTATGTATATCTACTAGGCATTCCACTAATATCCTAGAATAGGATGACTCTAACAGTTGAATGGGGATTAACATTTGTATAGAACCTATCGTCTTGAGTTTGAAATGATCTCACTCTGGTCTTCAGTAATCCTGTGTGATAAGGGAAGCAGGGACATGTCTCCATTTTATAGATGAGGAAACAGAAATATAAAAATTAAGTGACTAGCTCCCAGTCTCATAAGTAACGACTGACCCCGGGACTCAAGCTCTGATTTTCTGACTCTGAACTCTCTCCAATCTCCCAGCCTCATGAAAGATCCCTCCAGCTCCCACTGGATGCTTCCAGGTCATACATCTTCCAGGACAGCCTCTTTGATATGACATTCTGGAGAATTTTCCGCTCCAGGACAGTGGCATACCACAGAATTGGTCTTTTTCCTCTTTGACATGACAGACTTTTAAATTTTGAAACAGTAATCCTATAATCTTTAAATCTTTATTCCGGCCAAACATCAGAGTCAAATCATGCAGGGCTGTTTGACCCGTTAGACCCAAAAAGCCCAGTGCTTGAGGCCCACAAGCTTTCCAGGGGGCAATGGGAGAAAAAAATAATTGGCTCCAAGCTACACAAAAGCAAACTGAAATTAACAAACATTTAGTTAACTGCCTGCAAAATGTGACATTATGTCAACTTCATTAATTACTCAATTTATTATTCATAAAAAATTTCATTACATATAAGAATAATTAATGAATTAGATTCTTTTATGAGAATTCTTGAGTAGGCACATGATAAGAAGACAAAAGCAACTGTAAATGCAACACAGTATTCATAAGCAAATCATTTTAAAAGCAAAATTACAAAAATACTTTCAGTGCTTTTACAGAAAATTTTACATTTAATTGATATGTGGGTGCACTGTAGTATGTGTGGTCTAAGCGATGAAGCCTCTGAAATAATTTGTGGAAAATCTTAAATGGCCCTGAAGTCTCCCCTTCCTAAATTTCTGCGTGCAAATCAACGCGATATGCCTTCTAGTCACATGGCTCCCTCAGTTTATGCACTTTCTTCCAGTTGCTGGATTTGCCCAGTAAACTGAACCTCACTGGTCTGAAAGGAAATGAAGGTGCTGGGGAGCACCTGGGGCCCTGCCACATCACCACCAACACAGCTTCTGGTGTGCCAGAGACAGTAGATAACCAAGAATTCTGAAGTACCCTGGGACTCCCCTGGGGTCCAGCGTCTAAGACTCCAAGCTCCCAACGCAGGGGGCCTGGGTTTGATCCCTGGCCAGGAAACTAGATCCCACATACCACAGCTATAGATCCCACATGCCAGAGCAAAGATCCTGAACACAGCCGTAGCCAAAAACAAAAGGCCCTCCCCCACCATAGGAAGCTTCTTCTCTGTGCACCCAGTCAAACCTATTCCAAATGTGATGAAACATTGCACTGAGAGAAATGCAAACTCTGACAAAACAGCATGCGTGTTGCCAAGGGCATGGTTTTAATTGCCTCAAGGAACCTTGGGGTATACTGGCAGGATCCTAAAAACGTAGGTTAAAAATCATCTTGTATCTAAAGATATTGCTGTTAAACTTCTTGCATTCAAGCAGTAAGCTCACACCAAAAATGGGCAGTTCTTTAAAGGCTCAGAAGTTTGTGTGCTGCCTTCACAGAGCTTAGGTGAGACCATCTGGCATGAAGTCTTTACTTTCAGGGCCTCCAGAAGCCACCAAGGGGGGAAGCTAAGGGGACCAGCTTGTGAATCCCAAGGGCTGGTAATGATGCCAAACCTGCTTCCTGGAAGGTTGAACCTGTGACCGTTGGCTTTAGTCCCAGGCCCCTGGACGTCCTGAGGAGCTGAATTACTGAAACAACGTTTGGAGAGCAACTGCCGAAGTCACAGCCAATTCTAGAACTTGCTACTCTGCCTGGAAAAGAAAAGCTGAAACTTTATTTGGATTCTACAGGCACTTCCTGGGTCCTTCTTCCTGAGGCAGGAAATAAAGCAAGTTCCTGAGAGAGGAAGGAGGGTGGAGAGGGGACCCTGCATCAAGAAGATGTGTAGAAAAGGCTTCGACTCAGAGGTACTCTATGTTCTCAGAAGCAGTATTCTGAGGTCTGACCCAGGAGGGTATAACCTTTCTTATTCTCTGTATCAGGATGTATCAGTGTCCTTGTTGTTTAGTCACTCAGTTGTCTCAAATTCTTTGTGACCCCATGGACTGCAGCACGCCAGGCTTCCCTGTCTATCACCAACTTCCAGAGCTGACTCAAACTCATGTCCATCGAGTCAGTGATGCCATCCAATCATCTCATCTTCTGCCACCCCCTTCTCCTCCTGCCTTCAATCTTTCCCAGCATTAGGGTCTTTTTCAATGAGTAAGTTCTTTGCATCAGGTGGCTGAAGTATTGGAGTTTCAGCTTCAGCATCAGTCTTCCCAATGAATATTCAGGACTGATTTCCTTTAGGATGGACTGGTTGGATCTCCTTGCAGTCCAAGGGACTCTCAAGAGTCTTCTCCAACACCACAGTTCAAAACCATCAATTCTTCAGCGTTCAGCTTTCTTTACAGTCCAACTCTCATATCCAGACATGACTACTGGAAAAACCATAGCCTTGACTAGACAGACCTTTGTTATCAAAGCAATGTCTTTGCTTTTTAATATGCTGTCTAGGTTGGTCATAACTTTCCTTCCAAGTAGTAAGCGTCCCTTTTAATTTCATGGCTGCAGTCACTATCTGCAGTGATTTTGGAGTCCCCCCAAAAATAAAGTCAGCCACTGTTTCCACTATTGCCCCATCTATTTGCCATGAAGTGATGGGACTGGATGCCATGATCTTAGTTTTCTGAATGTTGAGCTTTAAGCCAACTTTTTCACTCTCCTCTTTCACTTTCATCAAGAGGCTCTTTAGTTCTTCTTCACTTTCTGCCATAAGTATGGTGTCATCTGCATATCTGAGATTTTTTATATTTCTCCCTGCAATCCTGATTCCAGCTTGTGCTTCTTCCAGTGTTTCTCATGATGTACTCTGCACATAAGGTAAATAAGCAGGGTGATAATATACAGCCTTGACATACTCCTTTTCTTATTTGGAACCAGTCTGTTGTTCCATGTCCAGTTCTAACTGTTGCTTCCTGACCTGCATACAGGTTTCTTAAGAGGCAGGTCAGGTGGTCCGGTATTCCCATCTCTTGAAGAATTTTCCACAGTTTCTTGTGATCTACACAGTCAAAGGCTTTGGCATAGTCAATAAAGTAGAAATAGATGTTATTCTGGAACTCTCTTGCTTTTTCGATGATCCAGCGAATGTTGGCAATTTGATCTCTGGTTCCTCTGCCTTTTCTAAAATTAGCTTGAACATCTGGAAGTTCATGGTTCGTGTATTGGTGGAGCCTGGCTTGGAGAATTTTGAGCATTATTTTACTAGCGTGTGAGATGAGTGCAATTGTGTGGTAGTTTGAGCATTTTTTGGCATTGCCTTTCTTTGGGATTGGAATGAAAACTGACCTTTTCCAGTCCTGTGGCCACTGCTGAGTTTTCCAAATTTGCTGGCATATTGAGGGCAGCACTTTCACAGCATCATCTTTTAGGATTTGAAATACTTCAACTGGAATTCCATCACCTCCACTAGTTTTGTTCATAGTGATGCTTCCTAAGGCCCACTTGACTTCACATTCCAGGATGTCTGGCTCTAGGTGAGTGATCACACCATCGTGATTATCTGGGTCATGAAGATCGTTTTTGTATAGTTCTTCTGTGTATTCTTGCCACCTCTTCTTAATATCTTCTGCTTCTGTTAGGTCCATACCATTTCTGTCCTTTATTGAGCCCATCTTTGCATGAAATGTTCCCTTAGTATCTCTAATTTTCTTGAAGAGATCTCTAGTCTTTCCCATTCTGTTGTTTTCCTCTATTTCTTTACATTGATAGCTGAGGAAGGCTTTCTTATCTCTCCTTGCTATTCTTTGGAACTTTGCATTCTAATGGGTATATCTTTCCTTTTCTCCTTTTGCTCCTCTTCTTTTCTCAGCTATTTGTAAGGCCTCCTCAGACAACCATTTTGCCTTTTTGCATTTGTTTTCCTTGGGGATGGTCTTGATCACTGCCTCCTGTACAATGTCATGAACCTCCTCCCATAGTTCTTCAGGCACTGTCTATCAAATCTAATCTCTTGAATCTCTTTATCACTTCCACTGTATTACTCTAAGGAATTTTATTTAGATCATCCCTGAATGGTAGGAATGATGCTAAAGCTGAAACTCCAGTACTTTGGCCACCTCATGCGAAGAGTTGACTCATTGGAAAAGACTCTGATGCTGGGAGGGATTGGGGGCAGGAGGAGAAGGGGACAACAGAGGATGAGATGGCTGGGATGGCATCACTGACTCAATGGACGTGAGTTTGAGTGAACTCC
>NW_011494695.1:473942-481393 GCF_000754665.1 Bison bison bison | reverse complement strand
GAAGAGTTGACTCATTGGAAAAGACTCTGATGCTGGGAGGGATTGGGGGCAGGAGGAGAAGGGGACAACAGAGGATGAGATGGCTGGATGGCATCACTGACTCAATGGACGTGAGTTTGAGTGAACTCCGGGAGTTGGTGATGGACAGGGAGGCCTGGTGTGCTGCGATTCATGGGGTCGCAGAGAGTCGGACATGACTGAGCGACTGAACTGAACTGAACTGAACTGAATGGTCTAGTGGTCTTCCATACTTTATTCAATTTAAGTCTGAATTTGGCAATAAGGAGCTCATGATCTGAGCCACAGTCAGCTTCCAGTCTGGTTTTTGCTGACTGTAAAGAGCTTCTCCATCTTAGGCTGCCAGGAATATAATCAATCTGATTTCGGTATCAACCATCTGGTGATGTCCATGTGTAGAGTCTTCTCTTGTGTTGTTAAAAGAGGGTGTTTGCTATGACCAGTGTGTTCTCTTGGCAAAACTCTATTAGCTTTTGCCCTGCTTCATTTTGTACTCCAAGGTCAAATTTGCCTGTTATTCCATGTATCTCTTGACTTCCTACTTTTTCATTCCCGTCCCCTCTGATGAAAAGAATATCTTTTTTCGGTGTTAGTTCTAGAAGGTCTTGTAGGTCTTCATAAAACCACTCAACTTCAGTTTCTTCAGCATTATTGTTTGGGGCATAGACTTGGATTACTGTGATCTTGAATGGTTTGCCTTGGAAATGAACAGAGATCATTCTGTCATTTTTGAAATTGCACCCAAGAACTGCTGTTGTAACCCTCTTATACTGTTGGTGGGAATGCAAACTAGTACAACCATTATGGAGAACAGTGCAGAGATTCCTTTAAAAACTGGAAATAGAATTGCTGTACAACCCAGCAATCCCACTGAGGGGCATACACACAGAGGAAACCAGAATTGAAAGAAACACATGTACCCCAATGTTCATTGCAGCACTGTTTAGAATAGCTAGGACATGGAAGCAACCTAGATGTCCATCAGCAGATGAATGGATTAGGAAGTTGTGGTATATATACACAATGGAATATTACTCAGCTATAAAAAAGAGAACACATTTGAATCCATTCTCATGAGGTAAATGAAACTGGAGCCTATTATTCAGAGTGAAGTCAGTCAGAAAGAGAAACACCAATACAGTATATTAACACATATATGTAGAATTTAGAAAGATGGTAACGATAACCCTACATGCAAGACAGCAAAAGAGACACAGATGTAAAGAACAGATTTTTAGACTCTGTGGGAGGTGAGGGTGGGGTGATTTGAGAGAATAACGCTGAAACATGTATATTGCTATATGTAAAATAGATGATAATGTAAGTTCGATCCATGAAGCAGGGCACTCAAAGCTGGTGCTCTGGGACAACCTAGAGGAATGGGGTGGGGAGGAATGTGGGAGGGGGCTTCACCCCTGGCTGATTCACGTTGATGTATGGCAAAAACCACCACAGTATTGTAAAGTAATTAGCCTCCAATTAAAATAAATAAATTTTAAAAAAAGAAAGGTTTTACCCTCATGGACCGACACCACCTGGAACAGCAGTAAGCAAGGAATCAGTACAGCCGGTGTTCCTGTCTCCCCGTCTACCTGACTCCCATTCGAGTTCACGCACTGTTGCCCTGGGCTATCTCTTCTTGGGTATCTCAGACATACATTCAACAGTCACATCAAATTGCAGTTCTGCTGCAAAGAAGGAAAATATGATAGACAATAAACACCCTATGGCTATTCATGTAGTGAGTGCTGAGTCTGACCTTTCCACTGGAATTAAGTTGAAGTAATTTAGCTCATTGGGGCATACATGACAGGAAGAAAAATGCAGCTTATGAAACCATATTTATTTTCTACTCATCTGACAACAATATCCCTCATCCAGGTTAAAATACTCAAAACCAAGACTCACAGTCACCTGCAGGCCTATGACTGATTGGAAAGAGGCATTCCTGTTTCATGACATTGATTCTTTAAAGGGTAGACAGGGCTTCCCTTGTAGCTCAGTTGGTGAAAGAATCCGGCTATAATGCAAGGCTGGGAAGATCCCCTGGAGAAGGAAATGGCAACCCACTCCAGTATTCTTGCCTGGAGAATCCCATGGACTGTAGCCTGCCAAGCTCCTCTGTCCACAGGGTTGCAAGAGTTGGTCACGACTTAGCAACTAAACCACCACCACACCAGAAGACAGATTGCCTGCTCTCTTATTAACAGATCTCAGAGTTAGGCTTCTCTTGTCTATGACCACAGACTGGTTTCTCTGAATTTTGCAAAACTGCTAAGGTCTAACTCAAATCCCTCCAAAACATCATCTCATCCTTACTCTTTTATGCTACCTTCGGTGATATTAAATTTTAGAAGTAAAATATACATCATTTAGATAAGACACCATAACAACCAAGATTTTTAGCATTGATTTAGCATTTAACAATGATTTAGCATTTTTAAATTATAAAGTTATTTTTAAAGTGGCTATTTCATGGTCTTCTCTATATTCACTGCAAGATGTATCTCACTTTGTGAAGAAGGTTCACTTTTAGAGTGAATCTTTCCCCTCTGATATTCATATAAAACCGGTTCCAAGACAGAAGAAGATTGCCTTTAATGAGGCAGAAATCTTTTTTAGATTACACATTTAAAAGAGAATTTTTTAAATAAAATAATAAAAATACACATACGAAGTCTAAAGTTTCTTTTGTTTGGCAGAATCACTTCTAGAGTTAAAAAGAAAACAGCAATTATAGCTTAAGAACAGAACATCCTAGACTAAAAATTCATTCAGCTTTTATCAAATCTCCTTGTCATCGTTTTACAAGAGAACAACAGGAAACTCTCCTTGGATGCTCAGACCTTGTTTCCTAGCAATTGACGGGGGCTGTGGGCTCTTAGGAATAAGCTGTTGAGCTTAACCTGAGGAGAGTGGAAACTGAGGTTCCAAATGCGAAAGGGACAGATTGATAGAAAGTTATGAAAAAGTGGTACTTCCTCTTTGTGTTCATAGTATTACCTGTTACACAATTTAAAGTTAGGCTTTAGACACTGTATAATAATTTCTTTAATCAACCAGAATACATACATACATATATATATATGTATGTATATAAAGGTTGAGAAGGGGGATGACTCAAAGGATGAGGAAAAAGTAAGTTTAGTAAAAAGAGGGTGTGTATGTAGTTACACCGTGCTGTGCTGAGTCGCTTCAGTCGTGTCTGACCCTGTGCGACCCCATGGACTGTAGCCCACCAGGCTCCTCTGTCCACGGGATTCTCCAGGCAAGAATCCTGGAGGGTTGCCATGCCCTTCTCCAGGGGATCTCCCCAACCCAGGGATCAAACCCACGTCTCTTTTGTCTCTGGCATTGGCAGGCGGGTTCTTTACCACTAGCGCCCCTGGGAAGCCCACTCACACAGACACACATGTAAATAACAACGCAGTGACAGCATCATGACTTTGCTAAGGGTTGGGATGAGAATAGAAAGAATACAGACCTGCATATGCTGCTTATTTGAATCAGGTGAAAACAAAGCAAATTCACCAAACTTTGCCTGTGGTTCTTTCGAGGGTGGTGGATGACAGTGGGTGGTTTGTCTTCACAGTTTTTTGTATTTTTCTAATTTCTATAGTGAGTATACATCTCTGATTTCCACATATGATAAGAGAAAACATTTCGCTTAAAGAAAGAAAAAGTTTGAGATCAAGCAACAGCAGACAAAGGGCAATTTCCCTGAGAAGAGAAAACTACTAAAAGGCATACTCATCCCCATGAACCTGGGGGTGGAGGTAGTGAAGAAGACATGAACACCCGCCTGAGAGGCTGTACCCTGAAGTAAGGTCCAGGTTGGGCTTAAAGGCCACTCTCAGGACAACACAAAGCAGGGGCTATAACGGCGATGGGCTAGTTAGTGAAGCTCGGTAGTTCTGATGAATACTGGTGCCTCTGAATGTAATAAAATGTGATAAAAAAAAAAAAAAGGCCTCACAATGTAATAAAATAGACTTTGGACCTAAATTACCAACTGAATGTGCCAACTCAAGACCCATTCCAGAAGAGGGCATCAGAGGAGTGGAAAAGAAAGATAGCCATCCCCAAAGTGCCATCTAGAGGGGACATCCCCTAATGGCAGTGGGAAAGGCCATGGCAAAGGCACCTCGGGAGCTGATTGGTAGGCACCCAGAGCCGGTTACTAGAACATGTGGCCCAGATCAACAGCTTCCAACCCACAATTACACAGCAGGAGCAATAGAATCCCAAAGGCAGACCCAGGTGAGGAGTGGAAGAGACCCTGTAGAGGGCTCAATGTGAAAGCTGCCATCCATTCCTTCTTTTCCCAGTCACTGCAAAAAAACCCAAGACTCAACATCTGAGAGTGAATCTCTAAGGGGTGTACGGGAAGATAAGAGGGATAGGAGGGATGGACTGATAAGAGGGATCTAGTTCATGTATGTTGGTTCCCAGACTTTTTCTTCCTTCTGACACTTAAGAGAATTCCATCTTGATCCTCCTCACTCTATCTCCCTGCTGGGGATGGTCCTGCTTTGCTAAATAAACTCTTTTGAGGCCTTGCAATTCAGAGGAAAGGAGCTGGTGAGGATGAAAAGGGGCATGGGGGCAAGAGCTGGTGGGGTGGTCTGGGGATCTTGTTGGAGGGAAGCTGGCGAGGGAGGTGGCAGAGCTGCTTCAGTGTAAGGGAAATAGATGGAAGAGAAAAGGAGATGTTAAAAATACATGACTGTGGTCTCCTTATCCCCCCTTGCAGAGTTCAAGAAAGGCAAGTTAAGGGCTGAGACCTTTAGAAACTACTTTCAAATTCTGGACTGTATTATTTTAACCACAATAGTGCTCTGAGATGGCCCCTTGAGAGCACAGGCTTTAAAAAGATTTCATGTCAATGAGACCTTGCTCCTATAAGGACCTTGGGACTCACGTGTACAGCTAATAAGATCTAATAAAACCACAGCAACCTTTACTTCCTCATGTTCTTGTGTGTATTGGCTAAAATAAGGGTCTTTAGCCCTTACTGTTTCCCCCTGGGGTTTTTTTTTTTCCTAACAGAATTGTCCCTGAAGCTCCTAACTCTGAAAGCTGCTCAAATTTCTCTGACAGTACAGCAGGTATAAAAGCACATCGTGTTGGAAATGACAGGGGGAAAAAATGATAATATCTTCCCTAAGCTTGAACTGTACAGAAATGTCTACTTCAGACATGTTTAAAGGATGAATGACCAAATGTGAAATATTCTTTGCATCTAGAGCTTGATGCTTGACAATTTCATAACCTGGTGCTCTCTAATGAAAATAAGACTCCATTTAAGGCAATCAATTGTATTTAGCATAAGCGGTAGGAGAAAGGAGCCATTTGATTGTATGTACAGCAAGATAGTGCTACTAATCTTATATGCCAGTCATTCATAGGCACATACATAAAAATGCATGCTGGTGTCATGAGAACCCATAGTAAACAGTCAAAGGCGAAATAGTGATAAACGACTTTCCTGATGCGGTACAGAAATGTCTCTGCCGCAGCACAATCTAGGACAAAGAAATCTATTTGCATTTGGCATTCTTTTTCTGTGGGAGGGTTATGGCGAAAGTGTCAATGCGGGGGGTTGTGCGCAAAGATCCCACCTCGGGGGCACACGGTATTGGAGTTGATGGTACAGAGATAACCAAACAGCAGAGCTGGGCTTTTGCAAAGGGTGAAGACAAAGCACTTACAGGTGGCATGTGGGAGAAAAGGACTCCCTGCTCTAATCTCTCTCAACCTCCAAACCTCTCCTGTTTTTCCCTCCTGGTTTTAGGTACTGAGGGCTGCTCCTCAAGCAATGGTCTTTTGAAGAAAGAATAACCTTCTGAATTATATGGTCTTTTAGAAGCACCTCAGCTCAAATTAATTTTTCACATCAACAAATCAGACACTAGGAAAGAGAAGGATTAGGGTTCAAACTGGATCGGGCTTGAAGAGGTAAATGATCAGGAATTCATCAAAGAAGATGCAAAGGACTGGGTCCAGAACACCCCTTCGCACCCACAGCTCTCAGGAGGATTGGCCCGAAACAATAAATGAGTATCAGAGCCTCAAATAGGGAACAAAATCCTACAGTAAACAGCTTGAGAACATTAGATTAGGGCTTTATCTTGAATAAATGAAATTAAAATTTTAAAAGATATATTTGCTCTTACTTTTTAATTTAGATTCTAATTGGCATGATTACATACTACATTTTTCAACAACTCAAATATTTTTATTAGGGGACATATATTTTAAACAAAGAGTATAATCAGTTCAGTTCAGTTGCTCAGTACCGTCCAACTCTTTGCAACCCCATGGACTGCAGCACGCCAGGCTTCCCTGTCCATCACCAGCTCCCGGAGCTTGCTCAAACTCATGTCCATCAAGTCAGTGATGCCATCCAACCATCTCATCCTCTGTTGTCCCCTTCACCTCCCGCCTTCAATCTTTCCCAGCATCAGGGTCTTTTCCAATGAGTAAGCTCTTCAAATCACGTGGCCTAAGTACTGGAGTTTCAGCGTCAACATCAGTCCTTCCAATGAATATTCAGGACTGATTTCCTTTAGGATTGACTGCTTGGGTCTCCTTGCAATCTAAGGGACTCTCAAGAGTCTTCCCCAACACCACAGTTCAAAAGCATCAGTTCTTCAGTGCTCAGCTTTCTTTACAGTCCAACTCTCACATCCATACATCAGATCAGATCAGTCACTCAGTCCTGTCCGACTCTTTGCGACCCCATGAATCGCAGCACGCCAGGCCTCCCTGTCCATCA
The DNA here is from genome assembly GCF_000754665.1 of Bison bison bison. Classification (NCBI taxonomy): domain Eukaryota; kingdom Metazoa; phylum Chordata; class Mammalia; order Artiodactyla; family Bovidae; genus Bison; species Bison bison. The sequence continues at coordinate 474,597 of NW_011494695.1, read as the reverse complement.
CCAACTCCCGGAGTTCACCGAGACTCACGTCCATCGAGTCGGTGATGCAATCCAGCCATCTCATCCTCTGTTGTCCCCTTCTCCTCTTGCCCCCAATCTCTCCCAGCATCAGAGTCTTTTCCAATAAGTAAGCTCTTCAAATCAGGTGGCCTAAGTATTGGAGTTTCAGCGTCAACATCAGTCCTTCCAATGAATATTCAGGACTGATCTCCTTCAGAATGGACTGGTTGGATCTCCTTGCAGTCCAAGGGACTCTCAAGAGTCTTCTCCAACACCACAGTTCAAAACCATCAATTCTTCAGCGCCCAGCCTTCTTCACAGTCCAACTCTCACATCCATACATGACCACAGGAAAAACCATAGCCTTGACTAGACGAACTTTGTTGGCAAAGTAATGTCTCTGCTTTTCAATATGCTATCTAGGTTGGTCATAACTTTCCTTCCAAGGAGTAAGCATCTGTTAATTTCATGGCTGCAGTCACCATCTGCAGTGAGGAGGCCTTACAAATAGCTGTGAAAAGAAGAGAAGTGAAAAGCAAAGGAGAAAAGGAAAGATATAAACATTTGAATGCAGAGTTCCAAAGAATAGCAAGAAGAGATAAGAAAGCCTTCTTCAGCAATCAATGCAAAGAAATAGAGGAAAACAACAGAATGG
>NW_011494695.1:464365-473522 GCF_000754665.1 Bison bison bison | reverse complement strand
CAATATGCCAGCAAATTTGGAAAACTCAGTAGTGGCCACAAGACTGGAAAAGGTCCATTTTCATTCCAATCCCAAAGAAAGGCAATACCAAAGAATGCTCAAACTACTGCACAATTGCATTCATCTCACACGCTAGTAAAGTAATGCTCAAAATTCTCCAAGCCAGGCTTCAGCAGTATGTGAACCATGAACTTCCTGATGTTCAAGCTGGTTTTAGAAAAGGCAAAGGAACCAGAGATCAAATTGCCAACATCTGCTGGATCATGGAAAAAGCAAGAGAGTTCCAGAAAAACATCTATTTCTGCTTTATTGACTATGCCAAAGCCTTTGACTGTGTGCATCACAATAAACTGTGGAAAATTCTGAAAGAGATGGAAATACTAGAGCACCTGACCTGCCTCTTGAGAAATTTGTGTGCAGGTCAGGAAGCAACAGTTAGAACTGGACATGGAACAACAGACTGGTTCCAAATAGGAAACAGAGTATGTCAAGGCTGTATATTATCACCCTGCTTATTTAACTTCGATGCAGAGTACATCATGAGAAATGCTGGGCTGGATGCAGCACAAGCTGGAATCAAGATTGCCAGGAGAAATATCAATAACCTCAGATATGCAGATGACACCACCCTTATGGCAGAAAGTGAGAAGAACTAAAGAGCCTCTTGATGAAAGTGAAAGAGGAGAGTAAAAAAGTTGGCTTAAAGCTCAACATTCAGAAAACTAAGATCATGGCATCTGATCCCATCACTTCATGGCAAATAGATGGGGGAACAGTGGAAACAGTGGCTGACTTTATTTTGGGGGGCTCCAAAATCACTACAGATGATGAATGCAGCCATGAGATTAAAAGGGACTCTTACTCCTTGGAAGGAAAGTTATGACCAACCTAAACAGCATATTAAAAAGCAGAGACATTGCTTTGATAACAGAGGTCTGTCTAGTCAAGGCTATGGTTTTTCCAGTAGTCATGTATGGATGTGAGAGTTGGACTGTAAAGAAAGCTGAGCGCTGAAGAATTGATGGTTTTGAACTGTGGTGTTGGAGAAGACTCTTGAGAGTCCCTTGGACTGCAAGGAGACCCAAGCAGTCAATCCTAAAGGAAATCAGTCCTGAGTGTTCATTGGAGGTTCCTGACGCTGGGAAAGATTGAAGGCAGGAGAAGGGGGTGACAGAGAATGAGATGGTTGGATGGCATCACTGACTCAATGCACATGAGTTTGGGTAAACTCTAGGAGTCGGTGATGGACAGCGAGGCCTGGTGTGCTGCAGTCCATGGGGTCACAAAGAGTTGGACATGACTGAGCGACTGAAATGAACTGAACTGAACTGGAATTCCATCACCTCTACCTGCTTTTTTCATAGTGATGCTTCTTAAGGCCCACTTGACTTCACATTCCAGGATGTCTGGCTCTGGGTGAGTGATCATACCATCGTGATTATCTGGGCCGTGAAGATTGTTTTTGTATAGTTCTCTGTGTTCTTGCCACCTCTTCTTAGTATCTCTGCTTCTGTTACCATTTTGTAAAAGGTCCATACCATTTCTGTCCTTCATTGAGCCCATCTTTGCATGAAATGTTCCCTTGGTATCTCTAATTTTCTTGAAGAGATCTCTAGTCTTTTCCATTCTGTTGTTTTCCTCTATTTCTTTGCATTGATCACTGAGGAAGGCTTTCTTATGCCTCCTTGCTATTTTTTGGAACTCTGCATTCAAATGGGTATATCTTTCCTTTTCTCCTTTGCTTTTTGCTTCTCTGATTTTCTCAGCTATTTGTAAGGCCTCCTCAGACAACCATTTTGCCTTTTTGCGTTTCTTTTTCTTGGGGATGGTCTTGGTCACTGCCTCCTGTACAATGTCATGAACCTCCGCCCACAGTTTTTCAGGCACTGTCTATCAGATCTAATCCCTTGAATCTATTTGTCACTTCCACTGTATAACTCTAAGGGATTTGATTTAGGTCATACCTGAATGGTCTAGTGGTCTTCCCTACTTTCTTCAATTTAAGTCTGAATTTGGCAATAAGGAACACACGATCTGAGCCACAGTCAGCTCCCAGTCTTGTTTTTGATGACTGTATGGAGCTTCTCCATCTTAGGCTGCAAGGAATATAATCAATCCGATTTCAGTGTTGACCATCTGGTGATGTCCTTGTATAGGGTTGTTGGAAGAGGGTGTTTTGTATGACCAGTGTGTTCTCTTGACAAAACTCTGTTAGCCTTTGCCCTGCTTCATTTTGTATTCCAAGGCCTAATTTGCCTGTTATTCCAGGTATCTCTTGACTTCCTACTTTTGTATTCCAGTCCCCTATGATGAAAAGGACATCTTTTTTTGGTGTTAGTTCTAGAAGTTCTTGTAGGTCTTCATAGAACCATTCAACTTCAGTTTCTTCAGCATTGTTGTTTGGGGCATAGACTTGGATTACTGTGATCTCATATGGTTTGCCTTGGAAACGAACAAAGATCATTCTGTTGTTTTTGAGATTGCACCCAAGTACTGCATTTCAGACTGTTTTGATGATTATGAGAGCTACGCAGTTTCTTCTAAAGGATTCTTGCCCATAGTAGTAGATATAATGGTCATCTGAATTAAATTTACCCATTCCAGTCCATTTTATTTCACTATTACTAAAATGTCAATGTTCACTCTTGCTATCTCCTGTTTGACCACTTCTTTTTTTTTCTTTTTAATTTAAATTTATTTATTTTAATTGGAAGCTAATTACTTTACAATATTGTATTGGTTTTGCCATACATCAACATGAATCCGCCACGGGTGTACATGTGTTCCCCATCCTGAACCCCCCTCCCTCCTCCTTCCCCTACCATACCTCTGGGTTATCCCAGTGCACCAGCCCCAAGCATGCTCAACATCACTCATTATCAGAGAAATGCAAATCAAAACCACAATGAGGTACCATTTCACACCAGTCAGAATGGCTGCGATCCAAAAGTCTACAAGCAATAAATGCTGGAGAGGGTGTGGAGAAAAGGGAACCCTCTTACACTGTTGGTGGGAATGCACACTACTACAGCCACTATGGAGAACAGTGTGGAGATTCCTTAAAAAACTGGAAATAGAACTGCCTTATGATCCAGCAATCCCACTGCTGGGCATACACACCAAGGAAACCTTAATTGAAAGAGACATGTGTACCCCAATGTTCATTGTAACACTGTTTGACCACTTCTAACTTACCTTGATTTATGGACCTAACATTCCAGGTTCCTGTGCAATATTGTTCTTTATAGCATCACACTTTACTTCCATCACCAGTCACCTCCACACTTGGGCGTTGTTTTCACTTTGGCTCCATCTCTTCATTCTTTCTGGAGTTATTTCTCCACTCTTCTCCAGTAGTATATTGGGCACCTACTGACCTGGGGAGTTCCTCTTTCAGTGTCCTATCTTTTTGCCTTTTTGTACTGTTCATGGGGTTCTCAAGGCAATAACACTGAAGTGGTTTGCCATTCCCTTCTCCAATGGACCACATTTTGTCAAGACTGTCCACCATGACCCCTATGCACCACGGCTCATGGTTTTGTTGTGTTAGACCATGTGATCAGTTTGATTAGTTTTCTGTGATTGTGGTTTTCCATCTCTCTGCCTTCTGATGAAAAGGATAAGAGGCTTATGGAAGCTTCCTGATGGGAGAAACTGAATGAGGGGGAAACTGGGTCTTGTTCTGATGGGCAGGCCTATGCTCAGTAAATCCTTAATCCAATTTTCTGTTGATGGGCAGGGCTGTGTTCCCTCCCTGTTGTTTGAGCTGAGGCCAAACTATGGTGGAGGTAATGAAGACAATGGCGACCTTCTTCAAAAGTTCCCACGCAGGCACTGCCACACTCAGTGCCCCCGACCCTGCAGCAGGCCACCGCCGACCCTCGCCTCCACTGGAGACTCCTGGACACTCATGGGCAAGTCTGGGTCAGTCTCTTGTGGGGTCATTGCTCCCATCTTCTGGGTTCTCGTGCACGCAAAGTTTTGTTTGTATCCTCCAAGAGTCTGTTTCTGAGTCCTGTGTAAGTTCTGTAGTCAAATCCTACTGGCCTCCAAAGTCAAATTCCCTGGGGCTTCTCAATCCCTTTGCCAGATCCCCAGGTTGGGAAATCTGTTGAGGGTCCTAGAACTTTCTTAAAAGTGTGAGAATTTTGGCATAACTGTTCCACAGTTTGTGGGTCGTCTGCTTGGTGGCTCTATAGTGGGGTTAATGGTGACCTCCTCCAATAGGGCTTATGCCACAGGTGATGTGACCAGGTCTCCTGTACCCAGAGCCCCTGCCCCTGAGGCAGGCCACTGCTGACCCGTACCTCCACAGGAGATACTCAAACACTCAAACATAGGTCTGGCTCAGTCTCTGTGGGGTCTTTGGGTCCTCGTGTTCACAAGGTTTTGTTTGAGCCCTCTGAGCATCTCTGGCAGGTATGGGGTTTGATTCTAAATGTGATTTCGCCCTTCCTACCATCTTGCTGGGGCTTCTCCTTTGCCCTTAGAGGTGGGGTATCTTTTTATGCTGGGATCCAACATTCTTCTGTCAATGGTTGTTCAGCAGTGAGTTGTAATTTTGGATTTCTCGCAGAAGATGAGCGCACAAGTATAATAGCATTATATAATAACCTTCACTTCATGCCACTTTTTGTAGTGAGATCATAAACAGGCTCATTTCCCCCCTCGTCTCGTTTGCTGCAGCTGAGAGGATGGAGTAGGGCTAGAGCCTAATTGCCTGGACCCTCACCCCTGCACTCCCTCTTGCAGAAGGCTATTTTTCACCAGAGAGATCCCCCTCTTTGCTCCAGTACACACAGCACATTTCCCAACCAATGTATCTCATCCTCTAAATCTCATCACATCTACTTCCCAGGATTCTGGTGGCTGCATGCCGCATGCCGCTCACCTCACTCTCCCTTTGTAGTTTGGTGGTTTTATGCACCCACTCCCTCTTGAGCAGGACCGCTGGCTGCTATTCTGTAAACAAAGTCTGATGTTGTTTGGATTGTCAGCATTGAATGACACGGCGGGGGTTAGGGGCCGGTCTAAGATGCATTGAGGTATGTGAATACAAGTTGTGGGGTTGTGTTTTGCTATCACAAAAGCTTTTAAAATACAAAAGTGGGATTTACTTGCAAAATAAACAGGGTCATTTCTGCAAAGAAAATACTCCAGGGCATATTAACTTACCAGTGTCAATATTATAATCAAGTCTTTTGCTTTGAAAAACTATTTCGTCATAACCCTTATTGGTTTTTTCTTCAATTGTTACCTGATCTAACTTCCCCAAACTTCATTTGTGGGTGATTTGAGCAATACTTAAACATCATTTTCTTCAATTTTATGAAATCCTAAAATGTTTCCAGGAATGACAATTGCACTGCACAACCTATTTACAATGAGTTTGCATGTATAATATCAGAGTTTACAATATTCATCACTGAAGTGGGAAAAATGTATTGAGTGGAGAGGAAGGTACCAGCATGAAGCAGGAGAGATACTTGAGAGGAGGCAAATTTACAAGTAGAAGAATATTTTCACGTGGTGATAAATGTTACTTCACCATGAAATCATGTAATTGTTGTGACTGGAATCAGAACCACTCAGATATTGGGGATATTATGCCACCCTCCTTCCTGGGCCACAGATGACTGGATCAGAGATGAAAAACTGCCCCAACTAAAGCAATTATCTTCTCTTTCTTGGGATTCTGGGATTGAGACTCTTGTTATACGTATAAAACAATCATCTCAACTTTTTGATGGTACATCCTTTTTAGTAAAAAGGTTTAACTACACTTTAAATACAGGCATACCTCGGAGATAGTATGGGCTCAGTTCCAGACCACTGCAATAAAGCAAGTATTACAATAAAGCAAGCCACATGAATTTTCTGGTTTTCTTGTTCATATAAAAATTATGTAAAACAATACTACAGTCTATTAAGAGTGTAATATCATTATGTCTTTAAAAAAAAACAGTGTACATATCCTTCAAAGATGACACAAACAGATGAAGAGATACACCATGTTCTTGGATTGGAAGAATCAATATTGTGAAAATGACTATACTACCCAAAGTAATCTACAGATGCAATGCAATCCCTATCTAACTACCAATGGGATTTCTCATAGAACTAGAACAAAAAATTTCACAATTTGTATAGAAACACAAAAGATGCCAAATAGCCAAAGCAATCTTCACAAAGAAAAACCAAGCTGGAGGAATCAAGCTTCCTGACTTCAGACTACATTATGAAGCTAAAGTCATCAAGACAGTATGGTACTGGCACCAAACAGAAACATAGACCAATGGAACAAGGTAGAAAGCCAAGAGATAAACCCATGCACCCATGGGCACCTTTTATTTCACAAAGGAGGCAAGAATATACCATGGAGAAAAGACAGCCTCTTCAACAAGTGGTCCTGGGAAAACTGGACAGCTACATGTAAAAGAATGAAACTAGAACACTTCCTAACACCCTAACAACACAACAAAAATAAACTCAAAATGAATTAAAGACCTAAATATAAGGCCAGAAACTATAAAGCTCTTAGAGGAAAACATAGGCAGTACACTCTTTGACATACATCACAGCAACATGCTCTTTGACCCACCTCCTAGAGAAATGGAAATAAAAGTAAACAAATAGGACCTACTTAAACTTAAAAGCTTTTGCAGAGCAAAGGAAACAATAAACAAGATTAAAAGACAACCCTTAGAGTGGGAGAAAATAATTGCAAACAAAACAATTGACAAAGGGTTAATCTCCACAATATATAAGCAGCTTATATAGTTCAATATCAGGAAAACAAATAGCCCAATCAAAAAATGGGCAGAAGACCTAAACAGACATTTCTCCAGAGAAGACATACAGATGACCAACAAACACATGAAAAGATGCTCAACATCAGTACTTATTAGAGAAATGCAAATCAAAACTGCAGTGAGGTATCACCTCATACCAGTCAGGATGGCCATCATCAAAAAATCTACAGACAACAAATACTGGAGAAGATGTGGAGAAAAGGGAACCCTCCTACACTGTTAGTGGAAATGTAAGCTGATACAGCCATTATGGAGAACAATATGGAGATTTCTTTTAAAAACTAGGAATAAATATAAGACCCAGAAAGCCCACTACTGGGCACATATCCTGAGAAAACCACAATTCTAAAGGACTGTACCCCAGGGTTCATTGCAGCACTATTTACAATAGCCAGGATGTGGAAGCAACCTAGATGTCCATCAGCAGATGAACGGATAAAGATGTGGTACATATACACAAGGGAGTATTACTCAGCCATAAAAAGAATGACTTTGAGTCAGTTCTAGTGAGGTGGATGAAACTACAGCCTGTTATACAGAGTGAAGTAAGTCATAAAGAGAAAAACAAATGTAATATATTAGCACATATATATATGAAATCTAGAAAATGGTATTGATGTACCTCTTTGCAGGGGAGGAATGGAGACACAGATGTAGGGAATGGACGTGTGGCCACAGTGGGTGAGGGAATAAGTGGGATGACATGCACACACTATCATGTGTAAAATGGATAGTTGGTGAGAAGTTGCTGTATATCACAGGGAGTCCAGTCTGGTGCTCTGTGATGACCTAGAGGGCTGGGATGAGGGTAAGAGAGGGAGGCTAAGGAGGAAGTGGGTATATGTATAATTATGGCTGATTCACATTGCTGTATGGCATAAATCAACACAACATTGTACACATTTTAAAAATAAAAAGCAATGTACATATCTTAATTTTAAAATATTTTATTGCTGCTGCTGCTGCTAAGTCGCTTCAGTCATGTCCAACTCTGTGCGACCCCATAGACGGCAGACCACCAGGCTCCGCCATCCCTGGGATTCTCCAGGCAAGAACACTGGAGTGGGTTGCCATTTCCTTCTCCAAATTTTATTGCTAAAAAACGCTGATCATTATCTGAGCCTTCACTGGGTCGTGTCTTTCTCCTGGTGGAGGGTCTTGCCTTGATGTTGATGACTGCTGACTGATCAGGGTGCGCATGTGTGCACTAAGTCGCTTCAGTTGTGCCTGACTTTTTGCAACCCAATGGACTGTAGCCACCAGCCTCCTCTGTCCATGGGGTTCTCCAGGCAAGAATACTGGAGTGGGTTGCCATGCCCTCCTTTAGGAGGTCTTCCCAACCCAGGGACTGAACCCGCATTGCTTATGTCTCCTGCATTGGCAGGTAGGTTCTTTACCACTAGCGCCATCTGGGAAGACTGATTGGTTAGGGTGGTAGTTGTTAACGGTTAGGGTGGCTTTGGCGATTTCTTAAAATAAAATAACAATGAAGCTTGTGGCATTGCTTGACTCTTCCTTTCATAAACGATTTCTCTATAGCATGAATGTTGTTTGATAGCATTTTACCCACAGTAGAACTTCTTTCAAAATTGGAGTCAATCCTCTCGAACCCTGATGCTGCTTTATCACCTACGTTTATGTAATATCCTAAATTCTGTGTTGTCTTTTCAACAATCTTCATAACATCTTCACCAGAAGTAGATTCTATCTCAAGAACCACTCTCTTTGCTCATCCATGGGAAGCAATCTTCATCTGTTGAAGTTTATAGTCATATCTTCAGGCTCCACTTTTTTATATTGTAGTTCTTTTGCTATTTCTACCTCATATGCAATTACTTCCTGCATTGCAGTCTCAAAGTCATCCATGAGAGTCGGAAACTTCTTTCAAGTTCCTGTTAATGTTGGTATTTTGACCTCTTCCCATGAATCACAATTGTTTTTAATGGCATCTAGAATGATGAATCCTTTCCAGGAAGCTTTCAGTTTACTTTGCCCAGATCCATCAGAGGAATCACTATCTATGGCAGCTAGAGTCTTTTGGAACGTTCAGTTCAGTTCAGTCAGTTTAGTCACTCAGTCATGTCCGACTCTTTGCGACCCCATGAATTGCAGCACGCCAGGCCTCCCTGTCCATCACCAACTCCTGGAGTTCACTCAGACTCCCGTCCATCGAGTCAGTGATGCCATCCAGCCATCTCATCCTCTGTCGTCCCCTTCTCCTCCTGCCCCCAATCCCTCCCAGCATCAGAGTCTTTTCCAATGAGTCAACTCTTCGAATGAGGTGGCCAAAGTACTGGAGTTTCAGCTTCAGCATCATTCCCTCCAAAGAAATCCCAGGGCTGATC
>NW_011494695.1:424453-464265 GCF_000754665.1 Bison bison bison | reverse complement strand
GCAGTCCAAGGGACTCTCAAGAGTCTTCTCCAACACCACAGTTCAAAAGCATCAATTCTTCGGCGCCCAGCCTTCTTCACAGTCCAACTCTCACATCCATACATGACCACAGGAAAAACCATAGCCTTGACTAGACGGACCTTTGTTGGCAAAGTAATGTCTCTGCTTTTGAATATGCTATCCAGGTTGGTCATAACTTTGTACTTCTTAACTAATAAAACTTGACAATCAAAATTACTCCTGATCCATGGGATGATTAATAGATGTTGTGTTAGCAAGCATGAAAACAACATGAATCTCATTGTATTGATACATCTCCATCAGAGCTCTTGGGTCACCAGGTACATTATATGAGCAGTAATATTTTGAAAGAAATCTTTTTTCTGAGTAGTAACAGAACTACTGTTAATTAACAGTAGTATTGAACCCACATCGCTTATAGTACTTAACAGTAGGCCTAAAATATTCAGTCAACCATGTTGTAAACAGATTGCTGGCACCTAGGCTTTGTTTCTTTATTTACAGGGCACCTGCAGAGTAGATTGAGAATAATTCTTAAGGGCCCTAGGATTTGGCGAATAGTAATGAGCACTGGCTTCAATTTAAAGTCATCAGCTGCATTAGCCCGTAACAAGAGAGTCAGCCTGTCCTTGGAAGTTTTGAAGCCAGGCATTGATTTCTCTCTAGCTATGAAAGTCCTAGATGGCATCTTTCCTTCTTCAGGTAGAAGGCTATTTCCTCTACACTGTTCACGAAAGTGTGTTTCTGTTTAGTGTAGCCACCTTCATTAATTATCTTTTCTGTATCTTCTGGATAACTTGCTGCAACTTCTACATCAATACCCGATCCTTCTCCTTATACATTCATATTATGGAGGCAGCTTCTCTCCTTAAATCTCATGAACCAACCTCTGCTAGTTTCCAACACTCTCTCACCTCTTTCAGCTTTAATAGAGCTGAAGAGAGTTAGGACCTTGCTCTGGATTTAACTCTGGCTTCAGAAACTTGTGGCTGGTTGGATCTTCTGTCTAGACCATCAGAAACCTTTCTCCATATCAGCAAATAAGCTGCTTTACTTTATCTGTTAGGTGTTCACTGGAATAGCACTTTTAATTTCCTTCAGGAATTTTTCCTTTGCCTCTATATCTTGGTTAACCATTTGGTGCAAGAGGCTTAGCTTTCAGTCTACCTTGGCTCTTGGCAACCTTCTTTAGTAAGCATAATCATTTCTAGCTTTTAAAAAAATGTATGATTTATTTATTTTTGGCTGTGCTGTCTCTTCATTGCTGCATGTGAGCTTTCTCTGGTTTCAGTGAGCAGGGCTACGCTCTAGTTTCAATGCATAGGCTTCTTTTTGTGGTGGCTTCTCTTGTTCTGGAGCACAGGCTCTGGGGCACACTTGGCCTCAGTAGTCGTGGTCTCAGACCAGGGATCAGACCAGTGTCCCCTGCATTGGCAGGCAGATTCTTAACCATTGGACCACCGGGGAAGCCTTCCTTTCTAGCTTTTGATTAAAGCAAGAGACTTGATTTGAAGTGTGACTTCCTTTCACGTCAACACTTAGATGCCATTGTAGGGTTTTAAATGGCTTAATTTTAATACTGTTTCAGGGAATAGGGAGACAGGAGGAAAAGGAGAGAGACAGAAATGCCCAGTGAGGGGAGCAGTCAGAACATACATGTTTATCGATTAGCTTCATCATCTTACAAGGGTGCAGTGTGTGACATCCCAAAACAACTGCAATAGTAACATCAAAGATCACTGATCATAGATTTCCATAACAATTAATTAAATAATAATAATCATGAAAGGGTTTGAATATTGCGAGAATTACCAAAATGTGACCCAAGAGACACAAAGTGAGCAAATGCTGTTAGAAAAATGGTGCTGATAGACTTGCTCGATGCAAGGTTGCCACTAACTTTCAATCTATAAGAAATACAATATCTGTGAAGCACAATAAAGCAAAGCACAATGAAATGAGCTATGCTATAGGTATGTCCTTATTTACAAATTGTATTCATAGCCACATTCATAATGTTTATAGTTGTATATAAATTATATAAACATAATTTTTTACTTTTTCAAATATTTAAATGAATTCAGATATTTAAAATATTTTTACGTTATAATTAATATAACCTTTGTATTCTCCATAACAAAATTATTAATAAAATATTTGTATTTTATTATTTATTATTCATTGTTTTAATAGATTTCATTCAACTCTATGACACAGAAACTTGGACACGACTTGGGCAAACTCCAGGAGATAGCAAGGGACAGGGAGGCCTGACATGCTGTGGTCCGTGGGGTCACAAAGAGTTGGACATGACTTACTGATTGAACAACAAATGACACAGAAAATCATGTCAGATGATACGTTCATACATAATAGCTGGTTTTAATTTTCCTGCATAGCTGAAAGCCTAAGTTATAATGACAGTAGGTCCAAGTGGGAAAGAAAAAGCCATATCATTGGCAGGATTTTCAACATTATGAATTTTTAATCCCAATTACCATTTATGCAAAGACTTTTGTTGAAATTAGGCTCATAAATTCCTGTGTTCTCTGATATCAAACAGTTCTTACAAAACCAATCAAACCCCCTGAATTTCTCTTCTGGAAATTTCAACTGAAGCACAGTTGATTTACAATGTTATACCAGTTTCAGGTACACAGCACAGAGATTTAGTATTTTCACAGATTGCACGCATGCATGATCAGTCACGCAGTTGTGTCCAGCTCTTTGCGATTCCATGGACTAGAGCCCTCCAGGCTCCTCTGTCCATGTAATTTTTCCAGGCAAGAATACTGGACAGGTTACCATTTCCTACTCCTGGGGATCTCCCTGACCCAGGGGTCAAACCTGAGTCTCCTGCTTTGACAAGGGGATTCTTTACCACTGAGCCACTTGAAAAGCCCATTTTTATAGATTATACTCCATTAAAAGTTGCTGCAAAATAATGCTGATGATTTACTGTGTTGTACCATGTATCCTTGCTGTTCATCTATTTTATACATTATAGTATGTAGCTCTTAAACCCATACCCCTAATCTTGCCCCTCCCCCCTTTCCTTTTCTCACCAGTAACCACTAACTTGTTTTCTATATCTGCGAGTCTGTTTCTGCTTAGTAATATACATTTGTTAATTTTTTAGATTCTACATATAAGTGATATCACATAGTATTTGTCCTTCTCTGACTTACCTCACTAAGCATAATATTCTCTAGGTCTATCCACATTGCTGAAAATGGTAGAATTTCATTCTGTTTATGGCTGAGTAATATATTCCATTAAATGTATATAATAATATTCAATTTTATATATATATATATATCACATCTTGCTTATTCTTTCATTTGCTGATGGATTTTTGGGTTGCTTCCGTATCTTGGTAATTATAAATAGTGCTGTTATGAACACTGGGGTGTATTATCTTTTTGAATTAATGTTTTCTATTTTTCTGGATATATAACCAGGAGTGGAATTGCTGGATCATATGTACTCCTGAATTTATTTTTTTGAGGAATCTCTATACTGCTTTCTATGGTGGCTGCACCGATTTACATCTCAACAGTGTACAACAATGTCCTTTTCTCCACGTTCTTGACAGTATTTGTTATTTATAGAATTTTTGATGATAACCATGTGACAGGTATGAGGTGATACCTCACTGCTGTTTGGATTAGCTTTTCTCTAATAATTAGCAATGTTGAGCATCTTTATCATGCACCTGTTTGCTATCTGTATGTCTTCTTTAGAAACATGCCTATTCAGGTCTTCAGCCCATTTTTGATTGGGTTGTTTAGAGTTTTGGGGTTTTTTGTTTTTGTTTTTTTTTCCGGACATTGAGTTGTATGAGCTGTTTGTGTAGTTCGGGTATTAACTTCTTGACAGTCATATCATTTGCAAATATTTCCTTCCACTCCAAAAGTTGTCTTTGCATTTTGTCAATGATTGCCTTTCCTGTACAAAAGCTTTTGAATTTAATTAGATACCATTTGTTTGCTTCTGCTTTTTATTTTTTTTGTTTTAGAAGACAGATCCAAAAACCACTGCTAGGATTTATGTATAAGAGTGTTCTGCCTGTGTTCTCTACTAGGAGTTTATAGTTTCAGGTCTTACATTTAGATTTTTAATCCATTTTGAGTGTTTTGTGGGTTTTTTGTATATTGTGTTAGAGAATGTTCTAATTTCATCAATTTACATGTAACTGTCCAGTGTTTCCAGAACCACTTATCAAAGAGACTCTCTTCTCTCCATTGTATATTCTTGTTTTCTTTGTCATAGATCAGTTGACCATGTGTGCATGGGCTTATTCCTGAGCTCTCTATCCTGCTGATTTATGTGACTGTTTTTATGCCAATGCCATGCTATTTTGATTACTGTAGCTTTGTAGTATAGTATGAAGTCTTGGAAGGTAATATCTCCAGCTTTGTTCTTTTTTCTCAAGCTTGCTTTGGCAATTCAGGGTCTTCTATGGTTTCAAATAAATTTAAAGATTACTTGCTCCAGTTCTGTGAAAAATGTCACAGGTATTTTGACAGGAGTTATATTAAATCTATAGATTGCTTTGGGTGGTATGGCCATGTTAACAATATTAATTCTTCCAGTTTAAAAGCATAGGTAGTCTTTCCATTTCTTTGTATCACCTTCAATTTCCTTCAAAAATGTCTTATAGTTTTCAGAGTATAGGTCTTCCACCTCCCCAGTTAAGTTTATTCCTAGGTATTTTATTCTTTCCAATGTGTTGGAAAGTTTTATGCCAGTTAGAATATCCTGTTCTCTGAAGTACAAAAGTATGAAATTTTTGAGGTTGAGGCACATCATTTTCCACAACAAAATCATATAATATTTGAAACATTTCCAAACATCCATTTTCAAGATGTTCTCACCACAGGAAGAATTCTTTTGAAAAGCAGGTATTTTCTCTCATTGATAAAATGTCACCTTTGCTTTGAAGCATAATAAATTTAAAACAAGAGCTGCCAGTGTCACAGAAAAGGTTAGTGAATTTAGAACACTTGTTAGAAAAGAAAAATGTGTAACTCAATTTTAGCCATTTTAAACAAAAGAATATACAAAGGTAGAGATGTCATATATTCAGATGTGCTGAGAAAATGTAGCTCTGCAGCTTTGTCTGTAACTAGCATAGTTGTACTCATAACCCCAACTACTTTGTGGATAAAAACTAACTCAAATTTCAATCTAATTACATATTTAATAAAATTTGGTAATTACTCATCTTTAAAATGGACCATTCTTTGACTCAAGATGACCAGAAAACTTCTTGTGATATAAAAGATTTTCATGGTCCCTCTCTTTTTCACAAAGTTTGAGATGATTCTACTGTTAAAGTCCATGATTTGTCACAGTAACCACATCAGTGACCTCCTGTGGCACTTTACAACCTGCTGACTTCAATTCTCTCCTATGCTGGGCTGACAGTGAATGAATTTCACATGTGCAGCTAACATTCTAGTCTCACCCCAGAATTATTTTCTCTTCCAATCACAGCAACTGCCCCATTAGTGGTTAGTTATAGGCATAAAATATCGTTCTTAAAGAATGCATTTCCCACGTGACTACAGCTGACAGTCACACGTCCCGCTGTGTGTTCCAGAACCTGTTCCATATACATCACAGAGGCCTCGTGGCTTCAATGTCCAGTTTCACTGGACATTTTGCCAGTGGCAGATGACTTCGCTTTTGTGAGTGAATATTTGTCCATTGTCGGGAATTCAGGGGCCACATGCCCCACCTTTCCCCTTCACCAAAAGAAAAAATGCTGTTTTTTTTTTTAAAAAAATAAATAGAGACGAGAAAGCATCAGTTATAATGATAAGAAAGTACAGAACAAAAAGCAAAAGAGGAAAAAAAAAAAAAGATCACGAGTAGGGTTATTTAAACCCTTTCTCCTGACCAGGGCTACTCTGGAGCAAATGTAGAGCCTAATCTCTCTGAAGAGCTCTGAAAATGGGTTATTTTAGTTCCCTAGTCAGAATCTAATGCAACTGAACGCAATTCACCTTTTAAAAAAAATTTCTTTTCTGTGTCTTTTGTTTTCAAGGACCCACAGTAATGAACTGGATACCCAAAGTAGAGCTATTATGTTTAAAATGCTCAAATGACTAGGCCTACATATGGTCTTAAAATATTTGAGTCTTTGGAGGAAATTAAAACATACTGGAAGGTTAGAAGGGGTTTCCAAAAGAATGACATTTTCACCCTAAATCAAAGATTCTTGGCCTGCCATAACCACAAACTTGGGGTCTTATTCTCACCATATGTGAAATATTTTGACTGTTTCTCACTATGACAAAAACTGAAATTTAATTTCAAACAATGAAGTAGAAATGACATTTACCAAATTATAAGAAAACACAATCTTCATATACTCTTCATACAGTACTTTTCAATCTTAAAATTGAAGATCCTCTGACTGCAAGTAGAGTTCAAACCAAAACCTAGTGTGACACCTCTGGCAGGTGGGACTTTTTTGACATCACTGAGAACAGTCTTCAGTAAAGTTGATCAATCCTATATATATTTACTAGCATGACTGTTTTCTGTCATACGGTAGAGTTTCCATACATCTTTATTTCTCAAGTCTGTTTAAAGGTGAGAATATTCAGTTTAACAGACTTGTGCTGAGCTCCTGCTTTGTGCAAAGACTTCGTTTCAGTTTTGTGAGAGTTTCAAAAATGAAGCGGTCCCTACCTTTAAGAGTTTCTTAGGGGAAGAAGAGATAAATTCATTTTTTTTAATGCTGAAAAAGTCAACGATTTAAGAGATACTAAGTATTTAAAGAACTGTTCCAAAATTCTAAATTATTAAATTGTAACATTTAGTTAGCAGAATAATCCAGGTTGAAAGTTATATCCACTTTTCTCCTTCAGTCAAAATTAAAGTTTCTATAGGTTGAAAATACAGAAGTAAGGTGTATAAGGAAGTAAAAAAGACAAATGGGGTAAGAATACTTAACTGTTAACTAGGCTTGTAACCCATGAATAAATACAGTCTACCTCTTGCCATTTTAAAAGGACAAAAAGGGGAGGAGGGTAGAGCCTAAGAGGGAAAGAATCTTTTTATTTACTGAGTCAAATGCATTCTTTTTTATAGCTGAGTAATATTCCATTGTATATATGAACCACAATTTCTGTATCCATTCATCTGGGGTTTTTTTAGTATATATTTATTTTTAATTGATTGATGATTGGTTTAAAATATAGGTTTGATTTCTGTCCTGCATCAGCATGAATTAACCATAGGTGTACGTATCTCTTCTACTCTTGAATCTCCCCCCTACCTCCCGCCTATTCTCACCCCTCTAGGTTATTACAGAGCCCCAGTTTGAGTTCCCTGAGCCATACAGCTAATTCCCATCGGCTGTCTGTTTGTTAGTGTATATGCATCCATGCTACTCTCTCCATTCATCCCACTCTCTCCCTCTTTTCCTCCACCCTTGTCCATAAGTCTGTTCTCTATGTCTGCTTCTCCACTGCTGCTCTGTGAACAGATTCGGCAATACCATCCTTCTAGATTCCATATATATGTGTTAAAATACGATATTGTTTTTCTTTTTCTGACTTACTTCACTCTGTAAAATAGGCTGTAGGTTCATCAACCTCATTAGAACTGATTCAAATGTGTTCCTCTTTATGGCTGAGTAATATTTCCATTGTATTTATATACCACGTCTTCTTTATGCATTCATCTGTCGATGGACATCTAGGTTGCTTCCATGCCTTGGCTATATTTACAATGAATATTAGGGTACACGTGTCTTTTTCAGTTTTGGTTTCTTCAGAGTATATGCCTACAAGTGGTATTGTTCCCTGGTGGCTCAGACGGTAAATCGTCTGTCTAACAATGCGGTAGACCCGGGTTCGATCCCTGGGTTGGGAAGATCTCCTGGAGAAGGAAATGCCAATCCACTCCAGGACTATTGCCTGGAAAATCCCATGGACAGAGGAGCCTGGTAGGCTACAGTCCATGGGGTTGCAAAGAGTCAGACACGACTGAGCGACTTCACTTCACATAATGGTTTTATTCCTAGTTTTTTAAGGAATCCTCATACTGTCTTCCATAGTGGCTGGATCAATGTACATTCCCACTGAGAGGCTGAAGTTTTAATGACAGGACCTCAGGACAGCGCTGAGGTTGAACCATCAGGAGCCACTGTCTGACTGCGGATCAGTCAGATCCAGACACTGGACCCAAGATGCACAATCTCTCAATGCCAAGTTCATACTATAGAACCAGACCAATCCCTAAACCAGAAAGCCAATCTCTCTTTCTGCATTCAAACTATGACTCATTCCAAAACAAAGTTAAGGCTACCTAGAAATATGCAAGCACTTAATAAGAGAAAATACATCCAAAATAAAAAGATGAGCCAAAGAGCAAATAAAATTAAGAAAGCAAGATGGCTTTGGGAGTAAAGTCAGCCCACAAAGCAGAGCAGGGGGTCCTGTGTTCTTTCTTGAGTAGCCTCCTCGCAGCCAGAATAGAGGCAAACACAGTGAGGTACATGGTGCGCGGCCACCATCCTGGTGTCAAGATACCAAAGAAGCTGAGCAACAGTCAGATGTTTCGGAACAAAGGAAAAGTATCAGGTTGTGGAGACACATTTCCCTAACTCTAGGAAACTTGATAGCTTATTCCCCAGACAAGACCCAAGACCCAGTGACATGGCTAGAGAGTCCCCTACACAATCTCCTGCTTCACAGTCTCTTGTGTCAACTCCCTGGTCGGTGCAACAGAGCTGCTCCTCTGTGCCCACTTTATGGTGCTCATACTACTCTTTCACTGACATATGAAGTGTTACTGATGATATGAGGTGTCTGAGAACACTTAAACCAACTCTTTGTGTGAGTCTTAGGCCCATTCTGTCCTGTCTCCTTTATTTACTTGTTCTTAAATCTCATCAGACTGGTAAAACTCAGTATGCAACATATTAGGCAAAATGCACCAGCTATGAACTAGGTAGATGATTCCCCAAAAGCAGCAGCAGAGCCTTCAAGCCATCGGGGATCTTAGCACAGGTTAAACGAAGAAGAGTGGCCCAAGATACAAATACTCTACAAGGAGTCTTACCACCAACAGCAAGACAGACTTGCAGCTTCTGCACAAAAAAAAAGAGCACACCTCACCCAACAGTAATTCAGCAAATGGGAATGTGTTCTAAGGAAGAAATGTAAAACAAGAAAGAAATAGCAAGTACGTTCAAACATATCCGTTGTCAAGGATGTCTGTGTTGTTTATAGTTATTTATTTTTAAAGAACTTGAAACAGCCTAAATGTCCAAGAATTGGGAAACTGATAAGTAAACTATTGTGTCAACTCAATGCTATATTATATTATCACTCAAATGATGTTTAAGAAAATTTTGTTGCACCATACAAAGGCTCATGATGCAATTTACATCATATAGAAATTTGTGTATATATATATTAAAATCTCCACGTTTGGAGAAAAGTTCCTATGCATAGGATTAAAAGGTTGAAAGGAAAATCAATCGAATGCACAAAAAAAAAAAAATGCCTTAGAATGATAAGACTATGGGTGACTTTTTTTCTTTTATCTATTTCCAAACTTTCTTTTATTGTGGTTATATCAGTCTCATCATAAAATATGTATAAATAAATTAAAACATCCAAGTTAACATAAAAATTATGAAACATATCAAACAACTTTTTCAATTGTTATCTATAGATAGGTAATTAGAGAGACAGTGATAGAGATCATGAGAGGTCTGTGCTCAAAAGGATATAAGAGAATCTTTCCCTGGAAATCAGTTGAAACAAAGAGGAGGAGTAAGAAGATGTAGCAGGGAAAAGGTCCTTCAATAGTGAATGGGGGCAAAAAAAACCCAAAAGCTACATAATGCGTGTCCTATTATTACAACAGTTCTCCCATGATGTTGATAAAAGCAAGGTGCAGCAATCAACTGTGCCACAGCCTAGACCAAACAATAATAGATAGTCATCATTTCTAAACCTCTCTCCAAAGTCATTTTTCAACACAATCTCTCCTAAATCCTTCATGGCATCAGAGTGGTTCGGAAGTCCCACATTCCACCAGAGACTTGCTTCTGGGAGAGTTGAAAGATGTTCAGATGTACAATAAAAGATAATGAAAAGATAATGCCTGATCCTGCCTGATTCAATTCCTAGCCTTTAAATGCCATACCTGCCAGTGAAAAGGGGGAAAAAAAAGTTCTGTCCATCTGTTGTATTTTTGCCTGCTCCATTAAATGCATCTATTTTACGTACGGTCTTGAGACTTGATACTATTCATAGAAATTTAAACAGACCTTGTATTTGTTTTCTAGGGCTGTCATAATAAATACTACTGACTAAGTGGCTTAAACAACAGAAATTTATTTCTTCACAGTTGTAGAGGTTAGAAGTTCAAGATCAAAGTGTCAACTGGGTTAGTTTATTTCAAAGTCTCTTTCCTTGGCTTACAGATGGCCATCTTTTTCTGGTATTTTCACATGATCTTCCCCCGTGCATTTCCGAGTCCGAATCTCTTAAGGACGCTAGTCATATTTAGGTTAGGGCCCACCCACATAACTTCATTTTACCTTAAGTACATCTTTAGAAGGCTCTGTGTCCAAATGCAGTCACATTCTGAGGTACTGGGGGTTATGGTTTCAACATAGGAATTTGGGCGGGTTGTGGGGGAGGTTACAGTTCCATCCATACAGTCCTGAATCCTGCGTTCTGGAAGCTCTTCATCTAAAACATAAACTAACATGAATGAACAAAAACCAAATTAAGTAAGCACTGAGGAAGCCCTGGACTCTGCTGTTTGGGGTGGAATTAGCACTGGTATTATGTGGGGCTTTGTGTGCCGTGATCCATTTTCCCTTAGACCATCTGAATCATGTTAACGAGCCATGTCACAGAGGAGTTCAAGTCTTGCTCTTCTGAATCTAACCTCATGACCTGACACCAGGAGCTCTCAGATCCTCCTTGTGGGGCCCTTAACCGGTCATGTAGCTGATCTTTGATTCTCCCAGAGCAGATCTTACAAACTGATAAAGGGAGCGTGATTTAAAGACTCTGTGAAGACCTCCAGCCATCAACTGCATGCACAGTCCTCCTCTCTGCTAGGGGCTAGAGGAAACCAAGGCAAGGCCGCCTGGAGGGTTTGTCCACGCTTGCAAACAGCCCTGAGACTGCTCAGAATCAGCAGAAGGGAGGAGGTTACTCTCACGATACACACATTAGGTGTCTGCTGAATTCACAGTTATCACAGGTGAGACAAAGTGAAAAGGAAAATACCCTCAGCTTCTAACAGGTTAGAGGACTTGACAGCCTGGCCACGAGCACTCCTCCAGAAGAAATTCGCATTGGGCTCATGCTTTTCCCCTCCAGGGAACAAGCCGCAATACATTTTCCCCAAGTCTCATGGCCCTAGCTTTTTATCTTGACTGCAACAGTCTTTCACTGATAGATAGCTATCACATTTAAAGAAAATATTTAAATTATGATTTTAAACAAAAGATATTTTGCCTGCAAACTACTCATTTTCCAAAGCCTCATCAAAAAGACATCTGAATTTGTGACTGTTAGGAGGATCCACATTACAAATTTTCTCAAGGCAAGTTTTCTCCCCCTTCTGCCAATCCAGTATCATGTCTCCCTCCCTATCCTCAAAAAATCAATTTTCAGAAATAAATTTAGGTGTAAATCAAAAGGTATGCCTGTAGCTTGTCATTTCAATCAATAAAGCGACAAGCATTTGTTAAATGCTTCCTATGTGCCTAGCCATGTTCTAAGTGCTTGGAGACACAAAAGCAGCACAACGAATCTCTCCGGATCTTTTTAAAACTATCTGTCACACTGAAAATGTCTCAAAGGTGCCAAAGGAAAAAGAGACACAGAACTTCAGGAAGCTTTTTTCCTTTGTGAGCCTTTGAAACTCATGTAAAATACTACAGAAGAGCTTTTGAAACTTAGATTCTTAAACAGGGGAAAAAACAGTTTGGCCTGAGGTTTGAAAGAGACTACTTTCAAACAGCTACTATGAGGCATTCTTCAGGGAAAATAGTTCTTTCGGTGTTTATGAGTTCTTCACTTGAAAGGTAGCATCTAGCTGGCTGACACTGTGGGTGTTTGGGCAAAACTTCCATATGTTTCTGGAAGGCAGTTTTAAATCACAAGAACATAGAGAAACACAGAGAGGACAGCAGACATCAGAGATAGAGAAGACTTTGCTGGCTTATACACAGAATAAAACTATGTATGTCAGAGGCAGAGCTGCTCTAAGCCCTCATTAGTGGAGGCAGGAGGCCAGGGTAGCCCTCATTTCGAGATGATAATCCCAGAAACCGTCTTCTCTACCATAATTTTTAAATCCAAAGGTCAGAATGGTACCACCTCAAGAGTCTGACACAAATAAAGCAGTTAGTTCAAGACCCAAGACTATCAAGTAGATGAGGTTTAAAGATGGGTGATTCATTGAAATCGAATTCAGGCATCCCTTGTTTTGTACAGACCCAAGATGGACAAACTGCAGTTACTATGGTTTAGTTAAACAACATCAGTCATTCAATACAACAATTCAAATTTCAGTGACCACCATTTAGTAACTCAAGTCATCGCATAAGATACAAACTTTGCTGCTAACCCTCCCTCCACAAATCGCAACGTAACAGATGGCCGTCACACTCAGCCACCGCTCACATCCCTTCTTTCCAAGTCTGCCAGTGACTGGCCACTGCACATTCGTTGCTTATTTATTTCACAGACAGTAAACAGTAGAGTTGTATGGGCTCCTTGTCTCCCAGGGATAATTAATGAAGCAGTTTACAAAAAAAGATTAACTGCAGGAAAGAAACAAAAAGTGGTAACACTGAAAGTGAAATTGGCTGCAAGTAGAAGATCTGAAAAATGGCAAAAGAAAGGAGATCCAGGCTTCCATGAGGCTCTGGTCTAAACTATAGTGACAAGATTCAGTGAATATAAAAAACCAAGGTAAAGTTGCTCCCACATATTTTAGTTTAAACTGTATCAGTAGAAGCAACAGAAAGCCAGTTATGGTTGAAATGGAGCACTTACTTCTACTATGGATTGAGACTGCAAGAAAAAATCATTCAAATCAGGTCAGCCAGCATTCAGACCAAACGGTAAAGTTAGCTGCCATATGAAAAGAAAACAGTAATTAAAGGGAGACCAGAAAAGAACCTCTCACTGCCAGTAAAAGTTTCCATCATTTCATATGTTGGCATGAACTGACTAATGTTACACTATCTGATGAAGTGTTAACACAAATAAAGATGCTGCTGTGAAATTCGAATCCAGATTGCAAGGGTTAGTTAAAGCAGGTAGTTATGACGCTTTCAGATATGAAAGTGGCTGTGACAAAAGCGTATCAGTAAAAAAAAAAAAAAAAACCTAAGGTTAAGAGAACTCTCAGACCTTTCATGACATTAAAAGCACAAAGGATAAAATGTTGAAAGCTGATTCAAACTTAAAAAAAGATTATGACAATTTGCCAAGGCATAAAAAAGTTCCCTGGTAGTTCAGCTGGTAAAGAATCCGCCTGCAATACAGGAGACCTGGGTTCGATCCCTGGGTTGGGAGGATCCCCCGGAGAAGGGAAAGGCTACCCACTCCAGTATTCTGGCCTGGAGAATTCCATGGACTGTATAGTCCCGTGGGGTCACAAAGGGTTGGACATGACTGAGCGACTTTTACTCACTTCAGAGTACTGATAGATGTTACAACGTGGAGGAGCCTTGAGATATCATGCTAATTGAAAGAAGCCAGTCACAGAAGACTACATACTCTATAATTCCACCAACATGAAATGTCCAGAAGGGGTAGCTCTATATCTACATAAAGTAGATTGCTGTTTGCTTAGGGATGGGGGAAGGTGGAATGGGAGGATGGTAGCTACAGGGTATGGGGCCATCTGTTTAATCATGTCAGAGGCTTTATGGGGGGAGGGTGGGAGGGCCGGAGGGAGAGTGAGAGGCAAGGCAATCTACAAATAAATGAATTTATCAAATTTACTAGTAGGTTTTTTCGGTGTGACTGAAGCAATGAAATTAAAAGATGCTTGCTCCTTGGAAGAAAAGCTATTACAAACCTCGACAAGCATATTAAAAAGAAGAGACATCACTTTGCCAACAAAGGTCCTATATAGTCAAAGCTATGGTTTTTCCAGTAGTCATGTACGGATGAGAGCTGAACCATAAAGAAGGCTGAGGGCTGAAGAACTGATGCTTTCAAATTGTGGTGCTGGATAAGAATCTTAAGAGTCTCTTGGACAGCAGGGAAATCAACCCTAAATATTCATTGGAAGGACTGATGCTGAAACTGAAGCTCCAATATTTTGACCACCTGATATGAAGAGTCAACTTATTAGAAAAGACCCTGATGCTGGGAAAGACTGAGGGCAGGAGGAGAAGGGGATGACAGAGGGTGAAATGGTTGGATGGTATCACTGACTTAATGGACATGAGTTTGAGCAAACTCAGGGAGATACTGAAGGACAGGGAAGTCTGGTGTGCTGCAATTCATGGGATGGCAAAGAGTTGGACAGGACTTGGCAACTCAACAACAACAACCAGTAAACAAGGTTAATAGACAACAAAAATAAACTATAAGGGAATGAGGTCTGAAAAATGATACAATAGTAACTCTCATCTCCCTCCTCCCCTGCTACTGCTGCTGCTGCTGCTAAGTCACGTTAGTCGTGTCCAACTCTGTGCGACCCCATAGATGGCAGCCCACCAGGCTCAACCATCCCTGGGATTCTCTAGGCAAGAACACTGGAGTGGGTTGCCATTTCCTTCTCCAATGCATGAAAGTGAAAAAGTGAAAGGGAAGTCGCTCAGTCATGTCCGACTCTAGCAACCCCATGGACTGCAGCCTGCCAGACTCCTCCGTCCATGGGATTCTCCAGGCAAGAGTACTGGAGTGGGGTGCCATTGCCTTCTCCAGGGGAACTTCCCAACCCAGGAATTAAACCTAGGTCTCCCACATTGTGGGCAGATGCTTTACCAACTGAGCTACGCAGCAAACTCCTCTCCCCAATGCAGCTCAGATTTGGTTTCTTTACGTAGTCATCTGATGATGAATTTAATGCCCTGAAGGAAGTCATATGGCCTATATTTAAATAACTGAACTCCTGTTTATCCAACAAACAAGAGTACATGCAGGTATTCCTTTTAGACGGGCCTTCGGAACAGCTGTTCGGGCATTTAGCTGTGAGGAAACCCAACACCCCAGATGCCACAATAGTTTCAGGCACATCTTCCTGAGTTCTGGGAGAGAAGAAAGGAAGCTAAATCATACAGCAGATACAATCCACAAGCTCACATTCAATCACCTTTATTTTCAAGGGCCACTGATTCTGTAAGGAGACCTTCTTGGGCCTGGCGGAGAGGCTCTCAGAAGTGTAAACAAAAGGTTAAGAGCTAGAGGTCAAGAAGCCTGGTTGGTGAGCCTCAGAACTTGATGGAGAGACTGCTCTAAAGACTGTTAGCACTTCTCTTCCACTGCTGCATCAATGACTGTTTGGAAAAATGATTATTAACAAAGGGTTATTAATGCCGTTAATAGATAATGAACATAGAAGTATGAATTCAAAAGACCTCCAAGACCCAAAATACAAGTGGAGAACAACACCAAACAGACTTTACAGAAAAACATAGTAATACAAATGTTTCATAACCATCTGAAAACAACAAAAACCATCCATTGCCTGGAGTAGAAATCAAAATTAAAATTAAAATGAGTTATCTGCTTTGCCAAACACATTAGCAGAATTTTTTTAAATAATAATTTTCACACACAGAAAGAGAGATGGGCACCCTTGTATCTACTGGGGAGTGTGTTAATATATCCTCAAAAGCTGTGGAAGATTAAGAGTAAAAAAGAAATTCAAACAAGGCTAATTCTAGTCTAAGTGCCATCAGGGGACACGTGCTGTGGGGATGGGGGTTAATATATCCTAGGCCACCTCATGTCTAAGTAAGTTGAAATAGCTCTTACTTGAAATAAGTACAGCCCTCCAGCTACAACGAATAGGAAGACTACTATCTTCCTTTGTGCTGTTGACCTGGCTTTTCAGTCAGGAACCAGGAACGATCTTAAAAGAGAGCTAAATCTACTGGCAAACTGTTAGAAAGAAGAGTTTGGTAGAACACATTTCAGAATTCAGACTGAAAACATACTCTCTATACAGCCCTCCAGCACACCCGCCCGCCATACCCACACCAACACATACACACATTCACTCTTTTTCTGTTTCTTTCCTTTATTTTCAAAACATACCTCCTCCTAATCCTCTTTTTTTTTTTTTTGTGGGATTTTAGTTCCCCGACCAGGGAGTGAACTCAGGCCACCGCAGTGAAAGCATGGAGAGCCCTAACCACTGGACCACCTGGGAATTCCCTCAATCCTCTAACTTCTTTGCAGCTACTTTCCCCTCTCTGCCAGCTAATCTTCCTCTGTCTGCCCCTTAAATACCCACAAAGGTTGGTATCCCTGCCTTTCTCCTCTTTAAGCTTTACACATTCTTGTTGAGTGGTCTCAGATTCTTCTGTTGCTTCAAGAACTATCTCTACGCTGCTGCTGCTGCTGCTAAGTCGCTTCAGTCGCGTCTGACTCTGTGCGACCCCATAGACGGCAGCCCACCAGGCTCCGCCATCCCTGGGATTCTCCAGGCAAGAACACTGGAGTGGGTTGCCATTTCCTTCTCCAACGCATGAAAGTGAAAAGTGCTATGCTAACAACTTCCAAATCCAAACCTCCAAACCTTCATGAACTTTCCTCAAAAACTACTGCATCTATAGTTTTTGTATTGCCTTCAAATGTACACATCTAAAATGGAATTTTCCTTTCTTACCTCATCTCACCTACTTTTTATCTTATATTTATTCATTCATTCATTCATCCAACAAACAGTTACCAAATTGGCAGCTATTTTGAGCATTCATTCTTCCGAACTAGGCTGTTGAGAACCAACCTTCGTTATTCTCAGCCCTTCTCCTGTTCAGGTCAAGGAACACACAGTGCAATGGCTTAAGTCCAAAACCTTGAGATTCAGTTAAACTTGAATTCCTGGAATGCTGAGGCCAAAGAATATTCTGGAAATAGACTTTCTAATTACCAGAGAACCCGAGGCCCCTTTCTAGATCAGGCTTTTAATGAATTCCAATTTACTCTTCCTTTGATTTGAGACCTTTTAAAGCCTGAAGGTCATCTTATCCCCCCAAATTCTCATTGCAGAGTCCTTTTGAGATTGAGTGTATACTGAGGCTGTAAATTGGGCTCCTGAACCCACTGCTAATGCCAATCACTTTTTCTCTCCTCCCTTGCCTCATCCTGGCCATTGTTGGTCCAGATTCCCACTGGCTGTCTTCCCGTATCTCCCAGTGCTGTCCTCAGGCAAACACTCTCCTCATCTCGGGGGACTCGGAAAATCATGGCTGTTGAGATTCAGAACCTGTGCTCCTAACAGTGAACAGTGATCATCGGCAGCATCTTTGAAGGATGAGGAAAGGGGTCCCTCAGGCCAGTGTGAAGCTCAATCGTAGTCCAGCATCATGGCTGTTGGGCCCTGAGCAGTTCTCAAAATTGAATTTGGAGTGAGTAATCACCGGCTGAAAAGCAACGTGTAATTTTCACCAAGTGGAGTGAGTGGACTGTGGGCAGCTTCTCCCCTCGGGTGGCCACCCAGCCCCTGCACCCTGCAAGTGCACAGCCGAGAAAGGGAGGGTTCCAGATAGGGCTCCGGGTGACCTCTGAGGGTCCCAGAAGGTTGCACTACTGCTCAGAAAGCCTCCTGGAATGCCAAGATGTGGGACATTTAAAAGCCAAGATGATCCCCCCTCACTTCACTTGCAGGTGTCTCTGCATGGGGATAACCCCAAACTGACCAAGTCAACCTGGCCACCTGGAAGACAGACGAGGGAATGGATGGGTCAGCTGACGGGAGTGGGCAGCGCAGCAAAGCCCAGCATCTGTGGAGCACAGCACAGCTCTGGTCCTTCTCTCAAGGTCAGCATCCACTGTCAGACCCGAAACAGAGACTCATGGCGCCCCCTGGTGGCAGCTGTCGGGATCCTGCGAGGTGCGAGCTCAAGAGGAACGAAGCCTCCCTCTCTGACCCTAAAGGGCTTCCCAGGTGGCTCAGTCGTAAAGAATCTGCCTGCAGTGCAGGAGACACAGGTTTGATCCCTGGGTTGGGAAGATCCCCTGGAGAAGCAAACGGTAACCCACTCCAGTATTCTTGCCTGGAGAATCCCATGGTCAGAGGAGCCTGGTGGGCTGCAGTACACGGGGTCACGAAGGGTCAGACACACTGAGCTCACAAGAAAGCAAGCAAGGCTGACTCTACAGGCGTGAAGCTGGCCAGTCTCAAATGCCGATGCCACCAGACGGCCTCAGGAAAGGGAGCAAATCCTGGAGGGCGGGGTGGGGGGCAAGAGGGAACAGATTTCTCCCGACAGAAGTAGGCTTCAAATTGAGAAGGGGCGGAGGACTTCCCCTCCCTGCTCCCAATGCAGGGAGGCCCAGGTTCTATGCCTGGTCAAGGAAATAGATCCTGCCTGATGCAGTGAAATCCTTTGCAGCCAAATAAAATATTAAAAGTAGAAAAACGAAAACAAATTTAGAAGGGGTGTCGCTGGGTCCCCTACGAGGAAGATCTGACCCATAGGTCCCCGTGTGTGCTCAGTCGTGTACAGCTCTTTGCAATCCCATGGACTGTAGCCTGCCAGGGTCCTCTGTTCATGGGATTCTCCAGGCAAGAATACTGAAGTGGGGTGCCATTTCCTACTCCAGGGGGTTTTCCCGACCCAGGGATCGAACCTGTGTCTCTTATGTCTTCTGCATTGGCAGGCGGGTTCTTTACCACTTGCGCCACACAAAAAATGAGGCCAAAGGCAGGAGCTATTCCAAGAATGGGGCGATGGAAGCTGGATAAATAAATATGAAAAATGGTTCCTTGAGGAACCCGTGAACTCAAGGGGAAAAATCCAAGGCAGTGCCTGAGTAAAGCGGCACTAAATACCCAAGCCTGGCTTATCTTCATTTTCACCCTGGGTTTCTCCTCCATGTGACAGGGTCAAGAGAGGCCCAGACATTTCCAGAAACTTCCCAGAGAGAATTATCAAACTGTTGGCTAGCTTTAATTTTTGCCACCCACAAATGGATGCTTTTACGCACACACCAAGTAAGAGAATGATTTGCTGGGCTCCAGAAACCACAGGATATTGTTTTAAAGAATGATATCTCATTCACTCCAGGCAGGTGATAAGGGGCGCAGGCTTGAATTTGGGGGACGAATACCTTCCTTTGATGCTGTCAGGGCATCTCTGTGATGTAGTCCATGTACACAAAGTCCTTCACAAAGAGGGCAAAAGTCTCTTCGTGGACATGAGGCTGGAGTAAGTAATTCACCTGTCACCTCCACCACTGTGATGTGCCTGCTTGGCGGTCAGACTGGGTCGAGTGCTCTTTTTTATTGAATTGGGCACCGAAGGGTCTGGAGATCAAGAGGAGATTATAGAACATCTGGTACCAGTGGAAGATCACTGTCTTTATTCCTTTGATGTTGGAGGCAACATGCATGCTAAGTCACTTCAGTTGTGTCTGACCCTTTGCGACCCTATGGACTGTACCCCACCAGGTGCCTCTGTCTATGGGATTCTCCAGGCAAGAATACTGGAGTGGGTTGCCATGCCCTCCTCCAGGGGATCTTCCTGACCCAGGGATCGAACACACATCTCTTAAGTCTCCTGCACTGGCAGATGGATTCTTTACCACCAGCGCCACCTGGGAAGCCCTGAGGCAAGAGGTGAAGGCAAGAAATATGCTGACCTGTCTTCCTCCCCTTTCTGTGGCCTGAATACCTCTCCCCACCTTTGCAATGGACTTGACCTGGCTGAAGGCAAGCGTTGACCATTAGAGAGCAAGAGTGGTGGGGGTGGGGCAGGAGGCACCATCATGGCCCACCCCCACCCAACTCTGATCAATGTCACCCTCTGGGAGGATTGTGCACGAGGGGTTGAGGTATCTCAGAGGCAAACAAAGAGTTCATTATTAACCTGGTACATTTGTTCCACAGGGCCCAGTGTTTACTTGCTATCTTATTGACGGATTTGGTAATCGTCAGTTCTGTTAATAAGTTCTGCAGACCTGAGTCCTCGAGTTGTCTTTAGAGCTATTTAACACTGCTATTTCCTGGGTTTGCCAACCCATCCTGTCACAGAGAGAAAACACCGGGCAAATGCTCATTGTGAGAAGGCACTGGGGCAGGGGCTTGGACCCCAGAGTCAGACTTGGGTTTGATCCCAATTCTGCATTTCTGCAAATAAGTGGTTCTTATTATGTCTATGCTCCCCAGGTGGCACTAGTGGTAAAGAACTCAGCTGCCAATGCAGGAGACAGAAGAGACACACGTTTAGTCCCTGAGTGGGGAAGATCCCCTGGAGGAGGAGGGCATGGTGACCCACTCCAGTATTCTTGCCTGAAGAGTCCCATGGGCAGAGGAGTCTGGCGGGCCACAGTCCATGGGGCTGCAAGGGGTGGGATACCACTGAGCAACCAGGCACACACTTTACGTCTACACCCACACTCGCAATTACCTCTCCTCGGTCCACTTCCTGTCTGAACCTCTTGCTCAGCTGTGGATGCGACTCTGGGAATCTGTTTGTTGTGGAGTTTCCATTCCTTTGGAGGCACACACAAAAAGCAATTTTATTCATTCTGACCACTGTTCTGTCCCTTGATAATAGCTCCAGCAGATTGTTCTACTTCTTGAAAATCTCACAGGTAATAAAAGGATCCGAATACTTTGGAACGTCACTCTCCTGTCCAAAACCAAGCTCTGTCTCTCCCCCATCAGAGGAGGAGGTTGGGGGGCACAAATCCGAGCAGAGTTGGGAGGGGCAGACTCCGTGACCCTGTAACCTCAGGAGAGACGATGCCAGGAGCCTGGGGAGGCCTGAGCCGAGTGACTGTCTGTCATCCCCATCTCCACCAGTTGGTGGCGCACTCTCTCTGCACGCTCCG
Organism: Bison bison bison; assembly: GCF_000754665.1. Taxonomy (NCBI): domain Eukaryota; kingdom Metazoa; phylum Chordata; class Mammalia; order Artiodactyla; family Bovidae; genus Bison; species Bison bison. The sequence goes on along the minus strand of NW_011494695.1, from coordinate 443,218 downwards.
GGTGGGGGCGGGGGGGTGCTTCTTGGCTCCCACCGCTCCCCTATTCCCTGCTACTTTTCAGGCCAGTGCTGCAACCCGGGGTCCCCTCCTGTAGTCTCTGTGGGCTACAAGGAACTAGGATGTGGTCTTCTCCCCTCTAGGCCTTCTTGGTCACAGGGCACTTCTCTGATGAAAGCTACCCCTGGCAGATTTCCTGCTGTGGGGGAAATAACCCCTGCCCTCCAGGTAACTGTGGAGGCCTCCTGGGATTACACAGAACAATTGGCCCAGGGGGTAGAGAACTGTGGCTGGCCCCGGGTTCCTGGTTACAGTTGCCCAGACTGCACACTGCACACATCTGGTGTCACTTCACCTCACGGTCATCAGAGACGATATCACAAGTTTCTGGCAGAAGGCAGTCAAGGGTCGACATAAAGTGTCATTCGCACCACCACCACGCCCTCACCAGGCAGAGGTCAAGCCCTCTCTTCTCAGAACATCAAGTCCTGCTCCCTGTCTGCCACAAAGATCCTAGAAGCCAGAAACCAAGAGCCCATTATCCACAGACCTCCAGCCGGAAGATCCCCAGTGGGTCTCATCCAGCACCTTGGTGACCTCATCTCCTGCCTCAGGCTTGCCAGGGCCTCAGGCTGAGATTTCTATCGGGGATGGAGGGACGTCCAAGGACCCTCAAACCAAGCCACCATGCAAAGAGGGAAACAGGAGGGGGAAAGGGGCATCCAGTGAAACTCAGAGTCAGATTCAGTTTCTGTCTTTATGTATTTTTTTTGGCTTTTATTGTTCCATCGCTCAGTTATGTCCAATTCCTTGTGACCCCATGGACAGCAGCACGCCAAGCTTCCCTGTCCATTACCAACTTCCAGAGCTTGCTCAAACTTATGTTCATGGAGTCAATGATGCCATCCAACCATCTCATCCGCCATGGCCCTCTTCTCCTGCCCTCAGTCTTCCCCAGGTGGTATTTTTGGCTGCGCTGGGTCTTCATTGCTGCATGTGGGCTCTCTCTAGTAGCAACAAGCAGGGTCTACTCTAGTTGTGGTGCCTGGGTTTTTCGTTGTGGTGGCTCCTCTTGTTGCGGAGCATGGGCTCTAAGCACGTGTGCTCAGTATCTGTGGTGCACGGGCTTAGCTGCCCTGTGGTATGTGGGATCTCCTGGGCCAGGTATCAACCCATGTTCCCCGTGTTAGCAGGTGAACTCTTAACCACTGGAACACCAAGGACGTCCTAGGCTCTGTCTTTTAAGGGCCAAGTCTAGAATTTAAAGGAGGTTGCATAAAAAGAAGCAACAATTGGGTATAGTGACTTCCAACATCCAGCAGCATCATGGAAAATAAAATAATTTGTGAAATGTAATAAGTGACATTAATATCATATATAATATACAGTTACAGTCATTTTAGCAAATGCCTTCTGAACCATAACCCTAATTAATGTGTATCTGTAAGTGAATCACACACACCTTCCTCTGAATTTCCCTGATAGCAATACTAAAGTACTAGCTTCTGTGGACATAAGTTTGCTGTCTGTGTGGTGAGGGTGCTTGTAACTTAAGAGAGACAAGAAAAAGTAAACTAAGAATATTTTAAGCTTTTAATTTACATGTGGATTTTGTTATAGACCTGAGGTGCACCCAGATGGTTTTTATTTTCCTTTGATGTATGTTTGAACAGGATTCTTTAGGTTCATGAATGGAAAGGCTTCTTACTGTGAAGAGAAGTATCTCAGTTAGTCAGTGCCACCTGCTGGCAATCTGTGGGTGCTGCAGGCCAGCTATATTTCCGAATGAGGGATGAAATGTTTAGTTGCCAAGTTGGATCTGATTCTTTTGCCACCCCATGAGCTGTTACCCTCCAGGCTCCTCTGTCCATGAGATTCTCCAGGCAAGACTACTGGAGTGGGTTACCATTTGCTTCTCCAGGGGATCTTCCTGACCCAGCAATCGAACCTGCATCTGCTGCATTGGTGGTGGATTCTCTATCACTGAGACACCTGAGAAGCCCCGAGGGGTGAAGTTATCAGGAAAAATCCAGGCAGAAGAGAAATTCTTAAGGTCGATGGAAGGATATAAAGGTTGTGTAGAACAGACAGTAACCAAACAGTGCCACAGTCAAGAAGGTTTCGCAGGGATTCTAAGCTCTCACAATTAAAAGAAAATAACCTCATTTTGCTTTTTGGGGGGAGTACATTTTCCAGAAGGAAAATATCAATTATGTATTAAAATAACTGGTATGCCTTATTTTTACCCCATATGCACCCTAATTTTCAATGTATTCCTTCAGGAGATCACCATAACCTCAAATCAGAGTACACATCTGCTTTATAATAAAATGGAAAAGGTTCGTTTTTCAGAAATGTGTTTTAGTTGGCACATCTCTTCCTAAAAGCAGAAAATCCTTAACTGAGCCAACTTCATCATCCCACTCCTTTTATTCTCAATTATATGAGACTATACCATCTCAGTATTCATTGGAAAAGACTCTGATGCTGGGAGGGATTGGGGGCAGGGTGAGATGGCTGGATGGCATCACCGACTCGATGGACGTGAGTTTGAATGAACTCCGGGAGTTGGTGATGGACAGGGAGGCCTGGCGTGCTGCAGTTCATGGGGTCGCAAAGAGTCGGACACGACTGAGCGACTGAACCTAACTGAACTGAACTGATACCATCTTAGATATTGGTTTTTCTTTTCTCTTTTTTTTTTCCATATCCAAATGAAGACATGTGGGGGTTAAAACAAACAAACAAACAAAACAACCTGCGTAAGGAGGACACACCAGGACTTCCCTGGTGGTCCAGTGGTCCAGACTCCACACTTCCAATACAGGGGGCGAGGGTTTGATCCCTCATTAGTGAACTAAAAGGGGCTTCTCTGGGGCTCAGCAGGAAAGAATCTGCCTGCCAATGCAGGAGATGTGGGTTTGATCCCTGGGTCAGGCAGATCCCCTGGAGAAGAGAATGGTAACTCACTCCAGTATTCTTGCCCTGGACAATTCCATGGACAGAAGAACCTGGTGGGAGTAACCCGGCAGTGTCCTTTCGCTTCGGACCTGTTTCCGTGCACGGTGGTGGCCGGAGGCTTTCCAGGTGAGAAAATGGCATTTGTGAAGAGTGGATGGTTGCTGCGACAGAGTACTGTTTTGAAGCGCTGGAAGAAGAATTGGTTTGACCTGTGGTCAGATGGTCACCTGATCTATTATGATGACCAGACTCGGCAGAGTGTAGAAGATAAGGTCCACATGCCAGTGGACTGCATCAACATTCGCATGGGGCATGAGTGTCGGGATATTCAACCACCAGATGGGAAGCCAAAAGACTGTATGCTGCACATTGTTTGCCGAGACGGAAAAACCATCAGTCTTTGTGCAGAAAGCACAGATGATTGTTTGGCCTGGAAGTTTACACTCCAGGATTCCAGGACAAACACAGCTTATGTTGGCTCAGAAGTCATGTATGATGAGACAGCTGTGGCTTCCTCCCCACCTCCTTACACAGCGTATGCTGCACCGACCCCTGAGGCATGTGGCTATGGTCCGTACAGTGGTGCATACCCACCAGGAACTCAAGTTGTCTATGCTGCAAATGGACAGGCTTATGCTGTACCCTATCAGTACCCGTATGCAGGGCTTTATGGACAGCAGCCTGCCAACCAAGTCATCATTCGTGAGCGGTACCGAGACAACAACAGCGACCTGGCGCTGGGCATGCTGGCCGGGGTCTCTGTTCTGGGTCTTCTAGAGTCCGTGGAACCTCGGCGTGCATAGCTTCTGATACCCCGTGTGCAATAATATGATTTGCAGGGCATTTCTGTTTGTTATAAATGTTTTTAGTAATAGGTTTAATAGTTCTTTTGAAAGTACTGACAAAATGCTTATAAGTACATAGAAGTACTGCAGAGAAAGCTTCGGACTGCTGTTTAGCTAAAATGTGGACTCTGTGGCGGCACTGGCTCATTCGAGGGGTTTCCTTATAAAACTCTCGCAATACTTTATTTAAACACACCTGTTTTGAAAGGCCATTTTGTTTTTAGAGTTAGGCCTTACTTCTTAAGGGATAATTTTAGTGTTTTGCTGGTAACATGGTGATATATGAGTGAGTGAATGGCCGTGGCAAGAAAAACTGCAGTTTTTTTGGTTTAATGTTGGACTTTGAAACCTCAGACCAGAACTGGCTGCATGTTACTTCAGGAGTTATAGGCTGGAACCTTCCTTAGGCAGCGGTGTGATATCCCACAGCCTCTGGGGCTCCAGCAAAGCTGACTGCTCAGGACGATGGATGGGATGACAGTTTCCCCCCTTGAAAATGATGCTTTTTCATTTTATTCTTATTTGTTTTTGGTAGTGATACTTGGAAAGCATCCCAAATTAGGAGTAGACTTGAGTGTCAACATTTTAGGGCTTTATCATTTAAAACTTGAAGAAGGCACAACAACTACAAAAAGGTGTGTGGAGGTAGATTTATCTTTTTCAGAGGCATCATGGTTTTAGTGTTTGCTTTGGGCATTTTTTATTGCCACTTCAGCCTACTTATAGCTTATTTTTCTACTTGTTGAGAAAGTATTATTAAGAGAATGGTGAGGAAAGTGAAATGAGAGCCATAGTTGCAGTGTTCCTGTTCCAGGGGATTGGGCTGCACGAAGGATGTATTTCACGTCCTTCTGAAGGCTGTTGATGAGCCCATCTCCTGTCTTGTGTAGGACTGGGCACTGTTGCTGCCCCTGAGCTCTGTGCTGCATGGTGAGGGAAACTCAGGTTATAGATGGGAATTTCGGCCCAGAGACATGAATGACCTGCTCAAGATACCTTTCCACCTGACCAGGACACCGGCCTTGCTTTTATTTCTGACTTTAGTGTCACAGAGAAGCTTGAACCATTTAATTTTGAGCCCCAATTTATATGTGAAGCTCTGAAAAACCAAGGGTCCTGCATTTCTGTAATTTTCTTATTTCTTTAGCTATGTAAATTTTAAAACTTCAGTTGTTCCAGTTTTCTGTCCCGCATGTTTTTAAAAAATGTACATTTACAAAGGCACATTGAAGGTCTCTGCACCTATACTCCATGTGGCCATGTTTCCATAAAATACACTCCTGGTAGCACAAATTCTGTTTTTATTTTATGTGGCCAGTTACAGACACAGTCTTTTGTTTCACTTATCAGTCCACTCCACCTCTAAGGCAGACTTAAATAGATCTATCTCCGTATGAAAACCAGATGCCAAATGAACGTTGTGGCGACCACAGGTCTGTTTCCCTCGCCAATTCTACTGTACTTGGTGACACTGGAGAGTCTGTTTCCAGCTGAAAAGAAATATACTTGGCTGTCGTGTCTTTGGATGCGTCATGTGGTGGAAAGTTGCCACATGTGATGTATGACAATACTGCTTTTGATGGTTAAAAATGTTACTTATTTTACATCATATGTAATCAGAATAGCTTTGTTCAGATGGTAATCATTATTCAAGCTGTATCCTTTACAAGCAAAATACTAAACTCAGTTTTTAATGTTGCACTGGAATGTTAATTTTGAAATAGGAATTACTGGAACCACAGATACTGAGTTATGTCACTGAAATGCCCTTGAAGGAGATGGTCTCCCTGTGTTGTGCCCCCTGACAGAGTGGGGGGACCTGTGGACTGAAGTCCTGACGTACATGTGCTCCCTCATCTCCAGTCCCTGTCCCTAGCTGGGCAAGCCACGCTGGGCAACTGTAGTTGAGTCTGGAAGTTCACTGTCCCTAGTGACTTCATCCTGAGAGGAAATGCGTGCTCAGCATAAAGACGGGCTGAGATGCTTCATTTCCCTGGCTCCAGTTCTCATAGATGCCAATCTTTTGGTCACCTCGCTTAGGTAGTCCTAAATCAAGAAGTTAGGTGAGTTGGAAGGAACTTGTTCACTTTAACTGAAGTAAAATGTTTAGTCAGCATTTTATTTCCATGTGCACTTTTAAATAGTTGGCCGTTGATGTTGCACACATGTCAGTCTGCTTGTTTCTTAGCTCTGTGCATTTAATTTCTTGAGTTAACTTCAAGGTTAGATTTAAAGAGAAGGGAGAGATGAGCGACTGTGTTTCAGATCAACGTTGATGAAGTGGGCCAGACCGGGATGCAAGATCTGGATCATGGGAGAAGTTCCTGCCATTGATACAGAATGACCCACGTTTGTTTTCTACATTAATTGTGATTCTGTGTGATCTTTTTCTCCTTCCCAAGTTTATAGACACCGGCATGGAATGCAGTTCCATTTTTTTTCCCCTCGGGTTGGTATTTTCTTTTCTCTTCTGATTGCTTGCCTGTCTCCAGTATTCTGTTGTGTCCTCTGAACCAGTTTTTCCCTGTATATGCAAATTGTATGTTTATAAGTGAAAATGTTAATACATTAAATGATTGTTAACCTTAAAGCATAAAAAAAAAAAAAAAAAAGAACCTGGTGGGCTACCAGGTTCTGTAATAGAGATCAATAGAGGCTGAGCAAATAAACAACAGTGAACTAAGATCCCATATGTCTCAGGACGCAGTCAAAAAAAAAAAAAGAGGACACAGCAGAGCATTCAGATTACAAGGTGGTTTATTGAGTTAGTGGCATGCGAGCAAGTTCTTCCCGTGATCAGCAAACGCAGGCATTAGTGCGTTTCAGAGGAGTTCAGAGGAAGGAGAGGCTGGAGGGGTCAGGAGGACCTCGAGGTCAGGGCCTGGTCATCTGGCGACGTGCAGAGCTCTCTAAAGGGGCCTGAAGCTCATCTCAGGGGCAAGTGGGTGCAGACGCCCCGATACTTGCAAAAGCAACTTTCACGCCTCACTCCTCCCTGAAAAAGAAGCGGGGGAGGGGAAGGTAAGCTGATACTCCTTGAGAAGCAGCAATCAACACTTTGATTCTCACCAACCCTGAAAGAACATCCTCCAAAGAAAGAAAAAACTTCCTAGTAGCTTCCCAACTTCCTGCCTGGGCTCTGGCTGCAGCTCCAGTGATACCCAGGCTGCCCCCCACTTTTTTGGACCCCCAGACGGACCGCAGTGGGGCAGGGGGCGCACACTCACTGGCTCTTCCGGCGGTATTGCTGCAGTGCTTTCTCTGCCACATTCTCCATGAAGTTAGGACTGGAGACTTCCTGCGGGACCGTCACTGTGATGGGGAAGGAGTTGAAGAGTTTCACAATCACCTTGGTGAGGCCAGACGGGATGCTGGGGTCGGAGTTGTGGGAATTCACCTGGAAGGAGAAAAGAAAGGTCACGACGGGGTGGGGATGACAGTCAACACGGACTCGGCTGGCAACTAAAGTCGGGCTTCATTCGGATCCACGGACCCCTTTGTTTTTCACTCACCTCCACTTTCTATACAACTCGGGGAACAGAAATGCCCTAACCCCACAGACACACTAGTCTGGTGAGGGGGTAAACGCCTTCCACGAAGGGCCAGTCCAGGGGGGGCCCCACCAAGTAAAATATGGTTTCGAGCCGCCTGCTTCCTTTGGGCAGCCACTGGTCAGGTGGTGGTAGAAATAGCAGCAGGGAGAGAAAAAGAAACGTTTCCTGGTACTAGAGTGAGGCTTCTTATCACTGGAGGAGAACAATGGGCCAGTTCATGGGGCCTCCTATGTGAGACAGGGCAGCTCTCCAGAAAGAGCTCTCACCCTGCAGCTGGACGGGTGATCACCCCTCAGGTGGGAGATGCGGGGTAAGCTGTTGAACCACGCCCTTTCCTCACCCATAAAATGGGACTGTGACACTCTGCCTCACTGGGCAACAGGGCCTCCGTGCACCGCTGTGCCTGAGGGTTCGCTTCCTGGGGTAGGACAAGTGCTCCATCGAAAGCAGACATGGCCCCATGAACATCTTGATCCCGTTTCACCCCCAGGGGAGGACCACACGACCTCCAGGCCGCACCGAGGGCGTAGCGGCAGTGCACGGCCAGCAGGGACTCACCGTGAAGACCTGCAGGTAGTGTTGGTCGTCGCTCTGCGTGAGGTTGGCCAGCTGGGACACCCAGGTGAACTGCTCGTTCAGCTGCTTGAGCAGGGCCGACGTGTTGAGCATCTTCTGCTGGTAGGACTGGAGCAGCTGGTCGTACAGCCTGCTGAACTTCTCCGCCAGCTGCAGGGATGCGTTCAGCTGCTGGCGCAGCAGCGTCTGAGTCGGGTTGCTGGCCGAACAGTCTGCCCAGAGAGGCAAAGAACACAGACAGATGACAGAAAGGTGAAGGGAGAGCTCAACAGGGATGCAGACAAATGGCAACCGGGTCACGCAGCCAGGACCTGAGCCAGAGCTACTCAGAATGCCATCTTTCCACCAAGCATCTGCGGTCAGCCCAAGACAAAGCAGAGAGCTGGCCCTGAGTGTGACTCAGCATGTGCTGTCTTCATCAAGAAAGTCTTGCTCTGGAAGATGGTGTCAGCTGAAGTAAACTGTCTTGGTGACATCACTGATTTCTCTTTGGGTGCAAGACCCTGTCTCCCTGGAGACGAGCAAGGAGGGGCACTGCCCCACACCTCATGAAGCATGGCCTCGGGGCTCCGTGTGCTCAGACTAGGAGATCCTCTCACTGCCCTGTCCCCTCAGGAACCATTTCCAGAAGTGGTGGATGTTATCTGTAGCTGCTATTTGTCCAGTACTGCTATGCTTATGCTCAGGCATTACCAAGCGCTCTGGATAGCAGTGATCATTAATAGTCTGATGTATTCTGACGTCCAGCAATGAAACTGAGGACCACAGAGCTAAACCATCTGCCTAAAGTCATAGGATGAACGATTTGGGAGGTCAGGATGGTGAACCCAGAGCTGTAACTCCTAAACTTGGGCTCTTGCTACTCAGTCTACGGCTCTGGAAACTTCTCCAAGCTAGCTTATATCTACAGAGTTGGAAATTCTGGACCCAAGAAGCTAAGTAGCAGAAGAGCCAGCCAGGATCCTCGGACCACGAGCACACAGGGACTGAGGGCTGTGGGCCCAGGTTTGCCTGCCTGCCCATCACGGCTGGCTACCAACCTCACCAGAGAGTAGGCAAGTTCATTGCTTTTGGCCCCCACCCCTACCCCACCCACCGCAGATGGTGAGATAGACAAGAGCTAGAAACAACACTCTCTCTTTAAACACTCTCTCTGTGTTTTTCTCTCCCTTAATTGTTGAAAAATATGCCCAAAAGAGCACATGAAACTCAAGCAAGTCAGGGAAAAAGGAGGAGTTCTTTGCATGCTTCATCATGCTGGTTGTAATCATTTCTATTAATGGAGGAGCAAGCAATCAGGTGGAGCAAGACATAGAATTATGAACAATAAGCTGAGTTGAGAAATACGCACAGTGACTACACTCTCTGTGCCAGGGAGTCATTGAAAGTAAGGACAGCCACTGGGAACCAGGATGCAGCCTAGGGCAGTGGCCCTCACCTGGGGCGGTGCTGTCCCCAGGGATATTTGACAAGGTCTGAAAACACTTTTGGTTGTCACAACTGGTCGGGGGGCGGTGGGAGGTTACTGGCATCCAGGGGCTAGAGGCCAGAGATGCTGCTAACTGCCTTACAGTGCACAGGACAGCCCCGTCACAAACAGAGATCCGGCCCAGGGACTTCCCCAGTGGTCCAGTGGTTGAGAATCCGCCTTGCAATGCAGGGGTCACGGGGTTGATCCCTGGTTAGGGAACTAGGATCCCACGTTGCATGCCGCAACTACTGAGCCCACCCACTGCGATGCATGATGCAGTGAAGATCCTGCATGCCACAGCTAGGACCCAATGCAGCCAGATAAAAATATTTTTTAATAGTTATTTAAAAAATGATGAAGCCTATCATTTAAAAAAAAAAAAAGAATGATCTGGTTCAAAATGCCAGGAGAATGGAGATTGCAAAAGTCCCGTCTGGAGGTCCCAGGCAGCACACACATGCTCCAACGGCTGCAAGCACCTTAGATAAGAGGTCCTAAGTCATCCTCAATGTAGAAAAGAAAACCAGCGTTTCAGGAAGTTGTGATCAGTGACGGTTAAGATCGGTATCAGGGCCACCAATCTGAGCTTGGGCGTCGGGAGGTCTCTTCTTCTGGCCCTAAGGTGACTTTCTCACCGTGAGGCACTATGTGATTTATGGCTTTCTAACTGTGATATGTTATGGGCTAAACCCAAGAGGCGGGCGTGTGGGCTCACCTCACTCCTTCATGGATCAGCCTCATATACCACTCGTACTTTTGCAGTGGCTTCTAAAATCACAGCACTGAGACTAGGAATATTTAACTAGACTCTGAAGGGCTGCCCAGGCACCCAAAAGAATTAAGTAAGAGCAAAGCAAACACCCCCCAGGATCAACTCACTCAGTACAGAGAAATAATTAACTCCTTCCTTCCAAGCATAGACTTTTGTGAGCCAGGAAGTGTGTCACTGCTTTTATAGCTGTTTACCTCCAAGTAGGAAGAATTCCGGAGAAGGCAATGGCACCCCACTCCAGTACTCTTGCCTGGAAAATCCCATGGACAGAGGAGCCTGGTAGGCTGCAGTCCATGGGGTCGCTAGGAGTCGGACACGACTGAGTGACTTCATTTTCACTTTTCACTTTCAAGCTTTGGAGAAGGAAATGGCAATCTACTCCAGTACTCCTGCCTGGAGAATCCCAGGGACGGCGGAGCCTGGTGGGCTGCCATCTATGGGGTCGCACAGAGTCGGACATGACTGAAGCGACTTAGCAGCAGCAGCAGCAGCAGCAGGAAGAATTCAGTCCCCTTGATAAAACAGAGAGCAACAGCGGAAGAGAGCTATTTCCTCTAACTCAGGGATCAACCAACCACAGGGAAGATGGCCAGAAAGCGAAGGTACCCCGAGGAGAGACCATATGTTCAGGGCAGAGAACATAGCAGCAATGGTGGGGAACACCTCCCAAACACCCCCCAGGAGGGGCGTCCAGTAATCTTGGCAGGTCACCAAACCTTCTCTGACTCAGTCTCCTCCTCTGTAAGAAAAGCAGCCACCCCAGTTATTCTAGGGAAAGAACAAATGTTTGTAAAGTGTTGAGAAGAAGGGTGTTTGGTAACAAACACACGGCAAGAGTTTGTTTAATAGAGTCCGTACCGCTGAAGCACTTCCTCGATGGCTCAGTGGTAAAGAATCTGCCTGTCCATACAGGAGACTTGAGTTCAATCTCTGGGTTGGGAAAATCCCTTGAAGTAGGAAATGGCAACCCACTCCAGTATTCTTGCCTTGGAAATCCCATGGACAGAGGAGCCTGGGCTACAGTCCATGGGTTGCAGAGTCAGACACGACTTAGCGACAACAACATACTGTCTAAATTTTCATCGTCTGCAGCCAAAAATGAAGTATACTAGGTTTAGCCCCTGGGAACAGACTGACTGGAGGAAGTCACAGGATGACAGCTTTTTAGAAAGCACCCCTCCCACAGTCAGCCTGTTAACCATGAGCTGATGTGATAAGTATTCTGTCTCCTGACCTCAGGGACAACTCTGCATCTTAACCCTCAACCCCAGATGGGGGATCCAGGGAGAGCCAAGCAAAGGCCAGTCCCCCCTACCAAGAGCCACAGCTGAAGGCAGCAGAGCTGGCATTAAACTCCCACCCACCTGACCCGCTAAAGGCAAGCCCAGTGAGGTGCTGGGGACCTGAAGACACAGGAGACCAGGGGGCCCCTGACTCACCCACTTCCAGGATCTCCTGGCACTTCTCGCACTGGTCCTTCATCCGCAGGCATCCCGTGGAGTTGTGGCGGATCTCCTTACACACAGTACGGTCGTTGTTTTCTGGGAACACACGGGACAAGTCACGCAGAGCAACACGGGCTGCCCCCGTCTCTCTGAGCCCTTCCACACCACTGACAAGCCTTTTGAGATGATTCTGCGGGCAGAGCAGGTTGGCATCTGGCTGTCTGCCTGAAGACTGCTGGTCCTCCAGGCCTGGACCAGCAGTGGGACTCCCTGCAGTGGGACCAGGAGGTGGTGCCCAGGCCTCCCTGAGCTGGGCATGGCCACCCTCTCACCACCTTCGCCTGCTGACACCTCTCCCACCTCCATACTCCCTTAGCTGTGTGTACTTCTCTTTGGTATCATAACCCGTTTTGCTCTGCAATCTGTCTTGTCTCGTTTCTCTCCCCCTGGCCAGGCAGCAAGCTCCTTGAAGGCAGGAGTAAGATTTACCTTGGAACCTCCTTATAACACAGGGCAACTCCCCACCCCACGCAACCTTATGGATATGCAGGAAATGCTTGTTCAGGTCAATTTGTTGTTTAGCCGCTAAGCCGTGTCAGATTCTTTTGCGACCCCATGGGCTGTAGCCTGCCAGGGTCCTCGGTCCATGAGCTTCTCCAGGCAAGAATACTGGAGTGGGTTGCCATTTCTTTTTCCAAGGAATCTTCCCAACTCAGGGTTCTAACCCATGTCTGCTGCATTGGCAGGTGAGTTCTTTAACACTGAGCCACCGGGAAACCTGTTTAAGTCAGTACCCTCCTGTATTTCCAATCCATTACAAGCCAAAACCCAGTGCTGGTCCAACTGTAGCATTTAGGCGATGGGGTTGGCCAACCAGTGTCTATTGGTTCAATGAAAGAAATCACTTCGAAAAGTTTCGGCTTTTCATGTCCATGTTAGAGTTCATTCATTCAAAAGATACTCGCTATGTGCCCATTCTCTACCAGACTCTAAGGTTATAGCCACAAACAGCTTTCTTAACTGTACAGTGAGCTGATTATATAATTCATTGCCAGTATATGCATGGCATCCATATAAAGCACCTGAGTTCTCAAGACAAAGAGGTCTAGCCCTCAGGACCAGTGGTCCACAACCTTTTTGGTTCAAGGGATCAGTTTTGTGGAAGACAAATTTTTCCATGGACCAGGGAGGGGGAGGGTGGGGGAAGGTTTCAGGATGATTCAAGAGCATCACATTTATTGTGCACTTTATGTCTATTACTATCACAGCAACTCCACCTCAGTCAACAAGCATTAAATCCCAGAGGCCGGGAATCCCTACCCTAGAGGAAATTGTTGGAAGGAGCCTGGAAAACTCAAAAGAATACCAGAGTTACAAGTCCTATACGACTAGATTTGACCAGCCCAGGGGATTTCCCAAACCAGGGATCAAACCCACGTCTCCTGCATTGCAGGCAGATTCTTTACAGCTGAGCCAATAGGGATGTCTGTGAACCTTTGGGCATGTTCCTACACTCCCTGTCAGAGATGGTAGCCCCCTCCCCAGGTTGCTCCTTGGGGGATTCAGATGATACAGGCCAAGTCCTGGGCACAGATCTGAGCATCTAAGGCTCCCTGCCTCTACACTTCCTTAGCTCCTTAGCTATTCATACATCTCTTCAGCATCACAGCCTGTTTGACTGGGTTAAGCATCTCAAAGAACTGAGTTTTTGTCCCCCTCCTTCTCACCTGTGAATTCCATCGTGGGGAAGTGGTAGGGAGTCCTCTGCAGGTGGGCGTCCATGGCCTGCTGGGCCTGGTGGATCATGTCGTAGAAGGGCTGAAACACATCGTGGAAGTTGAAGGGTTCCAACAAGGGGAAAGGCATCACGTTCCGGGCAAAGCGGGACTTGGGATTGAAGAAGAGTGACCCCCTCGGGAACGAGCTGAAGGGGGAGTAGTACTGAGTGTCCTGGGGCCTCCGGAGGAAGAACCGGTCCTGGAAGAGCTCGTCCATGATGCTGGACGCCCGGGTGAAGCTGTCCTCCATGACGTCCATCACGTGGCTCTGCTCCCGGTCATTCTCCATCAGGGAATCGATGCGGTCACCGTTGATCCAGAAGTAGAAGGGGGAGCTCTGGTTTAGGAACTCCTCAAGCTGTGACAGGAGGTGGGGGATAGTCAGGGATGCCTCCCCCTTGTCAAGAGGGGCCAGGCCCATCCCAGCACCTGGGACATCTCAGAGTCACAGCATGGGGCGGAGGCCCGGCTGGGAATGGCTCCCATCTCTGAAACGTCCAGGCCAGCCCCCTTCCATTCTGCTGACCCCAGCGGGCAGGAGTAAGAAGACCTGTGAGGCTAAGGAAGTCACAAGACCCGTCAGGTGAGACTAGTCTTCTGTCCTCTTTGACCCCCAATCAGCCAAGCGCCAACCAATAGGACTCTGGGGAAGGGCAAAATTCATGAGTCCTAATTGAGCAAGGCCTGCAGGGGAGGGTAGATAAATATTAGCATACTAAAAATTCTTAATTCCTTTTGCTAAAGAGGACACAGGGCTCTGCTCTACCATGGAGCCATTTGTTAACTTATGCAGCTAAGAATAGCTGGATGAGAGTCTTTTAAGATGGCAAATACCTGGCACAGGTGTTTTTCACATTCCCACATTACTGCATTCATAGCAGACATTACCAATCAATCACACACTGCAGCCAGAACTAATCAATTGCAACTGGCACGCGAAATGAAGCTGTGATACTGTGATTTATCCACCTTGCAGTGCAGGGTACATGAGTTCAAACCCTGGTTGGGGAACTAGGATCCCACTTGCCACGGGGTAAATTTCATGTAGGTAAAATCATTTTTAAAAAAGCCACCAGTGAGTGACCAGCCCATTGGTCACCCATTAAAAAAATAATAAAAATAAAAGGATTTGAGTCAGTCATATATATATATATATATGGTCTGGTTCCTGACAAGAAGGTCCTAAAGATCTTGGAATTCCTGTGATAAGAGCAATTAAGATGTCTTGTTATGTTAGGGAGGTGACTTTTGGAAAGCAACTAAGGATGGGGGCTGACTGTCAGGGAGCGAACTACATGATTAAAGGGCTAGTGCTTTCGGCCCCAGTCCCTGATCTCTACAGAGGGGAGACGGACTGGAGACTGAATCAGTGACCAATGGCCAATGATTTAATCAATCATGCTGGTGTAATGAAGCCTCTATTAAATCCAAAAGGATGGGCTTGTAAAGCTTCTGGGTTGATAGACACGTGCACCAAGGAGATGCAAGAGACTGCTGCACTTGGAGAGGCCATGAAGGCCCCCCACCGCTCCCCATCCCTAGCTCTGGGTATCTCTTCCATCTTGCTGCTCCTGACTCATATCCTTTTATTTTTATTATTTTTTAATGGGTGACCAATGGGCTGGTCACCCATTGGTAGCATTTTTAAAAAAGATTTTACCTACGTGAAATTTACCCCGTGGCAAGTGGGATCCTAGTTCCCCAACCAGGGTTTGAACTCATGTACCCTGCACCGCAAGGTAGATACTTAACTACTGGACCACTGGGGAAATCCCCTGAGTTCTATCCTTCTATAACAAATTGATTATCTACTATGTAAAATGTTTTTCTGGGTTCTGTGAGCTTCTCGAGCAAATTAATGCTCGAGATTGCCTACAGGGGCAATCCACCTGTAGGAGACTTGGGTTCGATGCCTGGGTCAAGAAGATCCCTGGGAGAAGGAAATGGAAACTCACTCCAGTACTTTTGCCTGGGAAATCCCATGGACAGAGGAGCCTGTCAGGCTACAGTCCATAGGGTTGCAAAGAGTAGGACACGACTTAGAGAATCA
The DNA here is from genome assembly GCF_000754665.1 of Bison bison bison. Classification (NCBI taxonomy): domain Eukaryota; kingdom Metazoa; phylum Chordata; class Mammalia; order Artiodactyla; family Bovidae; genus Bison; species Bison bison. Next base: position 427,769 of record NW_011494695.1, on the reverse strand, counting down.
ACAGCAACAAAAGGAAGCAGTCATGGAACTCTCTGATCTACAGCCAGTCAGTCAGAAGCACCTGGACTTCTGACTGGCTGTTGAAGTTGGGGGGTGGGCGTGATGGGGCAGTCTTGTGGGACTGAGCCCTGAACTTGTGGGGTCTGACGCTGTCTCCGGGTAGATGGGGTCCAACTTGAGCTGAACTGCAGGGCACCCAGCTGATGTGGGAGAATCCCTTGGTGGGGAAATACCCCCACACTTGGAACTTGGTGCAGAATCAAAGAAGCATCTTCAGCTCTCCTCACTCCCCACCCCAAGCCATGCTGCGCTGAAGGAGCGGAGCCCTCATCACCTGGTGGCCAACCAGTCCCGATCCGCTTCTGCACACCCGCGCGTAGAACTTCATGCAGGTCTGCTTGAGGCAGGGCTTACATTCCTCCCAAAGGGCTGTCATGGTCTCATTGCACACCCCCTGGGACGCCTTCAGCTTGTTTTCAGAATCCCTGGTGTCATTCAGGGCGTCCTAGGGGATAACAAAAGCTGGCTTAGCCACAGAAACCACAGGCTTCCCCTGCCCGAGGTAGGCATGGGTGGGCCTGCCCACCTCTGCCAAACCTGGGCACATGGGGTGCTTGTTTCCATCCCTGCTCTCGTTCATGTTTGCCACCTGGATGTTCCTTCTCATCTGGTTTTAAACATCCTCCCATCTTCATCCTGCTCCTTAGTCCCTTCTGGCCCCTAGAGCTCATCTGGACTTCTTTCTCTGACGCTGCACCTACAGTCTTTACCCCAAGACTTCCCCCCTCTCAACAAATAACCCACTTTCTACTCTCAACTTCAGGAATTTCAATGTCATCTTCCAAAGCTTCCCTGAATCTTATTTTTCTATGGCAACCACAGCCCCTGGCATACCACGGTAATAGGTAAGCTTCCAAAATCAAGGTCACATCTACTACCAAAACTCTCTAACATGACCATGACATTTGATCCAGTAAATCTGCAAGACTCTATCCCAAGGATTTCCTGCAATAAAGGAGAAGTTCATATGCCTGAAGATATTTGTTTCAATATTCATGAATGGCAAAAAAAAAAAAATACTGGCGTCAACTCAGGTGCTCAAAACTAGGGGACCAGTTAGGGAAACTGTGGTACCTACAAATGGTAAACAGGATAGCATTACCAAGGATGTTTATAATAATTGTTAAATATTATAATAAGCATTTCTCACATTAAAAAATTCATGAGTTTGAGTATAGCCACTGTCCAAAAAGTATAGAAGAGAAAAAGTAGTAAGAAATAGATCAAATGCAGGTATCCTTAGATACCTAAGGAACTGTCCTAAGGTAAAAGGATTATGGAAAAACTTTTTCTCTTCTGCTTTTCTGTATTAAAATCTTGATAAATGTGGGTATTACTCTTCAAAGAATTAAGTAGACCATCCATACCCCCAAATGAAGCTCCAGTAGGAATGTGTGACCAGGAAGAGCTGTGTGAGATCTTCCCCTACTTCGTGTTCCCCGTCCCCCTGGGCCATGTCCACTGCCTCTTGCTCCCACATGGGGAAGGCCACCATGCCTTCTACTAGGCCAATTCACAGGCAATTCCTTTCTTTTCCGTTCCCATATTCCTCACCTGAGAAGTCATGGAGTCTTTTTCCAAACATGATGTGCTTTATCATAGATTGTCAACTATCAAATCCCAGTGAGTAGCACAACATTCAAGAAAAAGACTTGCCACTTCTCCGTGGACTCTAGGAGCCTTCTCATAGCATGGTGGGAATTTCTATTCATGCCAAGAAAGATAATTAAGTTTCAAAGAAAGGGCTGCACCCAGGCCAACATTTCTGTAAGTGGCTTCCATGAAATTGTGCTACAAGTTATCGGGAAAAAAATAAATGGATTCCTTGGTCAAATGGATTTGAAAAGCACTTGGGTTGAATGAAGTCACACATGTTCCTTTACTGCAGAACTTCTCTGAGTCTTTATAATGATTTCACTCCATGCATTAGGGACCATAGGCCCCATTTCAGCATCTCTGTCATTAGGGTTAGGGGAGCAACAAGAGTAGAATTTGAGGATATCGTCAAGGAGACTATTTTTTAAATAAGCTGGGCTTCCCAGGTGGCACTTGTAAAGAACCCACCTGCCAATGCAGAAGACATTTAAGAGAAGCAGGTTCGATCCCTGGGTCAGAAAGATTCCCCTGGAGGAGGAAATGGCAACCCACTCCAGTATTCTTGCCTGGAGAATCCCATGAACAGAGGAGCCTGGTGGGCTACAGTACATGGGGTCTCAAAGAGTTGGACACAACTGAAGTGACTTAGCACAGTGTAAATAAGCTGTTTATTGAACAATAGTAGTTTAGTTTTGTGTGTTCACCAGTGGACCTAGATGTCTGTTTACAAAGTAGTCCAGAACTCAGATGTGAGCAATAGTGTGTGCCTGCTGTACCCCAAAGGTATTACTCACACTAGATAAGCTTCCTGAAGGTAGGGTGACATCCACCTCCTAACCTGTGACAATGACAGACCCTACCCAAAGCCGACCTTGGAGCTTGCACACAATCAGGGTTTAGAAAAATCTATTGAAATAAATCTGGGCAGCAGGCCCTAGGCCAGGCTTGAAATGAAACCAGATCCGAAATCTCACCCCTTGAAGCTTTCAAAAGCAAATAAACCTTTCCTATTTGTTAACCACAGCCCTGGGTATCAGCTGACACAGCCTGGAAGGAAAGACAGAGGGTCACCATGGCAACCTGGCAGGGCTTCCCCATGCCCTGCCTCCAGCACAGAGGATCAAGGTAGGGGCAGCTCGGCTCTTCCTTACCTCTTTCTTCTTCTTGGCTTCCTCTAGGGAGCTGAGCAGTAATTTGCGCTCTTCATTGGTTTGTTCTATTTGGGTCTTTATCTGTTTCACCTCCTTGAGGGCATTTTTAATTTCTTTATTCACGTACTTACTCCCCTCGGTGGACATTTCTGCAGGAAAAGGGCAGGCAGGTGGATGATGTGAGAGGAAGGGATGGTGCTGGGAATACAACCCTGGAACCAGTATAAAGGGTCAGAAAGGCCAGGGGGTCTAGGGGCTGCTAAGGCTGGGGTCTCCCTGGCAGGCAGCCTTCAGGGTCCCAGCTTCACCCTGACCCGGGTTCCATTCCCAGTGTTCCATCTCCAGGGTACACTGAAGACCCAGGGCCGGAGAATCAATTACAGCCAGCTTCTCAGAAAAGCAAACACTGGAGCGGACACACCCCAGAGGAAGAATAACCCAGTGTGCTCCTGGGGCGCTGGAGGAGCAGCCTAACCAGCTGCAGAAGAAAATTTTCAAGGAAAAAAAAA
>NW_011494695.1:416420-424353 GCF_000754665.1 Bison bison bison | reverse complement strand
AGCGTAATTGTTTAAGCATCAAAATATCAAATTGTATCCTTCTGGATATAATTTCTTCTGGAATGCAGTTTAAGCAAACATCTGAATTTCATCTTTGTTCTGACGAATGGTATCAGGTGACAAGGGACATGGAGGTGAGACTGTGATCAGACACCACATCGTGTGACAAATACAATGAGATAATGTCACCGAAGTACTGAAAGTAACAGCCCATGCTCCTCTGGTGCTTATCCTGGGCCAAGCACCACACTGGACACTTCACATGCATTTTATTTAAGACTCTCAACATCGCCTTCACCCCACTGCACAAGTGAGGATGGAGAAGCATAGTGAGGTCAAGATACTCACCCAGGGTTATAACAGCTGGGGAGGGCAGAGACAGACTCCCACCCACCTCTGATCTCAATATTAGGGTTTCTAACTACTACCCCGGAGAGTTGGTCAGCTCGCGGGACGAGAGTGAAGCAGAGGGAAGACAGGTGTCAAGAAGGACCTAGCAGAAGAGGGGAAGCAAAAGCCGGGCTTTGAAGGATGACAAGCCCTCCTAATAAATGATATTTCCTCTTTCCTGAATCCAGAGCATTGGTTTTCTAGGTGGCAAGGTGGCAGATACAGGTAGTGAGCTTTATGGAAACTCCAAGGGAAGTCCACAGAGGCCCCAGTGGTCCAGGCTTCAAGGAGCGTCATGGGGGAGGTGTGGGCGCTGGGCCAAGCGGACTGGGAAGGGAACAGCTGAAGGAGATGCAGCAGTCAGAAAGGGCTTGGGTTCCATCTGAAAGTGCCTGGAAGACAATTTGACCACAAAGAGCCTGGGCTGGCGACAGAGGGCTCAGAGAGGGGCCTGAGCAGAGCAAACCAGATCCAATGCACAGGGAAGAAATGGTCTCTGACCCCTGGGGGCCTGGTCACTTACCCTGGAGCTCTTTGTCCGAGATTGCCCAGCCACTCTCCCAGCTGAGCAGCAGCCCCATCAACAGCAGTAGAGTCTTCATCTTGCCTCCTTCTCCACTTCTGGAATCCCAGCACGCCTCTGTTTGTAGAGAACAGGGGACTGTCATGGCAACAGCTAGACAGCCCGCTGGTCTCCAGCCCAGCCTGCCGCCTGCTTTCCTGGAGCCCTGCTGAGGCCTGGCCCTCCGCTATGCCCTTAGCTTGCATCACCGCCTTTTTATCCCAGGGACTGGACAAGAAAGGATCAGTCTTGCCAATGCGCACTTTAAAAAGAAAGTGGGAGGCAGCAGGTACCAGGAAGAACCCCAGGAAAGCAGCCTCATACAGAAGAAACGAGGATCTGGAGTCAGAACCACTGGACTCAGGTCCAAGCTACCCTCCTCCTGCTCCTCGTCCTCCCCTTCCTCCCCGTTCCTCCCCCTCCTCCTTCTCTTCTCATCATAGCTGACTGTGCCCGAAAAAGGCACAGGAACTGTCTGCATCCAGAGAGGACATCCATCTGACAATACCTGCTCACATCAAACTCAACTCTGAATACACCTCTCTTGGGTCACTCGTCCGGCCTATCCCATCCCCCTAACGTGGGGACTGCAGTCCAGAGCGCAGCCAGCCCCCTGCTGTTGACATCACCAAGCCTGCCCGCAGCAGGCAGCACCAATCAATCACAGCACTGTCCCCAGCCATGTCTCGACACCTCCTGAAAGTGCTTTTCGAGGGTCTGAAGCTGTTTTGAGGGCCTGAGGCACTGACAGCCTCAGACCCTCTGGGTTGGCACAGGAAAATAAATTCGTCATCCCCAGTGTGAGACTTGAGGCAGGAGGCGTGGATGGGGGAGTAGAACAAGGCGAGGACAGTGGTCTCCAGGGAGCGTAGAGAGGGAGGGGCAAAGCCAAAGGATTGGGGAGGGGGATGTGGGGGGGCAAGGAGCCTCCCCAGAAGAAGTCCTGCTGGGAGGAGCGCCTCTCTGCTCTGCCAGGTCCCTTTCACTCAGCTGGTCTCTCTTAACCCACCGCAGAGCGTCTGCCAAGGTCCTTGCACCACACTCGGCTGGCTGCCTGAACACTGGACCAGCTGGCCTTACACAATGGATCCTTTCCCAAAAGCTGAAGTTGTTGCAAAACAGAAACCCCTCCCCCTGCATCCGTCCCCCTGCACCCCTCCCCACAACTTATCATCTGAACTCACCCGCTTCCCGTAACAAGAGTAGGAAGGGGCTCTCCCCTTCCTGGAATGACGCTCACCCCAAAGCTGCTCTCAGCTCCGTAGGCTGAGACCCTGGGAGAACATGAATAAGCCAAGTCTCTCCTGAGACACAATTCGTAAGGTAGCCAGGCTGTGGTGCCTGAGCAGCGTGGGAGAGGAGAGCGGGTCACTGACCTCCCCAGAGATGGTGGGTGGGCGGCTGAGCCAGGGCGCTATTTCAGTCTGCCAGGCATTGCCCCAGCTGCTCACTGAGGCCTGAAACGCCTCAAGCAGGGACAGAGGCTTTGTCACGCCAGAGAGACAAAGCCAGAGAGAAACACCCCTTCAGCAGAACACCCCCCGTAAGTGAAGGCTTTTGAGAAATCCATATACCAGCCTTTGAAATAGGCTTGGACCGGAAGACGGGGCATTGGGTCCTGAGGAAAAGAGATGCAGGGAAGTCAGGAAAGTCACAGGCAAGAGCACTGGATGAGGAGTCCAGAAACCCAGGGGTCAGTATAGGATCTCCCATCAGAAGCCTGGAGACCATGGGAGCCATGGAGCTGAGAGCTGGGACAGGGACCTGTCTCTCATTCAGTCCTCCACCTCAGAGGGGAGGCAGAACCCAGAAACATGATGGGGCCCCCAAGGCCTACAAGCAGGTGGCAACCCCAGGATTGAGAACCCAGCCCTCCCAATCCCCTAGTCCAGTGTTCTTTCCTTGACATTGAGTCACTGAAATCTGAGCCTCAGTTTTTCCATCTGTAAAATGGACCTAATACAGACCTCAGAGATTTGAATTTGTTCTGTAAACACAAGGGTCTTATGTCATCACAGGAAATTCTGACTCCTTCAGAAATAGACGTAGGACCAATTGTGGGCACTGGCACGATATCTTTCAGGGAAGTGGGAGGACATGTAGAGACATGACCTACATGTAGAGACACAGACAGAGAAACTGAAACAGACACACAGAGGCCACTGCAGTCAGTCCTTCCCTGCTGCGGGCTTTGCCTTAATGAAGCAATTGGCTCCTTAAAAGTACATGGGAATTAGCCAGGAGTCTTGTTATTACACCAGATTCTGATTCTGAGACTGCTGTGCTAAAAAGCTTGCAGGTAATACTGATACTCGGAGACGGTATCAGTCTCCCCACTCCAGTGGGTTGCCTGGAAAATCCCATGGACAGAGGAGCCTGGTAGGCTGCAGTCCATGGGGTCGCAAAGAGTCAGACACGACTGAGCAACTTCACTTTCACTTTTCACTTTCATGCATTGGAGAAGGAAATGGCAACCCACTCCAGTGTTCTTGCCTGGAGAATCCCAGGGACAGGGGAGCCTGGTGGGCTGCCATCTATGGGGTCGCACAGAGTCGGACACGACTGAAGCGACTTAGCAGCAGCATCAGTAGCAATACTGATTCTAGCCGAAGGACAGTACCAGAACAGCGGCTGTGCAGCCAAATTACCCTCCCTTTGCACTAACTCCCCTCCCCTCCCATTTTCAGACCAGGGCACCTGGTTGCCAACTGTTCTGATTAAACCAGCCACTCAAAGGTCCTCCTTTCCCCAGAAGAAGCCATGGGCAGAGTAAGCCGCACAGTTCAAAGCCCAAGCTGCTCTCCTACACCCTCCCCAAATAAGTAAACTCTACCTAAATGAAAAACAAAACAATTCACCTGTAATTCACACCCTCCGGAGGCAAACAATAGCACTGCTTATCTTTCCTCTTTTCTATGCATTTGCATACAATTGGGTCCTTTACATCCACTATCTTCAAATACACTGTAAAAGCATACTTTCGTGGCTGTGTAATAGTCCTTTTTCTGGTGTACCTTGTTTTGCCATTCCACAAAGCTGAGCATTTAAATTGTCTTTAATTTCTGACTATTATTATAACGAACACTCTCAAGAGCATCCTTTTATAGAATTTGCACATACTCTTAATTCTTAACCTCAGTCTTAAATAGTAATAATCAGCTTCTTTTTTTCAGTAAGTCCAGAAATTCTGGAAGGTCAAGACTTGGGCTCTAATCCCAATTCTGATACTTATTTTCCTTTTATCTTTGCAGATTTATCTTTCTGTTTACCGTTCCAGATTTTCATCTATAAAATGTGACAGTTTTGAATCAGATGTCTGAAATCTGATGGAGGTTGTGTGACACGTTTCTCTGATGTACTCTGATGCATTAGGAAGCAGAAGGAGTTTTCCAGGTGTCTCAGTGGTGAAGAATCTGCCTGCCAATGCAGGAGACTCAAGAGATGCGGGTTCCATCCCTGAGTTGGGAAGATCCCCTGAAGGAGGAAATGGCAACCCACTCCAGTATTCTTGCCTGGAGAATTCCATGGACAGAGGAGCCTGGCAGGCTACAGTCCATGGGGTACCAGAGTCAGACACGACAGAGCACGCACACAACATATACTTAAATCAAAAGATCATACTTATAAACACACTAGCCAGAGAACTAGAGAATTAAGGAACAAACAAGATGACTCACGCGCTCAAGCTGACCGCCACCCCTGGAGATATCAGCGCCTTTGCAAGGAAAATGCTGCAGGGAGGCTCTCAGGGCGGGCCAGCTCTGCCACTAACTAGCCTGGCCTCCAGCGTCTGCGGCAGTCCCCCAAATGTCAATTTCCCCATCTTTACAAAAAGAGGTTCACTACACCTATCCTGTGTACCCCCAGAGAACTGTGATTGGAGTTCATGAACAAAAGGGTTCCCGAGTCCTTGCCTGTGCGCCGACCCCAGCAATTTTCGGACCCTGCCAGGCTCACAGGCGATGGGGTGGTCACCTGCCTTCCCTGATCTCCCGACTCCACCCAAAGCACCCCTCTGACAGCCCTCTAACTACCAGTGATCATCCTCTCCTAGCCTGGCGGCCACCTCCACCCCCATCCCCTTGCTCATCGTCCCTGCGGCGGGGCTCTGCGTAGGGAACTGGAAGGGTGGAGACGTCTCACCGGTCACCGCTGCCCGCGCGCTCCTCCTGGCCACGCCGCGTGCACAGCACCGTGAGGCGCCCGTATTTATAGCGCTCCGCTGCGTATACACCCACTTTGGGGCTGGCTGCAAACCTGCATGACTCACGCCCAAAGAATGCCGTAGAAAGCACCGGGAGCTTTCTGGAAGCCGGCGCGGGAGGGGGTGCTGAGATGCGAGGGGCGGGCAGTTGGCTGGGTGGGAGGGGAGGTCCGGTGCAGCACTCGGCGGGGGGCGCAGGGGGGCGCTTTGGCACCGTGAAACGCTCCAGCGGAGACAGACGTTGGGGTGCGGGATCGCACCCTTGGTGCTCAGAGCTGGGGCACGGCGCCCCCAGGAGGGAAGAGCCTGAATTAACGTGCACGGCGAGCGCCCAGCTCCGCAGAAGTGGAGGGATGCTCCGCGCCCCAGGCTGGTGCCTACTCCCGAATCAAAACTCAGAATTCCGCTGCCCGATTGAACGTTAGTTTTTCACGTGCGCCACTCCTCCGGCTCCATTTAAAAGCATCAGAAATAACGGGGTGTAATGGAGAGGGATGTTGTGATAGAGAAGGAACACAGAAAGTGTGAAATAACCGCTTCCCAAACCACTACAGTCACCTGGTGACCCCATGGCAGACCTGCTAGGCTGCAGGAACAGAAACAGGTTCTTAGGAATGAACAGAGCATCCGTTTGGGAAATCATAAGGCCTCCCTGACTCTTTGATTCCTAGACCTTAACTAAATGTTGTCCCCATCCACTTGAGACTCAGCCAAATCAGGTGGGCTTCATGAACATGGGACCCTGCTACTGTCCAAGTCTTGAAATTCTCAATCGTTTTTGAACAAGGGGCCCTGCGTTTTCCTTGTGCCCAGGGCCTCACAAATTATGCTGCTGATCCTATTTGCAAAGGCCTTCGCTCATCTCCACCAGCCCCAAGTTCCTTCTGCTGGCAGGAGGAAGCTTGCCAACAGACTCCCTGTGGCAGGGGGCTTTGATGGGGCTGAGGGGTGGGAACCCTTATGCCACCCCTGGCAGGCAGGGGAGCGACCCAGAAGCCCCACAGGCATAGCGATTAATACTTCCTGGGGAAGAAACAGAGTCAGGCACTCTGATCCAGGATGTTTGAGCCCTAAGAGAAAGGTCTAGGGGCTTAAGGGTGGTTTTCGCCCTGGCTGGGGGAAGATGGGTGTGCAGGGCAGGCGGGGACAGTTTGGTTCACTTGCCAACTGAAAACCGGCAAGATCGGGGCACAGAGGAGAGTCGTGTGGCGAGGGGCTGAGTTTTCCTGCTCACAGCTTTCAACATACACCTTCAGACCCAGTCCCTGGTTGCCCAAGGTCCGAGGCAACTAGGACCCCACCCTTTTCAGGAAGGAGCACAGAGGGAGCTTCTAGGCAAGCGAAAAACAGGGAGAAAAGTGTATGCGGGGGCAGGAGGGGGGAGGAGTGTTGCCAAGAATTCTGATGGAGCTCTCAGCTCCATCCTGAGGATCTGGGTGACCTTGGCCAGCCCGAAGATTTTAACCCCCACACCCCATCCCGGCTCCTCAGTTCTCTAGTTTCTTCCTTTTGGACAATGAGGAATCTGGAATGTATCATCTCTGAGGTCCCCTTCAATCTCACCAGGAGCAACGCCAAGTGTGAGAAGATCACCAGCCCAGAAGGAAGAAAAAAAAAAATTCAACCAGAATTTGCAACAGTATTTCTCCCCTGAGTCTTCACTTTATCTTCCTGAAAAAGTCTAATTATCAGTAACAGCTACATTTTCTATGGAGACTGCCACCTCTTTAGCATCCTATCAATGTCCCCAGGACAGATGGATTCTCTTTGAGTTCCCTCCTTGTAACTTTTCTGTTCTGTGACTCCCCAGCATCCGGAACATTAGGCACAAATCTGTAATAATTATATATTTTTTAAAATCAGACTTTGGAGGACAAGACAAGGATATCTGCCTTAGTCAGCTGAAGCAGGGGGAGGGAGGAGAAGAAGGGATTGGGAGAAAATAACATGATTCACAGCCTCAACTGTGGTCCTCTGGGAGCAATTACTTGATGACTCCAGCTCGCCACTAAGCACACAAGGCTCAGAAGATGAAACTTCAAGGGGAAAAGTGCACCGTAAATGCATCAACTAGATTTTAAACAGTCTAAATAGATCACGGAGACCTATCGGTGCAGCCCTCACCCAGTAGTTGACTCTTTCTTTTTAACTTTTATTGGCTCGTAGTAGATTTTTTACAATGTTGTGTTAGTTTCAGGTGTACAGCAAAGTGAATCAGTTATCAGTTCAGTTCAGTTGCTCAGTTGTGTCCAACTCTTTGCGACCCCATGAATTGCAGCACGCCAGGCCTCCCTGTCCATCACCAACTCCCAGAGTTCACTCAGACTCACATCCATCGAGTCAGTGATGCCATCCAGCCATCTCATCCTCTGTCGTCCCCTTCTCTTCTTGCCCCCAATCCCTCCCAGCATCAGAGTCTTTTCCAATGAGTCAACTCTTCACATGAGGTGGCCAAAGTACTGGAGTTTCAGCTTTAGCATCATTCCTTCCAAAGAAATCCCAGGGCTGATCTCCTTCAGAATGGGCTGGTTGATCTCCTTGCAGTCCAAGGGACTCTCAAGAGTCTTCTCCAACACCACAGTTCAAAAGCATCAATTCTTCCGCATTCAGCCTTCTTCACAGTCCAACTCTCACATCCATACATGACCACAGGAAAAACCATAGCCTTGACTAGACGGACCTTTGTTGGCAAAGTAATGTCTCTGCTTTTGATATGCTATCTAGGTTGGTCATAACTTTCCTTCCAAGGAGTAAACATCTTTTAATTTCATGGCTGC
>NW_011494695.1:415673-416320 GCF_000754665.1 Bison bison bison | reverse complement strand
AGTCACCATCTGCAGTGATTTTGGAGCCCAGAAAAATAAAGTCTGACGCTGTTTCCACTGTTTCCCCATCTATTTCCCATGAAGTGGTGGGACCGGATGCCATGATCTTCGTTTTCTGAATGTTGAGCTTGAAGCCAACTTTTTCACTCTCCTCTTTCATTTTCATCAAGAGGCTTTTGAGTTCCTCTTCACTTTTTGCCATAAGGGTGGTGTCATCTGCATAACTGAGGTTCTTGATATTTCTCCCGGCAATCTTGATTCCAGCTTGTGTTTCTTCCAGTCCAGCGTTTCTGATAATGTACTCTGCATGTAAGTTAAATAAACAGGGTGACAACATACAGCCTTGACGTACTGCTTTTCCTATTTGGAACCAGTCTGTTGTTCCATGTCCAGTTCTAACTGTTGCTTCCTGACCTGCATACAAATTTCTCAAGAGGCAGGTCAGGTGCTCTAGTATTCCCATCTCTTGAAGAATTTTCCACAGTTTCTTGTGATCCACACAGTCAAAGGCTTTGGCATAGTTAAGAAAGCAGAAATAGATGTTTTTCTGGAACTCTCTTGCTTTTTCCATGATCCAGCGGATGTTGGCAATTTGATCTCTGGTTCCTCTGCCTTTTCTAAAACCAGCTTGAACATCAGGAAGTTCA
>NW_011494695.1:410504-415573 GCF_000754665.1 Bison bison bison | reverse complement strand
CAGGAAGTTCACGATTCACATATTGCTGAAGCCTGGCTTGGAGAATTTTGAGCATTACTTTACTAGCGTGTGAGATGAGTGCAATTGTGCGGTAGTTTGAGCATTCTTCGGCATTGCCTTTCTTTGGGATTGGAATGAAAACTGACCTTTTCCAGTCCTGTGACCACTGCTGAGTTTTCCAAATTTGCTGGCATATTGAGTGCAGCACTCTCACAGCATCATCTTTCAGGATTTGGAATAGCTCCACTGGAATTCCATCACCTCCACTAGCTTTGTTCGTAACGATGCTTCCTAAGGCCCACCTGACTTCATCCATTCTTTTACATTCTTTACCCATGTAGGTCATTACTGACTATTGAACAGAGTCCCTTGTGCTGTACAGTAGGTCCTTGTTAGTTACCTAGTTTATATATAGTGCTGTGTATATGTCAATCCCAGTCTCCCAGTTTTGATCCCTCCCCTCCCCTTACCTCTTGGCAACCATAAGTTTGTTTTCTACATCTGTATTTCAGTTTCTGTTTTGTAAATGCATTCATTTATACTCTTTTTATATTTATTTTATAGTTTTTTTTTTTAACTGAATGTGTTACCATATTGCTTTTATGTTTTGAGTTTTGCCCACAACTCATATGGGATCTTAGGTCCCCAACCAGGGATTAAACCCTTACCCCCTACATTGGAAGGCAAAGTCTTAACCACCAGACCTTCAGGGAAGTCCCCTTATACCTTTGTTTTTTTTTTAGATTCCACTACTTGATTCTCAGCTGCCCCCAGCTACCACCACCACTGGCACATTCCCATCAGGTAGTCACCCTGGCCTCTGTTTGGATGCCCCCAATAACTGAGTGCTCATCACCTCCATGCATGAAATCATCTAGAAAACTGTCCACAGAGTTAGTTGTCTGTACAGCTTGTTGAAGTCAGAGTCTGGCTCCTGCAAGGGACAATCTCAGACCCAGGTGTGTCATCTGGAGCCACACAGAGAAAACCCAATCCATCTCCCCACTGCTAGTAGCCCTTCGGCTCTTTGAAGGGCTGTTTCAAGGGCTATTTCATTTCTCCCAGCATTTCCCAGGCTTGTCACTGCCTGCTCTGTCACAGTTTGCAAATTCTTCCCTAACCCTTTGGCCTTCTGCACCTTGCCTCTCTTGAGCTCTGGGCCTGCCAATACAGGTGAGGACTGACCACAGGCCAGAGCAGGACCACCTGCTCTCTTGCACAAACACTCAAGATAAGCTTTTATTCAGCTGCTGAGTCACTTGGCTGATTCATATAGAATTGATCTTTTTTTGGCAGACGCTGACGTTTAGTCATTTTCCTCCCATTACAGACAGGCGGTCGGGTTTGGGGTTTGGGGCTTGATTTTTTTCCTTGGAGTGGGGGAACCATTGGGGAGGGGACAGGGAGAAAGTAAAGAACTTTATGTTTAGCTGTTCATCTCTTTCTGCTTTACCTACCATTGTCCCCTGTTCGGTGGTATCTTTGTTATGCACCCACCCCACCACCACCGTCATGGTCCAGCTCTGTGCCAGCAGCTTAAGTACCACTGATGTAAGTGGGACGAGCTAGAAAAGGATGAAAGCAGTAAATACTCCATGGCCTATACTTAAGAGTCACCCTCCAGGCTCTAATTATAATTTGGGTGTATTCGGTCATAAAAAAAATAATGGGTAATAAAATCATAAGTGATAAAATCGGCCTAGAGCTGATGCAGAGGCATCCTACTGCTCTTTCAGGGCTTCCCTAAGTCTGGAAAATTCGGCTCCATCCACTGTGTTTCCCTTATTTTCCCAAATAGGATCTCTTTGGGAAAAGATCTATGCTAGTCTCTCTTGAGTTGCTTATCATAGACCTATAAGTAGGCAAATATTACTTAAACTATCTTCACTGTTAATCCTTTATTGGTATAAGAGATTCTGAAATTGGGATTGTAGGGTAAAAGAGAATGTGTCATCTTAATGTTAACATATACAGGCTGGTGGTAGCAGCAACTCTCACTGTCTCTGAGAAAACCCGACTCCCACGTGACCATCAGCCTGGATGTAGTCGTCCTTTTGAACGTTTGCCACTCTGGTGGGTGAAACTGACATTTTGCTCTCTTACTGTCTTTGTGTGTTCGTTGTTTTCAGCTCTTCCTTTTAAAATAAAGTTTCCTTTTCTGTGACTTGCTCATTCATATTATTTGTTTGTTCTGTTGGGTTAGGCATCCTTTTTTAAGTTGAAGTATAGTTGATTTACAGTGCACCCCTTTTTCTAACAATGTATAGGAGCTCTTTAAATAAATGATGTAATCCTCTGTGTATTGCAGATGTTTTTACCAAGCTCTCATGTCTTTTACCTTTCATAAGGGTGGTTCTTTACATTTTTTTGTAGTGAAATTTCCTTATCTTTTCCTTTATAGTTTCTAGGTCTCCTGTCTTGCTTAAGAATGTCTTCTGCTTACTAAAATATAGACAGTAAAAAATACTGTATCACCATGTTATACACCTGAAGCTAATATTATTGACTTAAATATAAAGTCAACTATACTTCAATAAAAATAAAAATCATTAGGTAGATGTCTATTATGTATTACATGCCCAAATACTGCATGGTATAGATTGGGTATAGTTAGATATAGATAGATGAATATCAGATAGATATTAATAGATAGATATAGAATTGGAGACAGGTAATATAGATGATAGATACAATAGATGATAAACAGAAAATAGATAAATAAATAGACATAGAGAGATGATGGACTTCAAGGTGGCGCTAAAGGTAAAGAAACTGCCTACCAATGCAGGAGACATAAGAGACACGGGTTTGATCCTTGGGTTGAGAAACCCCCTGGAGAAGGGAATGGTAATGAAAGGTTGTTGCTGAACCACGAAAAAACGCTGGGATTCTTGGCCTCCGGAGGAGAAGAATTCAATTCGGGGCCAGAGATGAGACTTGATCGCTCAGAGCTTTAGTGTAATAAGTTTTATTAAAGTATAAAGGAGATAGAGAAAGCTTCTGATATAGGCATCAGAAGGAGGCAGAAAGAGTACCTCCTGAGTTACAGCAGCTTTAAAGGTGGAGCCATTGTCACTCTTAAGGCTCCGTGGCAGCCCAAACCTGGGGATAATTTCATGGATTAAAATCTTTATAACCTCCTTAGCCTGTTCACTATGACAGGGAAAAGCCTCAATCCATCCAGAAAAAAGTATCCACCCAAACTTGTAAGCAAGAATACCCATTAGCTTTTGGCATATGAGTAAAATCAATTTCCCAGTCCTCTCCAGGATACTTTCCACTTAGTTGTAATCCAGATTTTGCTAGCTTTTCAGTCTTTGGGTTATTTTTCTGACAAACCTCACACCTTTTGATAATGTTCTTTAAAGTTTTCATTACATTTTTACCTTCAAACAAATGAGAAGCCATCTGGTAAGTACTCTCTGCACCCAAATGAAAACTCTGGTGTAAACCTTTAAGAATTTTCCACTGAGCATTTTCAGGGATTATTAGTCATCCATCCTCGGACTGTGACCACCCTTTGTCAGTAATCTTTGCTCCTCTTTTCTCATATTTTTCTAATTCTTCCTCAGTATACTGTGGTTTTCCCTGTTCCACAGGACCTGTCCAGATCAAAGGCGTCTGCAGTGAAGGGGTTTCATAAAGTGCCACTTTTCTGGCTTGACAGTCAGCCAACTGATTACCTTCGGCTACTTTACTCCCATCCCTGCTGTGCCCTTTGCAATGCATAACTGCTACTTCTTTAGGACAATATATAGCAGTTAAAAGTCTCTCGATCTCTCTGAAATGTTTAATAGGTTCTCCTGTTGTTGTTCTAAACTGTCTTTCTTTCCATATTGTAGCATGAGCATGTAAAGTCAAATAAACATACTTAGAATCTGTGTAGATACTTACCCACGACCCTTTTCTTAACTCTAGAGCTCGGGTCAGAGCCACAAGCTCTGCTAACTGAGCACTGGTTCCCTGGGGGAGAGATTTTGCTTCTAAAATCTGTTCAGCAGTCACCACGGCGTAACCTGCTTTATGCTTTCCATCCTGAACAAAAGCACTGCCATCTGTAAATATTTCCATGTCAGGATTGTCTAATGGGCTATCCATTAGAACTTCCCAAGCTGCATAGTTTAAACTTAGAAATTGGGAACAATCGTGATCAGATGTTTCA
The DNA here is from genome assembly GCF_000754665.1 of Bison bison bison. NCBI lineage: Eukaryota > Metazoa > Chordata > Mammalia > Artiodactyla > Bovidae > Bison > Bison bison. The sequence continues at coordinate 411,411 of NW_011494695.1, read as the reverse complement.
TTTTCCTTCTCAGGAAGGAAAGTGGCAGGATTTAAATTTCCACAAACTTTAAGCTTAGTTACTGGTCCTTCTAACAACAACAACTGATATTTAAGAAGCCTACTGTCTGTCATCCAAATATTAACCTTAGAATTTAAGACTCCGCTCACATCATAGGAAGTCAGTACAGTAAGGTTTTATCCATTAATCATTTTTAAAGCTTCAGGTGCTAATAAAGCCGCTGCCCCAATTACTCTTAAGCAGTAGGGCTACCCACGTGAAATTACAACTAATTCTCTGCTTAGATAAGCAATAGGTTGCTGGTGAGGCCCTCGGAGTTGTATCAAAACTCCCAAGGCCATACCTTTTCTTTCAGTGACAAATTAAATTCTGACCCTGTGGGGAAGCTCAGAGTGGGAGCTTGCAGGAGAGCAGTCTGAAGAACCTTAAAAGCCTTTTGAGTATCTGGAGACCAAACCAGTTTGTCAGTTTGGGCCTGCTGAGTTTCAGCTGTAAGTTTATATAAAGGCTGGGAAAGTTTCCCATAACCCAGAATCCAAATGGGACAGTAGCCTGTAATTCCCCAAAATCCTCTCAATTGTTTTAAAGTCATAGGTATGGGATGATTTCAGTTCAGTCCCTCAGTCGTGTCCGACTCTTTGAGACCCCATGAATCGCAGCACGCCAGGCCTCCCTGTCCATCACCAACTCCCGGAGTTCACTCAGACTCACGTCCGTCGAGTCAGTGATGCCATCCAGCCATCTCATCCTCTGTCGTCCCCTTCTCCTCTTGCCCCCAATCCCTCCCAGCATCAGAGTCTTTTCCAATGAGTCAACTCTTCACATGAGGTGGCCAAAGTACTGGAGTTTCAGCTTTAGCATCATTCCTTCCAAAGAAATCCCAGGGCTGATCTCCTTCAGAATGGGC
>NW_011494695.1:409364-410404 GCF_000754665.1 Bison bison bison | reverse complement strand
TTCCAATTCCTTCCAAAGAAATCCCAGGGCTGATCTCCTTTAGAATGGGTTGGTTGATCTCCTTGCAGTCCAAGGGACTCTCAAGAGTCTTCTCCAACACCACAGTTCAAAAGCATCAATTCTTTGGCACTCAGCCTTCTTCACAGTCCAACTCTCACATCCATATATGACCACTGGAAAAACCATAGCCTTGACTAGACGAACCTTTGTTGGCAAAGTAATGTCTCTGCTTTTGAATATGCTATCTAGGTTGGTCATAACTTTCCTTCCAAGGAGTAAGCATCTTTTAGTTCCATGGCTGCAGTCACTATCTGCAGTGATTTTGGAGCCCAAAAAAATAAAGTCTGACACTGTTTCCACTGTTTCCCCATCTACTTCCCATGAAGTGATGGGACGGGATGCCATGATCTTTGTTTTCTGAATGTTGAGCTTTAAGCCAACTTTTTCACTCTCCTCTTTCACTCTCATCAAGAGGCTTTTGAGTTCCTCTTCACTTTCTGCCATAAGAGTGGTGTCATCTGCATATCTGAGGTTCTTGATATTTCTCCCGGCAATCTTGATTCCAGCTTGTGTTTCTTCCAGTCCAGCGTTTCTCATGATGTACTCTGCATAGAAATTAAATAAGCAGAGTGACAACATACAGCCTTGACGTACTCCTTTCCGGATTTGGAACCAGTCTGTTGTTCCATGTCCAGTTCTAACTATTTCTTCCTGAACTGCACACAGATTTCTCAAGAGGCAGGTCAGGTAGTCTGGTATTCCCATCTCTTGAAGAATTTTCCACAGTTTCTTGTGATCCGCACAGTCAAAGGCCTTGGCATAGTCAATAAAGCAGAAATTGATGTTTTCTGGAACTCCCTTGTTTTTTGATGATCCAGTGGATGTTGGCAATTTGATCTCTGGTTCCTCTGCCTTTTCTAAAACCAGCTTGAACATCAGGAAGTTCACAGTTCACATATTGCCGAAGCCTGGCTTGGAGGATTTTGAGCATCACTTTGCTAGCGTGTGAGATGAGTGCAATTGTGTGGTAGTTTGAGTGA
>NW_011494695.1:407177-409264 GCF_000754665.1 Bison bison bison | reverse complement strand
TCTCTTTGCTATTCTTTGGAACTCTACATTCAGATGCTTATATCTTTCCTTTTCTCCTTTGCTTTTCACTTCTCTTCTTTTCACAGCTATTTGTAAGGCCTCCTCAGACAGCCATTTTGCTTTTTTGCATTTCTTTTCCAGGGGGATGGTCTTGATCCCTGTCTCCTGTACAGTGTCACAAACCTCTGTCATGTAGAGGGAAAAAAAAGTTTGTCCTTTATTCCTCCTTGAGAATTCCAGACCCCTCTCTCCTTGGGGACCCCTAGACCTCTTATCAACCTCCCTAGGAAATGACTCTCTCAGTAACTCACTCCAGTATTCTTGCCTGGAGAATCCCACGGACAAAGGATCCTGGTCGGTTATAGTCCATGGAGTCACAAAAGAGTCAGACAACACTTACCGAATTAGCACAGCACACGTAGCATAGAGAGGTGATAGATGATAGATATAATAGACAAAAGGGCTTCCCTGGTAGCTCAGCTGGTAAAGAATCTGCCTGCAATGCAGGAGAGCTGGGTTTGATCCCTGGGTTGGAAAGATTCCCTGGAGAAGGGAAAATCTACCCACTCCAGTATTCTGGCCTGGAAAACTCCATGGACTGTGTAGTTCATGGGGCACAAAGAGTCAGACAGAACTGAGCAACTTTCACTTTCACTTTCATATGATAGATAGATGATAAACAGAAATGGATAGATAGATTAGGCCTTATCCTCAATGGAATGGTAACGTGATAGAGTAATGCTTCTCTAGACAAGTCTTCACTCAAGAATGTTGATAGATTCCCATCCACCCCCTCCAGGAATTTTGTTTATTACTTTAAATAGAGGCCAGTAGGAAAATGGGTTTTACATTTTCCTTTATGACCAATGTTGCTTGAACCCTGTTCTGAAATTAACTGCATTAACCCTCTCATCTTTTCAAGAATATTTTGCTACTGTGCAGTGTGGGTGGTACCGTTGTAAGGGAGTTTCTCGGCAAACAAACAGGAGCATGGAATCTCAGCCACTGGACCACTAGGGAAGTGTCCAGCCCACACTAGATTGTGATGTGAGAAATAAATTTTTGTCCTGTTAAGACAGTAGGTTGTTGTTACATCAGGGAATGTTACTCACACCAACTAATATAAGGAGAGGGAATGTCTATATTCAGAAAACAGCCTTTCCTATTTGGTATATTGAAAAAGGAGTCAAAGAAGTTTAGAAGGAGAACTGGAAGTAAGTAAACTAGGGAAGAAGAGCATTTCAAGAAAGAGCTGCTTTGTGATGATTTGTGATGGTTAATTTTCTGTGTCAACTTGGCCAGGCTGTGATACAAGATATTTAGTCAGTCATATTCTAGATGCTTCTAGGTGTGAAAATGTATTTCAAATGAGATTAACATTTCAGTTAATCAAGCAGAATACCATCTATTGCCTGGCAGTTAGTTCAATTCAGTTCAGTCCCTCAGTCGTGTGCGACTCTTTGCGACCCCAGAATCACAGCACACCAGGCCTCCCTGACCATCACCAACTCCCAGAGTTCACTCAGACTCACGTCCATCGAGTCAGTGATGCCATCCAGCCATCTCATCCTCTGTCGTCCCCTTCTCCTCCTGCCCCCAATCCCTCCCAGCATCAGAGTCTTTTCCAATGAGTCAACTCTTCACATGAGGTGGCCAAAGTACTGGAGTTTCAGCTTTAGATTTAGATTTAGATTCCTTCCAAAGAAATCCCAGGGCTGATCTCCTTTAGAATGGATTGGTTGGATCTCCTTGCAGTCCAAGGGACTCTCAAGAGTCTTCTCCAACACCACAGTTCAAAAGCATCAATTCTTTGGTGCTCAGTTTTCTTCACAGTCCAACTCTCACATCCATACATGACCACTGGAAAAACCATAGCCTTGACTAGCCGGACCTTTGTTGGCAAAGTAATGTCTCTGCTTTTGATATGCTATCTAGGATGGACATAACTTCCCTTCCAAGGAGAAACATCTTTTAATTTCATGGCTGCAGTCACCATCTGCAGTGATTTTGGAGCCCAAAAAAATAAAGTCTGACACGTCTCCACTGTTTCCCCATCTATTTCCCATGAAGTGGTGGGACCGGATGCC
>NW_011494695.1:406536-407077 GCF_000754665.1 Bison bison bison | reverse complement strand
CAGGTAGTCTGGTATTCCCATCTCTTGAAGAATTTTCCACAGTTTCTTGTGATCCGCACAGTCAAAGGCTTTGTCATAGTCAATAAAGCAGAAATAGATGCTTTTCTGGATCTCTTGCTTTTTTGATGATCCAGTGGATGTTGGCAATTTGATCTCTGGTTCCTCTGCCTTTTCTAAAACCAGCTTGAACATCAGGAAGTTCACAGTTCACATATTGCCGAAGCCTGGCTTGGAGGATTTTGAGCATCACTTTGCTAGCGTGTGAGATGAGTGCAATTGTGTGGTAGTTTGAGCATTCTTTGGCATTGCCTTTCTTTGGGATTGGAATGAAAACTGACCGTTTCCAGTCCTGTGGCCACTGCTGAGTTTTCCAAATTTGCTGGCATATTAAGTGCAGCACTTTCACAGCATCATCTTTCAGGATTTGAAATAGCTCCACTGGAATTCCATCACCTCCACTAGCTTTGTTCGTAGTGATGCTTTCTAAGGCCCACTTGACTTCACATTCCAGGATGTCTGGCTCTAGGTGAGTGATCACACC
>NW_011494695.1:402679-406436 GCF_000754665.1 Bison bison bison | reverse complement strand
GGCAAAGTAATGTCTCTGCTTTTGATATGCTATCTAGGATGGACATAACTTCCCTTCCAAGGAGAAACATCTTTTAATTTCATGGCTGCAGTCACCATCTGCAGTGATTTTGGAGCCCAAAAAAATAAAGCCTGACACTGTCTCCACTGTTTCCCCATCTATTTCCCATGAAGTGGTGGGACCGGATGCCATGATCTTCGTTTTCTGAATGTTGAGCTTTAAGCCAACTTTTTCACTCTCCTCTTTCACTTTCATCAAGAGGCTTTTTAGTTCCTCTTCACTTTCTGCCATAAGGGTGGTGTCATCTGCATATCTGAGGTTCTTGATATTTCTCCTGGCAATCTTGATTCCAGCTTGTGTTTCTTCCAGTCCAGCATTTCTCATGATGTACTCTGCATAGAAGTTAAATAAGCAGGGTGACAATATACAGCCTTGACGTACTCCTTTTCCTATTTGGAAACTGTTGTTCCATGTCCAGTTCTAACTGTTACTTCCTGACCTGCATACAGATTTCTTAAGAGGCAGATCAGGTGGTCTGGTATTCCCATCTCTTGAAGAATTTTCCACAGTTTCTTGTGATCCACACAGTCAAAGGCTTTGGCATAGTCAATAAAGCAGAAATAGATGTTTTTCTGGAACTCTCTTACTTTTTCCATGATCCAGTGGATGTTGGCAATTTGATTGCATGGCGGGTCTTGTCTAATCAGTTGAAGGCTTCAAGAGGAAAAAAGTCTGACCTTTCCCACAAATGAGGGAATTCTGCCAGCAGACTGCCTTTGGACTTGAGCTGCAACATCAACTCTTCCCTGGATCTCCAGCATGCCAGCTGTTGGTTCCATGTCCCTGAAGCACCCTGATTACTACAGTGTTATTCCACAAAATGGTGAAGAAGAAAAAGATTTTGAAAAGGCTATTCTATTTGGAAACCAGAAGGAGGGGAGCAATTTCAGTGAGCACTGAGGGCTGAAGCTCTATTTTAAGAAGGAGAAGTGGAAGCAAAATCCTAATGCTGAGAGGAGCGTGGGTTGGGGAGGAAGGGGTCAAAGGCATTAGTGGAGGAACTGAGTTTTAGGAGAAAGAATTTTTTTGGTTTGTTTGATTTTGTTCTTTTTTGATTTTTCTTGAAGCAGAAAATAGAAAGGAAAGTGTTTGGGGAGCTCCCTGGAAGGCTTTATTCCAAGCAAATCACAACATTGCTCAAGAACTGAGGTGAAACAACCCAAGTTCCCATCAACAGACAACTGACTTAAGGAGATATTCAGCTCAGTCGCTCAGTTGTGTCTGATTCTTTGCGACCCCATGGACTGCAGCATGCCAGGCTTCCCTGTCCATCACCAACTCCCAGAGCTTACTCAAACTCATGTCCATCAAGTCGGTGATGCCATCCAACCATCTCATCCTCTGTCGTCCCCTTCTTCTCCTGCCTTCAATCCTTCCCAGCATCAGGGTCTTTTCTAATGAGTCACTTTTTCAAATCAGGTGGCCAAAGTATTGGAGCTTCAGTTTCAGCCTCAGTCCTTCCAATGAACATACAGGACTGATTGCCTCTATGCTTGAAGGAGATGTTAAGCTGATCTTATAACTTAGACATAAAAAATGAAAGAACACCATTTGCAGCAACCAATGAATGGACCTAGAGAGTATTATCTTTACTTAAGTAAGTCAGATAGAGAAAGACAAACCTGATATGATATCATGTATGCTGCTGCTGCTCAGGCACATCTGACTCTCCAGGCTCATCTGTCCATGGGGATTCTCCAGGCAAGAATACTAGAGTAGGTTGCAATGCCCTCCTCCAGGGGATCTTCCCAGGGATTGATCCCAGGTCTCCTGCATGTATAACTGAATCACTTTGCTGTACACCTGAAACTAACACAATATTATAAATCAGCTATACTTCAGTGTGAAAAAAGGACTGGGGTGGGACTTCCTACCTTCATTAATCCATGGAAGTTTCCACGAGTAGTGATTACATTTTTTCCCTCCAAATGACCTCTGCTCTTTAGCGATTTCCTTTGACTTTCAACAGAACTATGGTATATGTACTACAAGAAACTGTTTCCACACTTTCCCTGCCCCAATGCAAGTTAAAAACAGCTTTAAGCAGTCTCCCTAGTCCATCCCACCCCACCCACCCTGTCTGGTGCCTCTGCACTCAAGTCCCAGCTGGGCCACATCCTAACAGTTCCAAAATCTGGTCTTTCAGGGGAAGTCATCCCAGTCAACCCTGGGTTCAGCACTCTGGTTGTTCATAGAAATTGCCTGAAGTTGCAGCTGAAAGCTCTCACCCGAAGGCCGGTGTAATTTCTAAGGAGTCTATCTTGCTTCTTGATCTGTGATCTGTGATCTGTGATCATGATCTATGATCATCCTTTACCCCGTCTTTCTCCCTCCTTCCCTCTCTGAACTACTCTGGTACTTTGGCCAGTGGGTCTCCAGCTCTTTCCTACTGCTCCACAGTGCTGGACTCCTCTTTCCAGAGTCCTTTTGGAGCAGGAGTTCATCCTCTGAACCTCTTCAGGGCTGGGTCCAGCTCTGCTCAGCCAGGCCCCATCTATAGTCACACACGGGCATGTTTCATTTCTCTGAGGCTGCTTCTGCATTACCATAGCAACACCACAGGACACATACACCCTCTGATCCCAAGGGCGCAAGGAAGTGTGGGAGAGGGCACTCTTGCATACAGAGTTAGGACCTTTTCTCACCAGACATCTTGGATCTAGCCAACTAAAGAAAGCACGGAGAAAGCCAAGCGCCATTTTTCTGTTCTTTCTTTTAACAAATATTTGGGTAGCTTCTGTGAGGGGCAGGATGGTGCACGCTGGGGTGAAGGACAAAGATGCTGGATTCAGCAGCTTCCCTGGGTTCAGATCCTGACATCTCCACTTAGAGCGACCTGATGCTAAATGCAATATCTATCCTCTGAGAAATGAGGACCATCATAGTACTTATCTCCTAGGACTGCTATGAGGATTAAACTCATTAATACACACTCAGCAGTGGCCACAGGACTGGAAAAGGTCAGTTTTCATTCCAATCCCAAAGAAAGGCAATGCCAAACAATGCTCAAACTACTGCACAATTGCACTCATCTCACATGCTAGTAAAGTAATGCTCAAAATTCTCCAAGCCAGGCTTCAGCAATATGTGAACTGTGAACTTCCAGATGTTCAAGCTGATTTTAGAAAAGGCAGAGGAACCAGAGATCAAATTGCCAACATCCGCTGGATCATGGAAAAAGCAAGAGAGTTCCAGAAAAACATCTATTTCTGCTTTCTTGACTATGCCAAAGCCTTTGACTGTGTGGATCACAAGAAACTGTGGAAAATTCTTCAAGAGATGGGAATACCAGACCACCTGACCTGCCTCTTGAGAATTCTGTATGCAGGTCAGGAAGCAACAGTTAGAACTGGACATATAACAACAGACTGGTTCCAAACAGGAAAAGGAGTACGTCAAGGCTGTATATTGTCACCCTGCTTATTTAACTTCTATGCAGAGTACATCATGAGAAATCCTGGGCTGGAAGAAGCACAAGCTGGAATCAAGATTGCTGGGAGAAATATCAAGAACCTCAGTTATGCAGATGACACCACCCTTATGGCAGAAAGTAAAGAGGAACTAAAAAGCCTCTTGATAAAAGTGAAAGAGGAGAGTGAAAAAGTTGGCTTAAAGCTCAACATTCAGAAAACGAAGATCATGGCATCCGGTCCCATCACTTCATGGGAAGTAGATGGGGAAACAGTGGAAACAGCTG
>NW_011494695.1:400753-402535 GCF_000754665.1 Bison bison bison | reverse complement strand
CAACAAAGGTCCGTCTAGTCAAGGCTATGGTTTTTCCAGTGGTCATGTATTGATGTGAGAGTTGGACTGTGAAGAAGGCTGAGCACCAAAGAATTGATGCTTTTGAACTGTGGTGTTGGAGAAGACTCTTGAGAGTCCCTTGGACTGCAAGGAGATCCAACCAGTCCATTCTGAAGGAGATCAGCCCTGGGATTTCTTTGGAGGGAATGATGCTGAAGCTGAAACTCCAGTACTTTGGCCACCTCATGTGAAGAGTTGACTCATTGGAAAAGACTCTGATGCTGGGAGGGATTGGGGGCAGGAGGAGAAGGGGACGACAGAGGATGAGATGGCTGGATGGCATCACTGACTCGATGGACGTGAGTCTGAGTGAACTCTGGGAGTTGGTGATGGACAGGGAGGCCTGGTGTGCTGCGATTCATGGGGTCCAAAGAGTCGGACTCGACTGAGCGACTGAACTGAAACCACCTAAAGGACCCTTTGGGGTGCCTATCTCCCTGGTGTTTACATAGTGCTCTCCTGATCCATGCCGTAGTGTAGAAGACTGTGGTTCATGTGGCAGAGTTGGAATCCAGATTTAAAGCCCCAGAAGTACATCATGACTACTACTAGGTAGGCAAAACCCTCTCTGAACCTCGGTCGCTTCACCTGTAAAATGGGCAGCAGGTTCTTGGCTCCCTTTCTCAAGGTCATGGTGAAGTTCAGCTGAAATCATGGAGAGGATGCACTGTCTGAACTAAAACTTGCCTTTGGGAAGTGGAAGCGATTAGAGAGAGCTGAGCATCCCCCTTTCTGATTGGCTCAGGTTTGTGAATGGGGTTGTGGGGGGCAGGGGTGGGGTGGGGGGAATGGACTGTCCTTGGCCCCTTCTCAGTTCCTAGGCTTAGGAGAAAGTTTCCCTGCGCCTTTGGCCTGACCTACTTTACTCTAACCTCTGGAGGAGGAAATGGCAACCCACTCCAGTATTCTTGCCTGGAGAATCCCATGGACAGAGGAGCCTGGGAGGCTATAGTCCATGGGGTCTCAAAGAGTCAGACACGACTGAGCATACACGCACTTTTTACTCCAAGGGCCAAATGGGGGTGGGCGTGGAGGTGTGAAGATGGAGACGATAGAAAGAGGGCAGGCCAGGTGGGCTGCACCCTATAGTGGGTCTCCCCCCGCCCCATCCAACCACCGTGCTTGTCCCACCTCCGCGTTCCTCACCTCAGCACCTTTACTTGTTAAACTGTCATCATTCCTCACACCACACAACCGCAGGGAGACCTGGACGGTGTGGAATGTTCCCCACACTCCGAGTCTGGGGCAGGACCTGGCCCATGGCTGGGACTCAGTAAGCGTCCCATCAGAGAGGATGACTTGTGAGGCTCCCGGCGGAGGGACTCTGGGGAGATCACCACTCCTTGCCCGAGGCCCATTGCCCTCAGACATCATCACTGTTCACACCAGAGGCCCCTCCAGGAACAAAATCACAGACGTTGGGAGGGCTCAAGACCCAGTATTCTCTTGCAGAAAACCACATGGAGTGGCCACCCAAAGTCACTCACCCAGAGTGGCAGAGCTGGCGTGACCAACCGTCCTGGTCTGCCCCCGCCGGGACTGAGGGGCTCTCCGGGATACGGGACTTTCAGCGCTTAAAGGGGGACAGTCCCAGACAATGTGGGGTGTTAGGGCTGGCACCCGGGAATCCTAACTTCTCCAGTCCCTCTACCCCTCAGATGGGTGAGGGAAAAAAGGTCCAGGGCGAAAATCCAGAGCCCCCAGGCACCAGGCGGCCTTCCC
>NW_011494695.1:396392-400325 GCF_000754665.1 Bison bison bison | reverse complement strand
GGCGCGCCGCCTCCGCAGCCGGGGCTCCGGCGCGACTCCGGCACCGAGTCCCACTCCCGCGGGCGGCGCGTAGGGAGGCGATCGGTCGGTGCCCTCCGGGAACCCGCAGGCTTCACTCGGGGTCGCACGGCCGCCGATCCGCCTCCGGCCGGGCCCGCCTGAGGCCTCGGAGCGGGGACCATGAAAGGTAAGCCCGCGCGCGGGAGCTCCGAAGCGAGCCCCCTTGGGGCTCTCCACCCTGACCGGGTGCGGTGGGCATCTCTCGGCGGGCGGGCTGAGGACCGGAGGACTCCTCCGGGAAGGATGGCAGGGGCTTCCCTACTCCTTTCGTATCGTCTGGAGAAAAGTCTTAGGAGGACAGGATGGAGCCCTGAAGTCCAGAGGAAGGGGAGAGGAGAGGGAGAATGGAGAACGTTCTTATCTGTCATTGCTCTTGCCTGAAAAGCCATTGTAATTACCAGAGAAGTTTTTGATCCCTTTAACCAGTCAGCACGGAAAGATGCTACAGCCCAAAGCTTCTAGGAATATGGACTTCATCTAGCACACCCATCTCACAGTCTGCTGCAGCCCCCATCTAGCCTTTTACCCCATGGGATCCTCCTCTGGGAGTTTCAATCCCAGGAGAGACCTGCTGTGACTGAGTTTCTTAGCCCAGGCCTGCCCTTCCCAACCTCTGAACCCTGCCTGACCTACCTCTGACCTCCTGAAGACAGAGCAGTGATGGAAGATCAGTGGCCCAGGCCTGAGCTCTCTCTGGGCCAGTGAGCATCACCACAGTGGTCCTTGCAGCCGGTTCCTGGGATGGAAACAAGAAGCAGACCTGGTCCCAGATGTTCATCCCTGGACCCTGGCTTTCTTGAGGCCAGGGAGAGTGGACATCTGGGCTTCATGCTCATTCTCAGGCTAAGGGAGAAGCCAGCTCTGGAGTCATACTGTAAGTCTGGAAACTTTGAGGATGGTTCCTCTCTCACCTACTTCATGCTAATCCTTCCACAGGAGCTGGGCAGATGCTTTTGCTCCTAACACCTCTTCCACTTACTGAATGTTAAAACGACCAAGGGCTTTTGGGTCATCCACAGGGCTTTCCTCTGTGTTCTCATGGGGTGTTGATGAAGCAGCCTTGTCTGCCATTGAAGGGTTCAGGGTTCCTGTGAAGAAAAGGCTTCATGGGTAAACCTCTGATTGATGACAGCCTCCATGCTGTGTGGTTGGGGAAACTGAGGCCCAAGCAGGTAGGATTGGCCTTATGGTTGGATCACCTGTGCAGTCCCCCAAGGTCCCAGGGCCATTCATGAGGTTCAGTGGTCTGCTGTTGCTGTCTTAACATTATTATTATTTTAATATTTTTTTGGCATGTGGGATCTTAGTTCCCTGACCAGGGATCGAACCCATGCCCCCTGCATTGGCAGCATAGAGTCTTAACCACTGGAGCGCCAGGGAAGTCCCCTGTCTTGAAATTATTAATAATTTTTTAAACAAGGGAGCTTAGCATTTTTACTTTGCACTGGAACGTGCAAATTACACTGCTGGGCGTGTGGATCAGAGAAGGGACTTGCTTAAGATTCACAGCTAGTCAGGGGGACCGGCCCACAGCTCCTGCCCTCCAGGCCAGTGTGCTTGTTCATACGTACATCCCTCTTCCTCCCCTCTGGTCTCTGGTCCCTCTGTCTGTGCTCCCTGGCAGCCTCACCATGTCTTGAGCTTCCTGGGATGATGCGAGCAGGTTATCACCAACTCCAGGGAGTTCCCTCAGCAATAGAGAGGGGCCTTCCTCACCTGTCTCCTGTTATCGGCTCCCACATCTGTGGTGCAGTCCTGTGCCTGGTCAGCGACCCCAGGGAGGTCATTACCAGAAGCTTCCAGAAAGATCTGAGACCACCTCTCACCACAGGCTCGGGGCCCACGCTGCTCTGGATGTGGATGATGGTGGTGAGGCGCCGCATGTTCTCAAAGAGGTTTGGCTCCACCAACATTCCAGAAGAACACTTGGGGAGAAAAGATGGTATGAGGGAAAGACAGGCAGGGCTGAACGCCTCTGACATAGAGGAGACACCCAATTCTTGTGGGGGTGGGAGGCTTCCCTGGTGGCTTAAATGGTAAAGAATCCGCCTGAAATGTTGGGAGAGCCAGGCTTGATCCCTGGGTCAGGAAGATCCCCTGGAAGAGAGCATGGCAACCCACTCCAGTATTTTTGCCTGGAGAATCCCATGGACAGAGAAGCCTGGTGGGCTACAGTCCATGGGGTCACAAAAAGTCAGACTGAAAGAGTAACACACACACCCAACTCCTGGGGAGGAAGTTGGGAACACACGACCCACCTTTCTGAAAGTCAGTGAGACAACAACATTCCTCTGAGTGGAGGAGGAAAAGGAAAGAGCTGGTATGAATGGGTGTTTAGAGGAGGTCTCTGAGGAGGACCAGCTTGTTGGCTGGGAGGCTGTGGGCTCCAAGTAAGAAGCCCAAGGCCTGCCCTTTTCTCTCAAGGAGCAGTCTCACCACCATGGGGGGCTGCATTCCTGTTTGCTGAGGCCTTCAGGGCAGCTCTTGTATATTTTCCCCCCAGTTTTGGGAAACCTTCCACGATCTCCCATGACATCCCAGGGCCCAGGCCTCAGAGCTGCGGAGAAGGCCGGGTGTGTTCCCATCACGCCTCCCTGCAGGGTCTCCCCCTTTGTCTCCCTCATCCTCCCCGGGAGCCAGGAAGAGCTGCCACCTCTACCTGAGAGGGAAAAGCCAGGCCAGGCAGTCAATATTTGGCCTTGGGGAATCTGTGGACTGTGAAGAATCAGAATTTTTTTTTTTTCCCCACATGGAAAAAAGAAAGTGCCAGAAAAACGGGCCCGGCCCCTTCCAGGACAGCCCTTCCCCGGGGGAAGCTAGCTTCGAACTATCCCACCAATCTGCCATGGATCTGAGGATTACATGGGCTGGCAAAGGCTCACCAGCCCCACTCAAAGCTAAACACGGTGATGTTATGCTTTGTGGGGGTTGGTGGGGACGGTACTTAGACAAGAAAACAGGTCTGCTTAGGAGTGCCACCAGCGGCCAGGCGCCAGGCCCTCTCTGCCAGCCAAACTGTTTCCACCCTGTAGGCGCCTTCCCACCCTGAGGCGCCTCCCAGCCGCCTGCCCACTGGCTGGCAGCCGGGCCTCCCAGGCAGCCGCATCTTTTGGTGCAAGCCAGCCCCAGGCCCCCAGTCCAGCCCCTCTCACACCTGAGGGCACACAGCTGCAACCACCCCTGGCAATGGGCCCACCTTGGAGCTGCCCACTGGCTTGTCTGAGCCTTTAACAGCCACCTGTGGAATTGTTCCCACATCTCCAGTGAGAGGGTCCAGTGGCAAGAGCCCCTTCCAGCCACGTGAGGTGCCCACAGAGTAGTTCGGTTCACTGCAGAGATGACTGATTTGAGAGTCAAGACACAGGCTCTGATCCTGGCCACACGTGAGGCTCTGGTCAGTGTTCGCTTCTCCGGCCCACCTTCCTCCTCCTGGTGGTCCCGAGGCCCATCTTGCCCTGATGCCCTGGGACTCAGCCCAGGAGCTTTGGGCTGAGGGCCAAGCGGAAGTGACTTGGTAGAGAGATGGTTGGAGGCAGGCCTGCCACATGGGTCACTGTGCCCAGGGAGACTTGGCCTCAGCTTCCATAGATGGGCAGACCCACATCCTGCTGTCCCCCAAGCCTGGGGGAAAAGCCCTTCCGCATGGAATTGGGGAGCAGTGCCCACACCCTGAAGGCAAAGGGCAGGCGGGAGGGCAGAGGGACTCAGAAAACAGCAGTGAGATCCCGGAAAATCTACCTCCCACTGCTTGGCAGGGGGGATGTATCCACTCATCGACGTGCAGACTGGTCCCTTTTGGAAGCCCAACCTTCATCCCCGGACCGCAGGGCACTGGAGGGGGGTTTGACATGGCAAAGGTGCACAGAGTCAATA
>NW_011494695.1:382741-396157 GCF_000754665.1 Bison bison bison | reverse complement strand
GGATGTTGGTGAACGTTTTGGCAGGTTTTGTGAAGGCCTTTGGGGACAGTTCTTGTGTATCTTTCCCCCAGTTTAGGGAAACCTTCCACAATCTCCTTTGACATCCCAGGGCCCCAGCTGCATAACAGAAATACACTACTATGTATAAAATAGATAACTAATGAAAACCTCCTATATAGCACAGGGAATTCTACTCAATGGTGACCTAAATGGGAAGGAAATCCAAAAATGGAGGGGATATATATATACACATTTAGCTGATTCACATTGTTTTACAGTAAACACTAAAGCAATATGGTAAAGCAACTATACTCCAATAAAAGGTAGAAAAAACAGAAGAGAACCAAGTAATCAAGGGGGGTGACGTGAAGGCACCAGTGAATGGTACAGACAGTAGATTCCATAGAAATCCGAGGAGAGAAAGAACCTTTCACATTGGGGCAGATGGGGAAGGCTTTAGGATGTAGTAGAAGGTGAGCAAGGTCTGGATGGGGTCATGCAGGAGACAGGCAGGAAGGGCAGGTGCTGTCGTTGGGTAAGTGTATTCAAGGGTGATGGGCAGAGAGGTTGGCTTGGAGGTTGAGGGTTTGGCAGAGAAATGCAGGGAGCCACAGAACCAGGAGGCCTTGAGCACCATGCCAAGGACTCCAACTGTGTCCTGTTGACTTTGGAGAGGCCCCGAACAGGTTTGTCAGAAGATGGCCTGCTTGCTAGTTCTCTAATGACATTCACCCACGTTGGGAAATCTCTACTTTTAGAGAAAGCCATGAGGGAAGAAGAAAATGAGCCTGTGATGGAGCCAAGAGGAGCGGTCAGGGACACAGGGGACAAAGGAGGATGTAATATCATGGAAACTGAGAGGAGAAAGTTCCAAGAAGGAGGAAATGGTCAACAGCATTGACTGTTGATGGACAGGCTTTGCTCAGGGTTATTTGATCTTGAAAAAAACAGGTGGCATAGACCGAGAGAAAAGTGGGTAGATTTGGAACAAAAACCCAGGGAGGCCTTGTGTTAGAGAAGTTTGAGACAAAGAGAGCTAAGAAGTTAAAGCAAGAAGCAGGCCAGGCATGAAGAAATTTTCAAGGTGGGACTGGCCAGCTCATTGGAAGGTCAGGGGAGAGAAGAAAAGGGGAGAGGGGGGCCTGGGGGGGCCTGGGGATGATGGAGACCTGAGTGGCTGAGCTTCGCCTGTAGAAAGAAGAAAGGCTGCCTTCATGGTACCCCAGGATGTAGACATAGGTTTTTTGCATCACTAGTTGCACTGAATCTTTTTACCATCCATGCCCAGTATAAAAATTTTGAAAAATGCGAAAAAGGAGAAAAAATAGTCCTCACATGAACTCCTACCCCTCAGAGAAAATTGATAAGATTTGGATGAGAATTTTTCCAGAAATTCTTCTGTTTATTTGCACACAGATTTTTTTTTCCACATAGGTAAGATTATACTATATATGTATTTTTATATGTATTTTTAAATTTCAACAATAGAACCTAGACATATTCCTTGGGCAGTAAGTATAGATCTGCATTCTTTTTTAACAGCTGCATGATATTCCATAGTATGGCTTTATAAGAATTTATTTAATCAGTCCTTTGTATTGTGCTTAGTTGCTCAGTCGTGTCTGACTCTTTGCAACCCCGTGGACTGTAACCTGTCCATGGGGATTCTCCAGGCAAGATTACTGAAGTGGGTTGCCATGCCCTCCTCCAGGGGATCTTCCAACCCAGGGATCGAACCCAGGTCTCCCACATTGCAGACGGATTCTTTACTGTCTGAGCCATCAGGGAAGCCCAGTCCTTTATCAATGGACACTTAAGGTATATACATTTTCCCTTGCATTTATCACAGCATGCAGTGATAATCTTTACATGTCCATCTTTGCCTAGTGGTATATTTATCCCTTTAAAAAGTAATTCCTAGAAAGGGGATTGCTGAGTGAAAAGGAAAAATTGGAGTTTTTGAAAGTTGAAAACCAGTCCTGAGTGTGACGGACCTTAGGGAAGGGAAATAAATGACGGCAGAGTTCAAGCAGGATAGAAAAATAATTCTAATAAAAATGGCTGATACTCCCGTTTATCAAGTATCTGGTATTTTCACATGTTGTCTCATTTTTATAGCAGCTCAGGAAGTTGATGGTTTTCTCACTGTTTTGTACACAGAGCCCAGAGACAGAAGGGGAATCCCCGTGTGAGAGACAGCATGACCGGAAGTGGTGACAAGCAGAGAGAGTGAGGGGTTTGAAGGCCCAGACATGATGGTCAAGATCAAGAAACTAATGATTCCCACCCCTCCCATCCACTGGACTTGTGGAGTTCAAGGGCAGTGGAGGAAGTGCTAGCTCCACAGAGGAGACCAGTGTGTATGTGATGGGAGAGGGTTGAGCTCTGCTGTATTGAGTGAATAGTCAAGATGCTCTTCTCAAACACTGCCGCCCATATCTGTGGGGTTTTATTCCAAAACCCCCCAGATATACCAAAATCCAAGGATGCTCAAATCCTTTGTATAAAATGGCATCATATTAGCCTTTAACCTACCCACAGCTTCCAGTTTTGTTTTTTATTAATTTTTATTGGAGTATAGTTTCTTTTTTGGGCTTCCCTGGTGGCTCAGACGGTTAAAGAATCCACCTGCAATGCAGAAGACCTGGGTTCTATCTCTGGATTGGGAAGATTCCCCTGGAGGAGAGCATGGCAACCCACTCCAATATTCCTTCATGGAGAATACCATGAACAGAGAGAGGAGCCTGGCTATAATCCATGGGGTCTCAAAGAGTCGGACACAACTGAGCGACTAATCACATTTGGTTCTTTACAATGCTATGTTAGTTTCTGTGGTACAGCAGTGAATCAGCCACACAGGTACATATATTTCCTCTTTTTTGGATTTCCCTTCCCATATACTTTAAATTATCTCTAGATTACTTATGATATCTGCTGCTGCTGCTGCTGCTGCTAAGTCACTTCAGTCGTGTCTGACTCTGTGCGACCCCATAGACGGCAGCCCACCAGGGTCCCCCGTCCCTGGGATTCTCCAGACAAGAACACTGGAGTGGGTTGCCATTTCCTCCTCCAATGCATGAAAGTGAAAAGTGAAAGTGAAGTAGCAGTCGTGTTCGACTCTTAGCGACCCCATGGACTGCAGCCTACCAGGCTCCTCCGTCCATGGGATTTTCCAGGCAAGAGTACTGGAGTGGGGTGCCGTTGCAGTTTAAATGTAAATAGTTGTAAATAGAGTGTAAATGCTATGTAAGTAGTCACTGGTCACTCAGCAAGTTCAAGTGGTGCTTTTTTGAAACTTCCTGGAAAGTTTTTTTTTATATATATATATTTTCTTACTGAGGTTGGTTGAATCTGTGGATGTGGAACCCATGAATATGGACTGGTGTTTGTTTTATAAACACACACACACACACACATATATGTATTACAGTGACTGTTAGTCACTCAGTCGTGCCCGAGTCTTTGGGACTCCGTAGACTGCAGCATGCCAGGCTCCTTTGTCCATGGGATTTCCCAGGCAAGAATACTGGAGTGGGTTGCCATTTCCTTCTCCAGGGGATCTTCCTGATCCAGGGATCCAACCCACGTCTCCTGCACTGCAGGCAGATTCTTTACCGACTGAGCTACGAGGAAAGCCCTATATGTATGTATAATAATTGTATTTATTTGGCTGTGCCAGATCTTAGTTGTGGCACTTAGAATCTTCGATCTTTGTTCATCGTGGCATGTGAACTCTTAATTTGCAGCACATCTGGTCTTTAGCTGTGGCATGTGAATTCTTAGTTGTGGCATGTGAGATCTAGTTCCCAGACCAGGGATGGAACCCAGGCCCTCTGTGTCATTGTGAGTGCAGAGTCTTAGCCACTGGACCACTTAGGGAAGTCCCCCAGTTGGCATTTTGAGTTTATCACAAATAACCAGGGATTGCTTCTGGCACTCCGTGGGTCGCCACGCCAGATGTCTGCACAGTGTGGGTGAACCTTGTGTAGTAGAAATTTATGCCACCCAAATGCCAAGAGTGCCCCAGTGAGAACACTGAGGGCAAGAAAGGGGAGGTAATTTAGGATAGAGAAGGAATCTGCCCACAACCTCTGTGGTTATGGAAACTGTAAAAGGCAGCTGATGCTGGGAGCCATAGGCTGGCTCTGAGGATTCAGGCAGAAGTGGTGGGGAGGGGAGAGGGAGAGAAACAATGCCTGTCCCAGAGCATCAAATGTGGATTTTAGGAATGAAGGTGCAGAGAGGCAGCAACTGTCACAGGGAAACAGAGCATGATACCTCTTGAGCAGGAGAATCTGAAAGGGAAGGACCAGTTCATCAGAGCAGAGAGGAACAGACAGATTCCCACCCAAATATAGACGCATCTGCAGCGGAAGACTGTGGCGAGGGGGTCATGGCAGAAGGCTTCCAAGGAAAACAGTTTTTCAACCTTAATTACAGCATTCTCCCACCATAAACTACAATTTCTCTGCGACTTTAAATATAGCCTTGGTTCCTGAGAAGAGTCCGAAGTCTTTATTTTTACTGACCCAATTGGCTGTTTTGAAAACCCACTCTGTGAACTCCATAGAAGATAATCATCAAAATATGTTCCTTGAAGTTCCTGAAGAAAGCCCTTTTATTCAGTTCCTCGAATCTCTCCCCCTCACTGACTCTGATGGGAGATTGCAGTCCCAGAAAGGCCAAAGAGTGAATTAACTCCACATTTTCGGTCAACCAAAAGCAAGCCTGAGTCGACAGCCACTGTTGTGTTAGCAGGTTGGGGCTATTTTCTGCCTCCACAGGGTGAGGTGAACCTGGTCTAACCTCAGCGGAGCCAGGAGTCACACCCAGCCACGTGCCCAGTTGGGAACCTTCAAATCAAACTCTCTAGACGTGGCCCTGTGGGAGCCGAGGCTTGAAAAAACAAGGGCGTTCCCTTGTGGCTGTCCCTCTGATATTTGAGTTGGATGACACGACCGTAGGTACGGACGAAACAGAGGCTCTTTCAAATCTCCAGTGGTTGCCACTGCTTCATGAGACTGAGCTTGCAGCGCTGTCTTCGAAGGCTAATTTGTTTGTAAAGTTCATTGCTTGGAATTTGGGTAGAGATCTCTAGGTGAAGTGTGGAGCCGGTTATGCCTTGGGTAGGTCATGCGGGATGCTCCCTCATGACAGCTCCCTCTAGAACAGGGGAGGCTGAAACGGACATACAAAGTCTTTGAAGTTCGGTACCCAGAACAGCAGGCTGTCCCCAGTTTGTCCCAAAAGAGAGGTTTTCCCAGATACTCGTGGGTTCAGGCATTACCCTATCCCAAGGGTATACTCCTTTCCCAAGCCCCACTCGCTCCCATCCCAGTAGCCTCTATCCTGGAGTCAGCAAAATGAAAGAAGGATGAAAAAGAGACAAAATACAACTAGAGCCTGTGTCTGCCTTCCTGGGAAGGTGACCTCGTTTCAGACACCAGTGGCGACCTCTCCAAGCATCCCAGGACCCGGCAGCCCATAATATATGACACGATGGGGCTCCTTCGTTTTCAGCATGTCAAGAAGCCCTCGATTTCACGGATGGTTTACATTTGATGCAGGAGAGAACTGCAGCCTGAGTTGAGAGGGCCGTAAAAATGCTGGTGGGATTCTAAAGTGATCAACTGGACACAGATGGAGAAAATTAAACCCCTCTCCCACAAAAAGGGAGTCTTTTTAGCCTATAGGAGTGAAAAATCATAACCCTTGCCTCAGCCCTGAGGAAAGAGAGGGGAAGCAGATCCCAAATTTTGCTGCACCACCTCCAAATCCCTCTTTCATTCCTTTTCAATCCAAACATTAGGCCCCTCCCTGTATATTCTTTCTGCTCCTTTAAGCCTTTGCATCCTGAATTCATCAGAACTCCCCAGCACTCCCTCGCCATGCAGAACTCTAAAAATAGATCATGTTTAAGCCATATTTTAAGTCATTAAACTTTTTTTTTTTTTTTGTAAAACTGAGCTCTTAATCAAAAAGGGCAGAAGTTAGCAATACTCTAAGGATGCAGGCCTTCGCAAAGGGTCAGTAAACCCATCTTTTTTGAATATCCGCTTGAGGTCAGCCCTGTGTTGAAAGAGGCCCAGGAAAGACCTCCTGACCTCAAGGAGGTGACAAACTGCTGGCAGGCCAGACGTGCAAACAGATGCCGGGCCCAGATGGATAAGGCTTTTCTGAGCTCTGTGGCTTGTGTGTGTGTGTGTGTGTAGCTGTGCAAGAACTCCATAAGTGTATTTGCATCTTGCTTCAGATCACTTCCCTGGTGGTTTAGATGGTAAAGAGTCTCCCTGCAAAACAGGAAACCCGGGTTCAATCCCTGGATTGGGAAGATCCCTTGGAGAAGGGAATGGCAACCCACTCCAGTATTCTTGCCTGGAGAATCCTATAGACAGAGAAGGCTGGAAGGCTACAGTTCATGGGGTCATGAAGAATTGGACACAACTGAGCAACTAACACTTTGACTTTTCAGATTGCTGGGCATTTAGGAACCACTGACTAGCTAACAGATCACTTAACCTCTCTGAGCCTTTGTAACATGGTAAGTGGGCTCTGTGACTCAACAAGCTCCCTTCCCATTCCCCCTCTCTCTGAAAACTCTGGAAAGCCAGGGCACCCAACACTAAATGACATGCCCCAGAAGGCGTGGGAACAGGCAGTGCGGAAGATGGACTGGGGAGGAGATTCTTTTCCTGCCTCCGCAGACTCCACTTGGTCCAGTGCAAGGGGAGAGTACAGATCCTGCCTCATCCACCATCATCTCGCCCGTCATCGCCTTTGTGTCCTCCAGCCAAGCTCTTCTCCATTCTTTAGGTCTGTCTCCTCTCCCATCCTCTCACTGGCTCAGTCGTGGTGTAATGTGAGTATAATGAGTCCATGCTTGTGAACAGTTTGGCTTCTAAAACCCTCACAAATGCTTTGGATTATGTTCTCATTCAGAGGAACAGGGCTGGGACAGTTGCTACAGCCTTCCAGACATAGGTAAATGAGGGGTCCCCAGGGTCCATGGTTCAGCGCTAGTAAACAGGAAGTTTGAAGGATTAGAAAGAGAAGATCTCTTTGGGGACGCTGGGGAACAGTGCTGTGAGTTATGGAGCTGAGATGTCAGCAAAGGGAATGGGGCCAAACACTTGTGAAGTCTCTCGTCTAAAGAGAGCCGAGATCATGCCCACCAGTGGTTCCCTTCACGTGGGCTACCCCGCGAGGCATCACATGGGTCTCTGTGAATTCCCACTTGCTCACGACTGCCCATCTTGGAGCTCTCGACAGGAGAGCAGAATTATGACAGAGCTGTGTGCTTTCCGAGGGAGTGTTCGCTGAAGGTTAGTGTTAATCTTGCCTAATTTAAGCCTTCCCAGATTCCCTGCAAAGGCTATAAGCAGCAAAGTGATGAAATTGACCCTGGAAACAGAACAGGGAGGAGACCTCATCACGGGGGTGGGCAGAGAAGCCCCACCAGGGGAGGAGAGAAATGAGAAACGGCAGGAAGGCCTGGAAGGCGTCTCCGCTCTAAGAATGGAAGGAATACCTCCCCAAGGGACCCCAAAGGCTGCGGTATATCCAACAGCATCATTCTGGCTGAGATGTTGGGGGTGAGAGGGCCCCGCTAGTTAGGGTGAGGTTTTGGTGGTCAGGGCACAGAAGGCACTGCCTCGCCTGGGGCACTGCTTTATGGAAAACTGATGGCAGTACTGGTAACCTCCCAGGCAGTTATCCTCTTAAACTCTTGGCAGATTGATGATGGGATAGCAGCCCAAGACACAAAGCAGGGCTGAAGAGGTTGATTTCTTAGGATACGTAGAAAGGGTTCCCATCCTTGTCAGCCTTCCTTCTGCCACTGTGCCCACTCTCCATCAAAGCATGCACACATACACAAACACACACACACACACACACACATTCATGCACACAGCTGAAAACACACTAACTCCATCACATAGAGGGTACCTGGAGTCTGTTACTATGGAGAGGAAACTCAAGCAGGAAATTCAGGAGGTTATGATACTGTTACTGATCAGGGTCCTTGTATTAGAGGGTAGTTGCTTTTACAATGTTGTTTTACTTTCCGCTGTACAGCAAAGTGAATCAGCAATAAGTACAGACGTATCTCCTCTTTTTTGGATTTCCTTCCTGTTTACTTTTTCTGAAGCTCTCGAGGGTAATTTACATACATCATGGTTCTTTACTTCTGAACACTTCAGCGTGGATTTCCTAGGAACAGGAAGATGATCAGGGTACAGTCATGAACTCCTGCATTTGCTTCAATTCTGTATCTAATTTACCACAGGTATTCTGATATTCGTTGATCAAATAATCCCCTCAATAGATTTCCTTTTCCCTCTAGCACAGGATCCATTCTGACATTAAGGACTGTATTTGGCTGTCATGTCAATTTCACCTTGTGTTGTCTTTTTAGACTCTAAAATTTTTGAAAATTCAGTCCCCCACCAACTTTTTAAATACAATTTTCATGCTGTGTTTTTCTCATATTACCTCATGATTCAATTGGGGTTCTGCATCCTTGGCCAATAATTTTGTAGATGATGGTGTGTCCTGCTCAGCCGTCACATCTAAAGGTATACCCTGTCCATCTGTCCCTCTCCTGGTCAGTGTTGCCTGGTTTCCTCAATGTATAATTACTGAGGCTTTTTTCCTCCTCTGCAATAATAAGTAGTCTAGTCTGGAAGGAGACACTTGAAGGTGGTGTGTAAAGGCTTATACATAAACAAACATACATGCTGTTCTTCATCAAAATTTTCCCAAGAGGTGGCACCCATTGATGGTTCTTGCCTGATCTGGTCTTGACCATGATGATTGCTGATCCCCCAGCTCCAGAAGTAATAAGAGCCCTCCCTTCTCCCTGTCAGTTCGTCTGTGGTATGGATTCCTATTTTTTTCCAATGAACTCATAATTGCATAATTATACTTAAATATTTCAATGTTCAAGTTGTTCTGGCTGGTTTCTGTATACTTGTGACATGCCCCTATCATTTTTTTTTTTGAGCAGTCCCTTAATTTCTGAAATAGAAAGATGTTCCAGATTCATCTTCTGTCTACCTTCTGCCCAACCATAGAATTAATCATTTCTTCAAGGTACCCTGGTTCTTTTTAGTGGGCAACGGTATGAGAGTCCAAGATCTGGATTGTTAGGCATGCTCAATGCTATTTTGATATCTTTGCTTCCTGGAAATTTCAACAAAGTTATGTGTCTACACATAGCTACAAATATAGATACCTCTATACATATATGTGGATGTAAACAAATATATTCATACATAAACACATTTTAGAAATTATGAATTCCCACTGATACCTTCAACTTCAGTCCATCCCCAGAGGGTTCTTTCTTATCTCTTCCATTCTATATTTCTGATCCCCTTTTCCATAGTGAGATCTCTGGGTCCAAACCAATCAATGCATTTACTCTATTTGCTCAGTCTTGAATTAATCTAAAATGACTTCCAAATTGCTTTACCCATGCTACAACAACAGAATAAGTTTCTTTGAAGGTTCAAGATTTGTTTGCACTTCTTCCCCAATCCTACCCTATCACACCCTAGACTGAGGTTACACAGTCCAAACTATGTCATAATAGATTAGTTTTTTCCTTGTTTCTCTATTTAGTATATTTATGGTATTCATTCCAGCAAGCAAGACTTATTGGGTTCCAAGTATTTTTATTAATAAAATTTAATTTTTCAATATGTAAAAACAGCATAATTTTAGAAATCCAAACTATACACAAAATTAGAGTGAGAGGATGGTGACTTTTCTGTAGTCTTTTCCCCCAGTCCATCCCTTGTAGAAAACAGTGTTGCTGTTTTTTCGCTGGGACTGTTCCTGCGTTTCTTCTTTTAGTGATAAACATACATATGGATGCCTTCTTATTTTCCCTTCTTTCTTGTGAAAAGGGTGGCACATCATAGGGCTCCTCTGCACTTTGTTGTTTTCCTGTAATACCTCCCGGAAGTGACTCCACGTCAGCTACTAGAGATTCCCTGTTCACTGCATCTCTGTGCTGAGCCCCACGGTGTGTATGGATGCCACTGGATGTTAGTCAGTCTCCTGTGCTTGCATGCTTAGATAGTTCCCAGTTTTTGACATTACAAATAATCCTGTAATGAATAACCTTGCCACACATATTTTCAGATTGTCGGAGGTATTTATCCTAGACAAATTCATAAAAGTGTGATTGCTGGGTCAAAGGGTAAATGCATATACTAAACCCCCTCTACAAGCCTTGGGCCATTTTTGCTTTCAGACCCCAACTCTCCACCACCTAGGCCAACAGAGTGTATTGTCAAGCCTCTGCTTTTTTGTCAATCTGATGGGTGAGAAATGTTATCACAGTGTAGTTTTAAACTGCTTTTATCTTATAAGTAAAGTTAAACATCTTTTTATTTATTTGAGTACCACTTTTATATCTCTTTTCATAATTGTTCTGGTCTTTTGTTCATTTTTCTATAGGATTTTGTCTCCTTTATTTCCTCTATTTTTAAAAGCTCATTATAAATTTGGTATATTAATTCTTCATCTGTGATGTATGTTGTGAATATTTTCTCCTTGTCATTTGCTTTTTTGGCCATGCAGAAGTGTTATTTTACTGTTTTACTTTAATGTAGTCACAAGTATTCATCTTTTCTTCTGTTGCCTCTGGATGTTCAGACATGGTTTATAAAATCCCCCACCAGATATCTCCCAAGCAGTTTGGTTGTCATCATCAGCTTGCACCCCCACGTCCCATCACAAAAGCCCTGGTCAGCTCAGTGCAGACCACCTCATTTCTCAAACATTCACTGGGATGTTTGTGTTCACGCTGCCTATTTTGGGCATCTTTCTTCTGGTCATTCATAAAAAGACCAGATCTGGTAAGGAGGAAGGGGTATGCAGTGTCTAGGGGAAAGGGAATAATCTTCTGAATGAAGGAATGCATCACTTGGGTCTTATTTAGGGAGCATGAGTTCCCAGAGAACAAGCACTAGATCAGCCTTCCGACATGAGACCTGTTCCTGCCCCAGTCCCGTCTGCCCTCCCTCGGCAGGTCCTGCATGAGGCAGCATGTGAGGCAGAGGCCATCATCCTGTATCCTCACACCGTCCCCTCCTCCTCTCTGCAGTGCCTCCCACCCCTCAGCTGGGCTGGACGCAGAGTCTTGATGGAGACTGTACTGGAGCCAGATTCATCCTTGTCCCTGCAGAAGCAGAATCCTGCTTTGTGTACCATGCGCCAGGGATGAAAGTGTGCTGAGTCACACCATGCAAGCTATATTTCTTCTTGGGTTTCCCTGGTGGCTCAGTGATAAAGAATCCGCCTGCCAATGCAGGAGACATGGGTTGGATCCCTGCGTTGGGAAGATCCCCTGGAGAAAGAAATGGCAAACCACTCCAGTATTCTTGCCTGGGAAATCCTATGGACAGAAGAACCTGGGGGGCTGCAGTCCACGGGGTCACAAAGAATCAGACACGACTTAGTGACTAAACACCAATATTTCTTCTTATTTCATGCCAGGGATCTGAGCAAGGTGTAGATAGAGTGGGCAGCTGGGCTGGCCTGTGTATTTTTGCAAGTTTGTCAGAGATCATGAACTCTCCTCTCTCGGATGTTGGGATGTCCTGGTCCCTTAGCCATTTGATCCTGCCCTCCATCCCCCTTTGCTCTGATTACCATCAGATCACCTGGAGCTCAGGTGGGCTGACTTGGACCCAGAGGTGAGGGTGAGCACAGGGGCTTGGGACTATAAATGAACGGGGCATCTGGAAAGGGGTGGGTGCGGCAGGGCCCCAGCCTGGGGTCTGACGGTGCTGGCTTCGTCTCAGTGAGGTCAGCCGCTGGTGACGGAGATGCGCTATGTGTCACAGAAGAGGAGCTGGCTGCTGACGACGAGGACATGCCGTCCTTCCCGTGCACACAGGAGGGTAAGGGCTCCGGAGCGCCCCTCTGATCCTCTCTCTAGGCTGAGAACCACCCCGCCCCTGCCCTCAGCCCCAGGCTGGGGAGAGACTTGCCTATCCGCATGGCTTCACCATCCAGGCTGTTCCTTCCCCACTGCTGCCTGGAGGCTTACAGGGTGGAGTTGCACAGGCCTGGGTTATGCAGTATTATGTCACACGTGACATCTGTCTCCAGGGCTACTCCTGAGACCTACAGGGGACCTCTGCCATCTCCCCCAGGGCCCATCTTCCAGAAGTGACCCTTCATCATGCCGCTTAAGTGGTCTGTCCTTCTCAAGCTCACGGGACACCAGCTTGGCATGAGAAACCAATGCCCCGTGAACTGTTATTTGGCATAGGGCTTCTTGGCGGGTTTCAGTCTAGATTCTCAGCCTTGGCTGTGCATTGTCATCACCCAGGGATGTCTGAGACCAACCCTCAGAAATTCTGATCTCTTGGTCTGGAGTGTGGATGGGCATTGGGGCTTTTAAACATTCTTGTTACTCAAAATGTGCAGCTGAAGTTGGATCCGTCTTAGAAACTGCACAGCCGGGAGCGTCACAGCTTTCTCGCTGGGCAGTGACCACCTCCCAGCGTCTCCAGGAACACTGGCTTCCCTCCCGCTTCTGTACGAGGGACCGATGGACACACTGGAACCATCCGTTTGGATTCCAGGAGAACTTCAAGTGACCCCCAAAAGTCTGGGGACTAGTGACCGACCTTCTGGTTGGCCTGGGACTGAGGGGTTTCCCAGGAGGTGTGACTTAGAGTTATTAAAACTGAGACAGTCTTGGCGAGCCATCCTGGTTTGCCCGATTCCGAGGAGTTCCCTTAACAAGAGACTTGCAGTGCTAAAATCCGGGAACATCCTAGGCAAACTGGGAGGAGTTGGTCACCCACTGGTGAGACAAGGCTGGCTGCCCTGTAGTACAAGATCACGACTAAGGCTGATGTTTTGGGTAGGGGTGATTCCCTACCATGTGGGCTGAATGACAATGCCATGGAGACAAATGATAACGTGATGCCAGTGTTCTTCCAAGTTCCTGACTCTGATCTCACCTATTCCTAAAAGCTGTGGGCTTCCCAATTGGTGCTAGTGGTAAAGAACCCACCTACCAGTGCAGGAGACATAAGAAATGCAGGTTTAATCCCTGGATGGGGAAGACCCTGTGGGAGGGCACAACAACCCTCTCTAGTAATCTTGCCTGGAGAATCCGATGGACAGAGGAGTCTGGTGGACTACAGTCCATGGGCGCTCAGAGTCAGACCTGACTGAAGCGACTTAGCACACGTGCCCATTCCTAAAAGCTCCAGGACCTCGAGAAAAGGCAGTGAAGTGGGTGGAGATGGAGACCAGCGACAGCCCCCTTTCCGAGGATGGTTCAAAATGTGCCGAGACAGGCCAGACAGGGGAACTGGCAGCCTCCACCACCGGGCCGTTTTTGTCGCCACCCCTCCCCACCCCCCACAGGGGGCTGTCGCTGGT
>NW_011494695.1:382502-382641 GCF_000754665.1 Bison bison bison | reverse complement strand
CAGCCGCTGCCAGAAGAACCTGTCTTTGCACACGTCCGTGAGGATTCTTTACCTCTTCCTGGCCCTGCTCCTGGTGGCTGTGGCCGTGCTGGCCTCTCTGGGTGAGTGCAGGCTGCCAGCAGCATTGGCTAAACCAGGG
>NW_011494695.1:372363-382402 GCF_000754665.1 Bison bison bison | reverse complement strand
CCTCTCGGGGTGAGTGCGCGCCGCCAGCAGCATTGGCTAGTCCAGGGCTTTCTATCCCGGGCTGTGGGGGAATTTCTCATCAGGGGTCTGCTGGGCACCAGAACCCCAAAGACAAGCACAGATCTCTGCAGCTCAGGACCCACAATAGCATCTTCCTGGCTAGAGACTCTGAATACCTGCTTCAAGCTGTGAAGACTGGCTCCTAATTTCTGGTCAATAATGAGCTGTGTGGTCTTGGTCCCTCTCAGGACCTCTGTTTTCCTACTGGTAGATGACAAGATGGGCTTCCCAAGTGGCTCATTTGTTGAAGCATTCTCCTGCTAATGCAGGAGACGCAGGAGATGTAGTTTCGATCCCTTGGTCAGGAAGATCCCCTGGAGAAGGGAATGGCAACCCACTCCAGTGTTCTTGCCTGGGAAATCCCAGGGACAGAGGAGCCTGATGAACTTCAGTCCATGAAGTCACAGAGTCAGATACAGCTGAGCATCTGAGCATGCACATGCCCAAAGGACAGGATAGGACTCTGTTTCCGCAGTTCTCAGTTTCAGCTCCATGTTAGAATCGTCTGGGAGCTGTAAAAACTATGATGCCCGGGCCCCACCCTGGATGATGGAATTAATTCAGTATTTAAGCTCTTCAGATGATTCTGGTGTACTTCCAGGCTTAAGGTCACCAGATCAGATGACTTCTAAGCCCTTTCCGTGGTCCTTATGTTTCTCAAAGTGAGGTTGGATGCCTATCTGCATCAAGGTCACCCCCAGGATCTGTTAAAACGCAAATTCCTAGTCTCACCCAGACCTAGTAAATCAGAGTCCTGCCGGTGGGGCCCAGGGATCTGAACCTTGGTGGTTCTCATACACTCAACAGTTTTTATGACAGTCTGCATCCTGCCAGATTCAAGTAACCTCTGCCTTCTGTAGGCTTCCCTGGTAGCTCAGTGATAAAGAACCCACGCGCTAGTGCAGGAGTTGACAGCTTGATTCCTGGGTCAGGAAGATCCCCTAGAGGAGGAGGAAATGGCAACCTACTTCAGTATTCTTGCCTGGGAAATCCCACAGACAGAGACGCCTGGCAGACTGCAGTCTGTGAGGTCGCAAAGAGTCAGACACGACTTAGCAACTAAACACCACCACCACCAACTGCCTTCTGGATGCTAACCATTTATGTTTAAAAGTAAAAACAAATTTGAAAACTTCTTACTGCAATCCCATTCCATTCCTAGCTTCATTCTTTAAAACTCTTCTGTACAAAGGCAAGCCAGTAGGTTTGCTTGCTCCAGTGGACTAGACACTAGAGACAACTGGGCTGGGCCTCAGGTGAGGCAAGGGAGACACGGAGGACGGTCCCTGTGGATGCCGACCCTGCACTTGTATGACCCCTAGGATGGGGTGCTTCGTCCTGACCCCTCTTAGAGATATACAGTAAGTGGCTTTCCCCACTTGAAGGCGAGAGGCCCGCACATTAATGATTTGAACAAACAAATCCTTGTTGGAATCATCTTCCAATAATCCTGAAGGTGTTAATGAAATTCAGCACAAACCAGCACCTCCTATGTGTCACATATTGAGAACACTGAGATGAGTCCATTGTATTTCATCCTTAAAAGGAGTGGTTCTCAATCTTGTCTGCAGGTTAGAATTCTTTTGAGAGCATTTTAAAATGTATGTGCTGGAGCCCTTCTTGCCACGTGAATGAAATCATAGTCTCTGGGTAAGACCCAGGCTTTAATCATAGAGGAAAGCCCCCAGGCGATCCCAATGAAGTTGGAAGGTTGGGGAACCACTAATTAATCATAAAATATTATAATAACTATTATAATAGTTATATAGTAATAACAGTTATTAAAATAATTGTAATAGTTATTAATTTATTAAAGTGCACTCTCCCTGTTTTCATTAAATTATTATAACTGCATAATAAGATTAATATATTATATTAATTTATTAATTATAACTTTAATTGTTAACTATTAACTTAATAATTATTAAGTTAAATATTATTATTAGCTTGTTATATTATTAATTCTAGCATTAATATTAACTTTTCAATTGTATAATAAGATATTATTGATAAATAATAAATAACATATTAACATGTTCACAGGATTTACCTAGTGGTCCACTAGCTAAGACTCTGCAATCCCAATGCAGGGGGCCCGGGTTCAATCCCTGGCCAGGGAACTAGATCCCACATCATTTCAGCTAAGAGAGAGCCACAGCTAAAGATCTTGCATGCTGCAACGAAGACTCAGCACAGCCAACTAAAGAAATAAATATTTAAAAATAAAAATTTTTTTAAAGAAAAGAACTTCCCAAGCCCCTCACCCCCACTCAGCTCCACCTCTCTCTCTGCTAAATCACATCACAGAGTCTGGCCATCCAGAAAGTGGCTGAAATCCCTGGTCAGAGGAGGGTGAGGAACTGTAGCCCTGCCATTTAGAGCCAGCAACCTGGCCACTGGACCCTTAGCAGTTGCTGGTTGGCCCTCAGAGAGCCTCAGCTCGCAGCACCCATGGGGCCAGTAAGACAACTCCAGTAGCACACAGAGAAGAGCCTACATAGGCACGAGAGCCCTTCAGAAGGATGGGCAGTCACTGAGTGCCCTAGGCACGAGAGCCCTTCAGAAGGATGGACAGTTACTGAGTGCCCACTGGATGCCCCCTGGATGCCAGGCGCTCTCCCATACATGATGGTCATGAGTCCTCTGAACAAGGCTCTGAAACGGGAGGCTGGCTCCACTCCACATATGAGAGGGCAGAATGGGAGGTGAAATGATCTCCTCCAAGATCCAGGGTGAATAGGCTGAGGATTATAAAAACTGGGGGTGAGCAGTGTCTCTGAGAAATCAAAGGAGAACTTTAGATTTTCCTTTTTATTTTCACCTCCAGCCTGGGTGTCCCCACTCCTTAGGATGGTGCTAGCCTTGTTCATGGGGTTTATAATCTAGAGTACAGTTCGCAACCTTTTTTTTTGTCAAGGGCTAGGAAGTAAATTCAGACCATGTATTGACTTGGTCGAAACCAAACTCTGCCATTGCAGTGTTCCCAACAGAAGGGAATTTTTATATAATCGCTGAATTGTTTATATAGAGTATGAAACAGACATTAAAGTAATGATTTTAAAGTGACTTAAGGCTCAATAAGAAAATGTCCGTGACAGGATACCAATAAAGCAAAATAAAATAGATGAGATGTGCAGAACATCCCAATTTTGTACTGTTACCTTCTAAAAAATCCATGTATCTGTGTAGCTATAGGGGCTTGCCTGGTGGCTCAGTGGTAGAAGACCAGCCTGCCAATACAGGAGACACTTGCTCGATCCCTAGGTCAGGAAGATTCCCTAGGGAAGGAAACAGCACCCCACTCCCATTCTTGCCTGGGAAATCCCATGGACAGAGGAGCCTGGCATGCTGCAGTCCATGGGGTCGCAAAGAGTCAGAAACAGCTTAGCAACTAAACAACAACAGTGTAGCTATAAAATGGCTGAGATAAATAAGGTTTGAGATACACAAAAATGTTGATGGCAGCTGTATCTCGGTGATAGGATTAGGAATAATTTTTATTTTCTTTTTATATTTCTTTCTTATTTGTCTCTATTCTAGCCTATGGTCAGGTTATAGTTCTAAAGTCTGAGTGGATGGAAATTATACATGTATATGCATTCCTGTAGTCTTGCCTGGAGAATCCCATGGAGGGAGGAGCCTGGTAGGCTACAGTCCACGGGCTTGCATAGAGTCGGACATGACGGAGCTACTCACTTCACTTCATGCATGATTTATGTATTATATATTCTAATGCATACATACATGCCCCCATATGTATATATACATTTAAGGGAGATATGTAAAGAGATTATCTATGCCTATGAGTGAGTGAGTGAAGTGAGTGAAGTCGCTCAGTCGTGTCTGACTCTTTGCGACCCCGTGGACTGTAGCCCACCAGGCTCCTCCATCCATGAAATTTTCTAGGCAAGAGTACTCGAGTGGATTGCCATTTCCTTCTCCAGGGGATTTCCCCGATTTGGGGATCGAACCCGGGTCTCCCGCATTGCAGGCAGACGCTTTACCATCTGAGTCATCAGGGAATCCCTAATCTATGCCTATAGATATACACTAAGTCTCCTACATACAAATGAGTTCCATTTCAAGAGCATGTTTGTAAGTCTGGTTTGTTCGTAAGTCCAACAAAGTTGGCCTAAGTACCCAACTAACACAATTGGCTATATAGTATAGTATTGTCATAGGTTTATAATACTTTTCACACAAAGAATACATAAAAAACAACCAAACACAAAAAATAAATACAACATTTTTAACCTTACACTACAGTAACTTGGAAAGTACAGTAGTCCAGTACAAAAGCTGGCGTACAGGGGCTGGCATCAAGTGAACAGGCAAGAAGAGTTACTAACTGGAGGAGGGAGAGGAGGTGGGAGACGGTAGAGCTGGAGGGTCATTAGCAACAGGAGGCAGAAGGCAAGCTGCGATTTCACTCACGCCTGACACTGACGGCACAGGCTCTCTTGCTCCTTGCGGGATTCAATTCTATCTACCCTCTTGCTTCCAGACATCCTGGGTTTGAAATAAAGATATTATACTACCGTGCTCTATACAGCACTCTACAGTAAGCTACACAAAAGTGCACCCACTTGTAGAGGATGCACGTGTGTGACAGTGTACGCCAGACACGTGAACTAGCTTACGTGATTGGGCGTGCAAACGCACGTTCGCATCTTTGACAGTTTGAAACCTGAAGGTTCACATGTAGGGGACTTCTGGATATAGATATATAGATACACAGATACGTTTTTGAGAGAAGTGTGATAGACTCTGGCCATTGAAACATCTTCCCTTACAGCCATTGGGAAGCCCCTTAGAAGAAGAGTGGGTGGTTTTGGCTAACGAGGGGCTGATAAAAACGCCTTCTCAACAAATGACTGCTGTTTCTCTGAGCTAAGCCCCTTTTTGCATCCCTGTTTCCCCTGAAGTCTTCAGGAAAGTGGACTCTCTCTCAGAAGACCTCTCCCTGGCCCAGGCCATGTATGACAAGAAACTCGTGTCTATGCAGAAAAATCTCCAAGGGCTGGGTAAGTGTCCAGGGTTCAGGTGTGCTAATGACCAGGAAGGAAGGCCAACATTACTTGGAGTGGGACCAGGAATCTCCCCAGGCCATGGTGCCCTGGAACAGGGAAGACTTCACCAAGCTTCTAGGCTCAAGGGAAGGACAGTCATGGCTCCCTACCTCCCTGTTCAAATGGAGAACCCACCCAACAAGGGCTGCTGCCTTGGGATATGCCCAGGAGTGGGGCTGAGAGTTCTGTATGTGGCACAGATCTGCCCAGAGCCTCCAGGTAGAGCAGAGAGCTGAAGACAAGCCACTTGCCTTCATGTATCTGAAGTTATTGGGTTGGCCAAAAAGGTCATTGACACGAACGAACTTTTGGCCAGTCCAGTATTTTTTAAGGCTTTTCTAACACTCTTGACAAGTCGGCCCTTTCCTCATCACTGCCTTAAAGTTTGCATGGTTTACAATCTCTTTATTTCTTGCTTTCACAAGACAATCTTGTTCTGAGAATGAGACAGAAAGAGCCATAATATAAGGGTTTAGAGGGAGGCTGCTAGGTGAAAAGAGAAAGTTTTATTCTGCCACTAAATTAGCTGAGTCATATTTGGCAAGTCACTTCTCTGAGCTTCATTTCTCAGAAGTCTTAGGGGAAAAACGTTCCTGCACCCTTTTCTCCACAAGCTTATGAGAGGTTCAAATAAAAACAAATATTTATTAAAAAAATTTTTTTTCAGAACCAAATATTAAAATATGGGGAGAAATTTAAAAAATAAAATGGGAGGTTCTTGGCAACCTTAGAAAAGTTACAAAGATATATTTTCTCAAGACTTTGGTGAGGAGGTGTCCTAAAGCCTACATTTCCTGCAAGAATAAAGACTTGGGGTAGAAATAAGATGGCACAGAGGATAGCGAGGTTTTTCCAAAAAGGATTTCATAGCAGGTCTCAGGGAAGGAAGAGGGATAGGACAGCCACATGCCAATTCACGATACTCTGAAATACTAAATTGAAAGAAGCAACTTTGCCCTGTGAGCCTTCAGCAACTCAAAATGTTGCCCCTTTCTCCTGAAGATCTGAAAGCCCGGAACAACTGCTCTTTCTGCCACGAGGCTGGGCTGCTGGGGCAAGAGATCAGAAAACTGCAAGCGGAGCTGGAGGGAATTCAGAAGATGCTTCTAGCTCAGGAGGTCCAGCTACACCAGACCTCCCAGACCCACGACCTGCTCTCCACCACCAGCGGTCAAATCTCTCAGGAAATGGGCAGTTGCTCCTTCTCCGTCCACCAGATCAACCAATCTCTGGGGCTCTTCTTGGCCCAGGTGAGAGGCTGGCAGGCCACCACTGCTGGCCTGGACCTGTCTCTGAAGGATCTCACCCAGGAGTGCTACGATGTCAAGGCGGCAGTACACCAGATCAACTTCACGGTGGGGCAGACCTCCGAGTGGATCCATGGGATCCGGCGGAAGACGGACGAGGAGACCCTGACCCTCCAGAAGATGGTCACCGACTGGCAGAACTATACGCGGCTCTTCGGCAGCCTGCGCACCACCTCGGCCAAGACCGGAGAAGCGGTGAGGAGCCTCCAGGCCACCCTGGGGGCCTCGTCCCAGCGCATCAGCCAAAATTCCGAGAGCCTGCATGACCTGGTGCTGCAGGCCATGGGCTTGCAGCTGCAGCTGGACAACATCTCGTCCTTCCTGGATGACCACGAGGAGAACATGCACGACCTGCAATACCACACGCGCTATGCCCAGAACCGCACGGTGGAGAGGTTCGAGACGCTGGAGGGACGCATGGCCTCCCACGAGATCGAGATTGGCACCATCTTCACCAACATCAACGCCACCGACAGCCACGTGTACAGCATGCTCAAGTACCTGGATGACGTCCGGCTCTCCTGCACCCTGGGCTTCCACACCCAGGCCGAGGAGCTCTACTACCTGAACAAGACCGTCTCCCTCATGCTAGCCGCCACCGACCTGCTCCGGGAGCGCTTCGGCCTGCTCAGCGCCCGCCTAGACCTCAACGTCCGCAACCTGTCCATGATTGTGGAGGAAATGAGGGCCGTGGACACACGGCACGGGGAGATCCTCCGGAACGTCACCATCCTACGAGGTGAGAGGCGGGTAGGAGGGGGAGCCTGCCAGGGAGCTCCCAGAGGGGAACGCAGAAGGACCTAGTTTAGGGCGCGGTACCCTGGTGGGCTGATACAGCCCTGCAGCAAATGCCTGGGGCGACTGGCAGCTTTCACATCCTTGTCAACCTCTTTTGGAAAAGTGTATGGCAGTGATGAAGAATCCTCCTGCCAACGCAGGAGACGTGGGTTACATCCCTGGTCCGGGGAGATCCCCTGGAGAAGGAAATGGCAACCTGCTCCAGTGTTCTTGCCTGGAAAATCCCTTGGACAGAGGAACCTGGCGGGTTATAGTCTGTGGGGCCCCAAAGAGTCAGACACAATTGAGCGATTGAGGACGCACACAAGTCTCCTCACTTGCCTGACATACAAATTTGGATTTTTATACGTGGATCTATGTACGAATCTACAGAGAGATAAGGGCAGAGCTATCTTTTGGAAACTCTGTCTTCTCTTGTTTTTTCCCTTCCCTCCCCCTCACTGGTGCTCTCCACCATCTGCCCCTCAGAGGCCCGCCACTCTGATGCCCTCTGCTCCTCCCATCTCACCCTTGCATTTAGGGAGTGTTCTCCAGAGAAATATGAAAGAGAGAGAGAGATTAAAAGGAATTGGCTCGTGAGATTGTGGAGACTGGCAAACCCAAAATCTGCGCAGCTGATGTCCTGGTTCAAGTGCAAAGGCTGAAAGCTGCTATAGAACCAGGGAGAGATAGTCCATTGAAGGCTTATCGGGCAGGAAATGCTCTGTTACTCAGGGGAGGGTCCGCCCTTGGTTCTATACAGGCTTCAACTGATTCAGTGAGGCCCACCCACATTGGGGAGGACAATCCGCTTTACTTGGTACTGATTTAAATGTTAATTTCGTCCACAAGCACCCTGTGCACACACCCAGAATAATGTTTGGCTAAATATCTGGGTATCCCACGGCCCAGGTAGCTTGACACCTAAAATGCACCATCACAAGCGCATCCCTCATCACCTTGGCACCCATGCCTATTTCTTTGCTGTTGTTGTTCAGTCAATAAGTCATGTCTGACTCTTTGTGACCCCGTGGATGGTAGCCCGCCAGGCTCCTCTGTCCATTGGATTCTCCAGGCAAGAATACTGGAGTGGGTTGCCATTTCCTTCTCAAGGGGATCTCCCCAGATCAGGGATTGAACCCGCGTCTCCTTCATTGGCAGGTGGATTCTTCACCACTGAGCCACCTGGGAAGCCCAGTCACATTTGGCAGGTGGGCAGGGATCATTCAGGGAGCTTCAGGAGACAGGAGGGAAGTACCCACTATCCCAGACAGCATTGTTGTCTCCATGGAGCTCAGACCGGAGTCAAACTCTCTGATTCTCTGGTTCTCTTTAACCATTTAGTTTCAAATCTGTGTTGCCTTCAATTTTATGTCAGTAAGCATTTTTGCCAATATTTTCTTTACTCTAGATTGGTGGTGTTGCAGGGGGCGAGGTAAGATCTTGTGTGCCTGGTGTCATATTTTTTGCAACAAAGCCAGGTACTGAGTATTTCCTTAGTAACTGAGACAGTCTCACAGTGTTTCATTTAAAATATGTATCTGCATGACCTCTAGGATGCAGTGTTCCAGTGAAGGTGTTAGCAGATAGTTCTCATGATTCATCCTCTAGTACTCTTGTTTTCTTAGGTTGCGTTCAATCTAAGAATAACTGAAACATAAAGCTTTCCTCATGACAACGCCTATTCGTTTGGCCTCACAATCTTTTTTTTTTACTTTTATTTTAAATTGGAGTATAGTTGACAATGTTGTGTTACTTTCAGGTGTACAGCAAAGTGATTCAGTCATACACATACATGTATATATTCCTTTTTAAGTTATTTTCCAGTTAAGGTTATTACAGGATGTTGAGCAGTGTTCCCTGTTATACAGTAGGTCTTTGTCGCTTATTCATTTTAAATATAGCAGTGTGTACATGTCCATCCCAAACTCCCTAACTAGCCCTCCCCTCCACCCTTCCCCACTAGCCTCACAACGTTTGTGGACAAGACATGTGTCACAGATGGCGTGTCTTTATTTTACAGAAAGGTGACCTGAGACGAGGAAAAGTTAAGGGATAGTTCAAGGTCACACTGTGATTAAGATCCTGACCCACCATGGCTCTGAGGCGCAAATGTCTAGTGATCAGCCAGGAGACACTGAGAGTGTGAGCTTGCAGATACCAAAAAATGCATTTCCACTGAGGTCCTGCTTAGGTGTCATGTGTGGGACAGACTGGAAAAGAAGGAAATGGTATTGAAAATATCAGAAGTGAACCGTTTGAGACCTTCATCCAAGTATAACCCAACAATAGTCATGAAAATTTATATTTGCTCCTGTCCTAATGATAGCAGAGTTCTCATCAAAGAACTTCATCTTAACTGGAGACCAAGGTGAGACATCACTTTGAGCCGCATTTGACTCTCAGTTCAACCTTTGTATATTTATTTAAATGCTATCTTTTGGCTAACATTCTTCTTGGTTGTTAAATCACCACATATAAAGTCTCTCACATCTGAAAGAAGATTTCAGGGACAAAATGTCCATCACTTCCTACAGGAAGTATCATTTATTCACTCATTCATCTACAGACAGGTGCTGCCAGGCTCTCACGCTGGGGCTGGCAATGAGGTCTCCCTCTGTTTGGAGCCAAGCTGCTATCTAGAATAAAGGAAGAGGGACAGCCATGGCCAAGTGCTGACTGAAGGGCTGGGACTCACAAACTGTCCAGGAAGAGCCTGGATTCTAATTTGCTCTGGGTCTTTAGGCAGAATCCCTTAATCTTTCCGGGCCTCTGGTTTTTGGAGGCCGGGGAGGTGGGGGGGAGGCCTCCCCTGGGAGGGGCGGG